>NC_139944.1:50269623-50389623 GCF_963454915.1 Gymnoscopelus microlampas | reverse complement strand
TTCTTGTGGTCAG
The DNA here is from genome assembly GCF_963454915.1 of Gymnoscopelus microlampas. Taxonomy (NCBI): domain Eukaryota; kingdom Metazoa; phylum Chordata; class Actinopteri; order Myctophiformes; family Myctophidae; genus Gymnoscopelus; species Gymnoscopelus microlampas. Next base: position 50,389,610 of record NC_139944.1, on the reverse strand, counting down.
GGTTGCCATGTCTGCTTTTTATAAGCGACTTTGGGCTTGTTTTTCTGTAAAGTTGCTTGTAAAATATTGGTTGTTCAATGCGGGTTGCTGTTTTTTTGGGTTTGTTTCTAAAGTGTAGTTGCTTATTTGGCCTCGTTTCCTAATGTTGTTTAAACAAACCTTTTGACATCAAGGACCCCCAAATTAAATGTGTTTGTCCACGGATTTTCATCAAAAAATATTTTGTGCCAGGGACCCCACCGCCCACCCCATACCAAATTCGTGTTCTTAAAATGTTTAAAAAAATATTCTAAATTATTTACTTTTTGAAAGTAAGTTTGAAAATAGCAGATCTACATATTTTTCAAATAGCCGATAGACCTCGTTGCTTATATCTCTTGCAAAGTCTGGCAACACTGCTTGTAGTTCACCGCTTCTTCGTCGCACATTTGTAGTCCTATACCAACCGACCCCGAACATGTGAAACAGCAACACAAACCTCCCTGTGATTACAAAACCAACCTCTATGGACTTCTATGCAGATGTAGAATCGTAATAATAAGATATTTTATAATATGTATACAGTTAGTTAACCGTTTAGCTTTTGTTTGTATTGCTTCTTTGAGAAACATGCTGAAGAAGTGTGACAGAAACCTTGAAGGATCATGGTGCACAACTGTCCACGTTATCTCATCTTTTTTCAATACATTGGAACAAAATACAGGTACAATATTAAGCAAAACATTTGCATATTTGTTAACTAGAGAAACCTCTGCATTTTTTGGGGGTATTGTGGTTATAACTTATTAATAATAATAGTAACTTATGCTTGCAATTAATCTAGTGGTGTAAATTAACTAAATACATGTACTCAGTCTCAAGTACTGTACTTAATTACAATTTTGAGGTATATATATATATTTCTAAACTTTATTCAGTATTTACAAATGTCAGTACTCTACCCCAATACATCTCAAGAGGAAAATATTGTACTTTTACTCCACTACAATTTATATGAAAACTTGAGTTACTATGGTTACTTGTAGATTTTTATTATTATTACAACACACGCTATATATATTTCGGCCATTTGAAAACAGCAGATCTACAAGCTCACAGTGCGTTGCAGTTGTGAGGCTATTTTCAAAAGATTTGTTATACATTTTGAACTTGTGAAATTAGACATTCTGCACAATGAGTATACTTTTGGTACTTTAAGTATATTTTGATGCAGATACTTCTGTACTTTTACTCAAGTACATTTTGAGTACAGGACTTATACTTGTAACAGAGTATATCTTATCTACATTGCAGTATTGATACTTTTACTTCAGTAATACATGTGAGTACTTCTTCCATCACTGACTGGTATTATTTGTAGTGTTTATTATGCTTGTAATGCATCTCTCCTTTCAGAGGCGTGGTGAAGGTGCCTCCACAACAGCAGGAGGTGAAAGGAGTTCAGGATTACTTGGAGGTATTTAATCATCTATCCATGTCACTGTTTCTCTTTTCTCTGGCTGTATTTATGGTCTCATTGATCTTCAAATGATGTCTAACAGCAGCACACAGCAGGCCAGTAAATAAAAGCATTAGTGCCAGAGAAATTTTACCCCATTTTCTCCCCAATTTAGTCTTTACGCCGAATGCAAGAACGCTTGCCCCAAAACACGCTCGCCCCGGGTCAAATCCGGCGACCTCGGAACGGTCGCCACCAACGTTTTTTTTTAAATATATTTTTGGTCTTTTCTGCCTTTATTGATACTGTGTAGACAGTAGACTGACAGGAAATGGGGAGAGAAAGATGGGGAGCGACACACAGCAAAGGTCGTCGGCATCAGGATTCGAACCTGCGACACGCTGTCAGGCAGCCTAGGTCATTAGCAGCCTAGGTGCCCGGACCGCTACGCCAGCTGTCCAGACCAGGTCGGTAAAACGAATAGAAGAACCACTGGGGCGTGCAGAAAAATTGGGATTTGGGGCGAGTGTTCTGGTTACCTTTACGGCAAGACGTTTCGCCCTTGTGCGGCCAGACTCATATCCACATGGAAAAATAAATTGGTGCGAGTGTGTTGTTTTGGGGGCGAGCGGTCCGGTTACCCTTTCTCTGTCTCCTTGCAGGGTGCACTGAGGAAGCTGAAGCCCGTCACTCCAGCGTGTGTTTACATCTCCAGCAGGACAGACGCCGGCGTCCATGGCCTCTCCAACTCGGCACACTTTGACCTCCAGCGCAGGGACGACAAGCCCCCGTTCACCGAGGACGTCCTGGTCGGGGCCCTCAACTTCCACCTGATACCAGAGCAAATCCAGTGAGTCCCCTCTTTGTCCTCAGATTAGGGCTATCACTATTATTACATAATCGCCTAATCGCATAATTATTATTTTTCGGCTAATTCCCATTGGGGTCGCCACAGCGGATCATCAGTTTCCAGCAGTTTTCTGCGTCTTCCTCTGTGTCTCCTGCCACCTGCATGTCCTTCCTCTCTCACCGCATCCATGAACCTCCTCTTTGGCCTTCCTTTGCTTCTCCTCTTAACTGGCAGCTCCATCTTCAGCATCGTTCTCCCAATGTACCCTTCATCCCTCCTTAAGTGTCCTTAAGGGTCTTGATCAAGCAGCATTATTAATGTATTGTGCTTTTTAGCCACTGAATTGCTAATCACAAAAGTGGAGTATATACAGCTTAAGTTGAAGTAAGGATTGGTCTGAAAATAATCAGGGAACCCTGCACTTTTTGTCCCCATTCCTTCAGGAAAAAAGGTTATTAGGCCATTTGTTTCCTGAGACAGTGAGGGCCCTGAACTCAGTTCAGGACATGAACACAACTTAACTGTGTCCCCTGGTGGCGTTTTTATGCTCCAGACACATTCATTTTGTTGGAGTATTTTTTATCTCCGCCAGGCCGAAAGGCATGGCGAGAGTATGTTTTATTTTTTTATATGTTTATGCTGATGTGTATTTGTATTTCTTGTCTTGTCTACCCTGAGCAAACAAACATCAAGACAAATTCCATTCAATGTTTCATTGAAATGGTTATAAATTATTCAATCTTAAATCTCGGAAGACAGAAACCAACTGAGCATCTTTTCACGCAACTGGATTCTGTTTACACGGTCTTATTACAGTATACTGTATGATCAGAATCTGGTCAAGGCCTTTTGCTCACGAAGAGACAGGCGAGAAGAATAGTTGATGTCATTATAGCATCTGTGTTCCCTATTTTTATCGGTCTTTTGGGGGGAAAAAAAGAACACTTGAATTGAAACATTAAAAAATAGAACATTCATGAAAATCCTGGAGACCAGGGTGGTTAATGTGGTTTAAATGAACTAAGTAACAACACAATGATGTCAGTGCATGTGGTTGGTAGGCCACATGGCTACTTTGAATACTCCCTTTGAATATTTTGTGTGTAAGTGTGAGCGTGCGTGCACTGGTTTCATGGGGCAGGTGAAGTGTGTCACTTCATGTTGGGCTAAGCAGAGAATACAGATGCGGGTGCTTCCTCTTTACCGCCTGGGTGTCACACTCAATCTACTCCCTGGGAAACGTAACCTAGTTTCCTCAACACACACACACACACACACACACACACACACACACACACACACACACACACACACACACACACACACACACACACACACACACACACACACACATACACACACACACACACACGCAGATATTCATGCCAAGTGTAGCCAGAAAAGACATCTTTGATGTACATTGTACTGGCATGTTTTCATATCCATGTGCCTGCACAGTTGTTCTCTCACTCCCACACACACACACACACACACACACACACACACACACACACACACACGGGGGGTCCCCAGCTAAATGTGTGAAAATAGCATTTATACTTTGGTTATTCAAAAATAGCAGATATACAAGCTCATGAGCTTGTAGATCTGCTGCTTTTGCTATTTTTGAATTTGAATCCTGAAAAGTAACAGTTCTGAACATATGAGGTTTCCACCCGTCAGAGATGATATGTTATATACAGTACACCCCCCCTCCTCAATTCTACCACTAATAATAATCATTTATCATTTTTAAAATAGGACTGCGGTGTCAGTTGGTTCCAACCAGTTTGTTCCGGTTGGTTGTAAGGAGAAGCACGGCCAGGGGAACTTTTTTAGATTCTTCTTAGACACGTTTAGTTTTTTTGTCCCCATGTCAACACCCGAGTCCTTTGTCTTGCCATGCAGTCCACTTAGCACATGCTAAGTTCCTTTTTATGAATGATTTATTTAGACTGTTCTAGTATGGCACAACATGGCACATTTCCACTCAGTGCCAGCTTAACGGATGTGTTTTAGGTGCTGAAGCACAGGGCACCAACCTTGGGGGGCGAAATTTAGAAGCAGCTGCTGCTGAAGGAGCGCTAAAACGATGAAACGCGCCGGTGAAGCGTAATTTCTTCCTGTGCCGTACGAAATTGTCAGTATATTTACTCATAGTTTTAATCATCATGCCATGGTTTTTATTTAGCTTTTATTTAGTTTTCATCTGTGAAAAAAGATAGTCGACAAACATTTTTCGTCATAGTTTTAGTCGACAAAATTAACACTTCTGCAGACCAGTCTATACAGCTTTAATCTGCTATCTAATGCAGCGGTTCTCAAACCATGGGTCACGACCCAAAGTGGGGTTGCGGGAAGGTGCCTTTGGGGTTGCGCATTGGCAAACCAATTTTTTTGTTTTTTTTATCATCAAGAAACGGTAAAAAAAAGGAAAGTGAGGTTGTCGCGACCAACGTGAAGAGGGCGGCCACTAGACTCCTCATACATGGGGCGATGGGAAAAATGTTCCCTCATAATATGGGGTTGTGGTATTAAAAAAGTTTGAGAACCCCTGATCTAATGCACTCTTTAAACAGCGGGGACATTTCAGACTTTTCTCACTCCACCTAGAAGACAGCACTACGCCAACAATTTTGCCTGAGCCTGACTACACCTCGTTTTAAGACCCAATAACACACCCATGGGTGCACAGATGGGCGCAAGTAGCCTACATTTGGACGCTGGCTGGACATGCCATGACAATGACAGCTGCATCGGCTGTAAACCTGCAATGACACACGTGCGCCGTGCTTTGCCCCCAGGGTGTACGACATAAGTACACCCACCGCCTACACTCCATGTCTCGTTAAAAATATATAGAATCATTATCCTCTCTGAAGCAGGCCTATTGCATAACCCATGCCAATATGTGTGTGCATATGCATATGTCGGGTGGGAATCCTCATATGTCCAAAACTGTTACTTTTCAGGATGGATGGAGGGGAAAGGAACTGGTTGGAATAACGTGTTCCTTCCATGCGCTACGTCCTACTGGGGAAACTTCCCCCGGTCAGGTGATAAGAAGGCTTTTTAGCTCTCATGCATTGAAGGAGGCATGAGCTCGGCTCTTCATAGGCTGGCAGAGGGAGTGTAGCGCCCAGGATTACTTAGACAATTGGCACTGGGTGAAAAAGAATTGGCTCGCAAAATCGTGGGATAAAAATGTAGTAAAAAATATATATATTTAAAAAACTGAAAAAGTTGCAGATCCACAAGCTCAAAACGCGTCGCTTCGCGCCACGTTTCGAGCTTGCATATCTGCTATTTTTGATGCATCTCTGCGACGCTGTAGTATGATCAAGTAGGGCCATTAATTTGTGAAAAAAAAAAGTTAGAATATGGAGATAAGAGGTTTCTTTCAGCCCCACAGCGACGATATGCAGTTCTAGAGGAAATAGCCTATGTTAGCTCTGCTCCCAGTGGAATCACATCAAAAGACTCCCCGGTCTTTGCTTTCTATTGTGATGCTAATCATGTTTGTTTGAGCCCCTGGCTCTTCAGGCCCTCTGGCACTGACATTCACAGCCCTTTTATCATTATGACAATGGATATGCTTTTGTGAGTTTAAAGCTGTGAGGCTGACATTTAGGACAGTGACATTTGCTCTGTTTTTTTTTGCTTGTTGGCATCAAATAAATGGGGCTTTTAAAAAACTGTTCCCGTTTTTTGGGTTGTTCAATCCGAGGAAAAACATGGAAATAAAAACGAACAGTCATGAAAAACATGGAAATAAAACCAGTTAGCAACAATCAATTATGTTTTTATTTTATTTTTTTATACCCTGATAGCTCAGCTGATAGAGCACTTACTATGTCAAGGCTAAGTCCTTGGACCTAAGGCCCTGTACTGCAAGTCATTCCCTCATTCCCATCTCTCTCTCTCTCTCTCTCTCTCTCTCTCTCTCTCTCTCTCTCTCTCTCTCTCTCTCTCTCTCTCTCTCTCTCTCTCTCTCTCTCTCTCTCTCTCTCTCTCTCTCTCTCTCTCTCTCTCTCTCTCTCTCTCTCTCTCTCTCTCTCTCTCTCTCTCTCTCTCTCTCTCTCTCTCTCTCTCTCTCTCTCTCTCTCTCTCTCTCTCTCTCTCTCTCTCTCTCTCTCTCTCAATTTACGTTCATTTCACAGTAGCATTTCTCTCATGAAATTGGACACAGAGCTCATATGCTATTAAAAGTTATTTGGCTGACTTTTTAATCTCATTCACTGAAACCTAATATCTCAACACCCCTATACGCCCACGCCCTATACATACTATGTGCTTCGTTGTACAACAAATAGTGAAAAAATGGCCGGATCTACAACACAACACATTTGTGAGCTTGTAGATCTGCTATTTCTCCATCTTTTCTTCGGCCTATAATGACCCAAAATAGGGTCGCGATAGCTGTGTTTTCACTACAGTGCCAGAATTCTTCCAGCTAAATTGCATAACTTGCTGGAATGGCAATGGGAGAGACTGTTTTCACATGCCCACCTTGGCAGCAAAAGTTGTGGTATTGCCTGATAAGCAACCGTTTTCATTTGTTTATTTTCCAACGGTATAGTGCTTTATACTCGCGCGAGAGGTGACTGTAAGCACGCGAGATTGTAACTTTAATCCATCGAAAGAACAGAGAATAAGCGAAGCGAGACCGTTCATTTTCACGGGGACGCAGGGTTAGTTGGCAGTTAGTTCTGTTTCTAGCCTAAAATCTCACGTCCAAGACGACATCTTGAAATGTCAACATCGCTCGTTTCTTCTTTTTTTTTTTACGACCACATTAAATCATACAATCAAGACAGCTGTGTGTGCATCGACTGACGAGCTTCTCTTTTCATTCTGCCAGGATCACTCACGCCCACCGAGTGCCGGGTGACTTCCATGCCCGCTTCAAGGCCCTGTCCAGGACCTATGTCTACAGACTGGCCCAGGGCGTGTCCCACCGCTCTCTGCTTCCCCTCACCGAGCACAGTCTGTGCTGGCCGCTCCGCAACACGTGAGTTCCTTGTAGCTTAATACCCAATGGTGGAAAAAGTACTCAACTTTTTTTTTTTAGTATCAATACTGCAATGTAGAAAAACATTCGGATACAAGTAAAAGTCCGGTAATCAAAATGTACTTGAGTAAAACTACAAAAGTAATGGCATCAAAATATACTTAAAAAGTACCATAAGTAAAAGTACTCATTATGCAGAATGTCCCATTTCACAAGGTATCATAGTGCATCTTTAGAAAATAGCAGATCTACAAGCTCACAACGCGTCGCATCGCGACGCGTTGTGAGCTTGTAGATCTGCTATTTTCAAATAGCCAAAGTCTAAATAGGGCTGAAGGGCTTAATGCATGTTTTTTAAATTCAAATCTAAAAAGTAACTAGTAACTAAAATTTTCAAATAATTGCAATAGAGTAAAAGTATAATATTTGCCTCTACTCTGAGATGTAGTGGAGTAGGAGCACAAAGTATTGAAAATTGGACGCACATGCACGCAGGCATGCACGCACACACACACAGCCACACATAATAAGCTCATATGAAACCACAGCAATAGAGCAAAACAACACATGAATAATCCACAACGTTAACACAGAAGCGCCACACATGAGCCGCAAATTAGGGCCAGTCAAACAAAAAGGGCTTATCTGAGCCGTCATAGCAAATAAAAACAAACAAAGGCGAGAGAGTTGAGGGTGTGTATGTGTGTGTGTGTGTGTGTGTGTGTGTGTGTGTGTGTGTGTGTCTGCTGCTTAGTAGCTTAGGTGTTGTGAATGCGGAGGAGGATGTTCTTTTTTTTGTATCCGTGATAGGAGTTGGTGGTGGGGGGTGAAAAAGCACATTTCGAAAAGCAACACGCAGTTATGAGCGTATGAACCAAAAATATGAGATCTACAAGCTTGCGATGCTTTGTGAGCTTGTAGATCGCCTATTTCTCGGCAAGCTACGCCGGCGTACGTTGGCGTACAAATCTTGTGTGTGTGTGTGTGTGTGTGCTCTCTCACTGCTCTTCTTCTTTCCTCACTTTTTGGGGAAACTAGGCCAAGTTGAGCTGCAGGCTTAGACACACACACACACACACACACACACACACACACACACACACACACACACACACACACACAGCGCAGCACCCACGCATCATCATGCTACTCTCACTATGTTTCTGTCTCTCGCTCTCTCTTGCCCCTATACTGCACTTTGCTTTTTTTTGCTGTCACTCTCTCTCCCCCTTTCTTTTCTCCTCTCAAAACAGCTTCTTTCTCTCTCTCTCTCTCTCTCTCTCTCTCTCTCTCTCTCTCTCTCTCTCTCTCTCTCTCTCTCTCTCTCTCTCTCTCTCTCTCTCTCTCTCTCTCTCTCTCTCTCTCTCTCTCTCTCTCTCTCTCTCTCTCTCTCTCTCTCTCTCTCTCTCTCTCTCTCTCTCTCTCTCTCTCTCTCTCTCTCTCTCTCTCTCTCTCTCTCCCCATCCTGCTCTTTCCACCTCACTTCTCTCCCTCAACAGACTAGTATCAAACGTTATTTCTATCTGACTCATTGTGCCCTTCCAGGGCAAAATTATGTTTTACGTGTTTAATCTGGTCTTCAGTCTAAACTTCTCAAAAATAAATTTGACAAACAAATATACAGACCATACACATTTTCAAGACCCATTACATCATCATTTAGTCAGAAGATCATTCAAATCTGATATCAAACGTGTCCACAACAAAATGGTGGCTCTCGCAATGTCCACAAAGCTCTGAAGCCAATGAGAAGATAGGGTTGGGATCCGGAACCATAGGAAGCCGGAGGAACCGGATCCAACATTGAGAAACCGGAATCGGTTCCATCACAATTTGGAACCGTTTCAAAGGACCACCATAACAACTCTGAGAGTGTTAAGGAATCGGGCCGTTAAGAGGGAATCGTTAAGTTATCGGAATTGTAGAAATCACACCCAGTGTGAAGTGAGTGGTGCCTTTGATGAGATAATTCCGCGAAGCCAGTGTGTGTGTGTGCATGTCTTTAAGTGGCGCATGTGTTCCACTGTCTCCTGTTTGTGTTGAATTAGTGTAACTGGTTTGTGTTGCAATCAGCTGCAGTTGTTGAGGCCGTGCTCGGAACGGACACTTGAGGCCGTGCTCAGACGGACACGCAAACACACAAGGTCAAATGTAGGAGTGGTTGGCACCACTCAAAAATCATAAAGGATGAGGATCCCAACCCTAATGAGAGATGGGGAGATGTCATGGGGAGGACAACAAACAAAGTAAAGTAAAGTTCCTCCAAAAAGCATAGGGAACTCTGGTGTGCCAGTCTTAAATTATCCACACAAACACCTCTCAGCATCTCTCTCTCTATCACATCATACAGTATTTAACCCTTTGAGTCCGGAGAACGCATCTCTGTTATTTTAAGATTTCTTTGGCTATTCAAAAATAGCAGATCTACAAGCTCATAGCGCGGCACTGAGTGCCGCGCTATGAACTTGTAGATCTGCTATTTTTTGAATAATTGTGAACATTTGTGCAAATACATGTCATTTTGGGGGGTCCTTGACATGAAAAAAGTTTGAGAACCACTGATATTATAGCAACATCATTTTGTGTTTTGTTTTTAACTGTTAGGATTTAGAAGACATTTGTAGAATCCCCCAGAAGCAAAGATTTGAGTTACAAACGTTTGCCTTAAAAAAAATGTATTCAAGGATTTGCACACATTTTCACAGTTTTAATTTTCAAAAAATAGCAGATCTACAAGCTCATAGCGCGGCACTCGCGCTATGAGCTTGTAGATCTGCTATTTTTGAATAGCCAAAGAAACCTAAAAATGACACACAGATGACGCGTTCCCGGTCTTAATGGGTTAAGAAGCGACGGCAGTCGGAGGAGCGCCCTGGAGAGGCTGGCTCCAGCGTTGGCGGAGGTTGGCATGCTTCGCGGCACGCCGTCTCACGTGGCGCGACCCCTTCACAAGACGAGACCCAACCAAGCATCAGCAATTTACATAAGTTCAATGAATAAATTACTCAGCTCTTGATGGCAGGAACACTGAGACCTAGTTAGCTGTGTATATATCCTGACCTTTTCACTTCTGAAATACCTATTTTCTTTGAAACATTCACTCTTACAGTACTTCTAGGAATAATTAAAGATGAAAAGCCTGATATTAAACCACATGAACCCTAGCGTTCCTATACGGTTGATTTCTGAGGAAACCACTTGGGTTCCGTTTATTTTACTACGGTATGAAAATGTACTTGTAGAGACTTGAATCCAACTCGTTTTGACCCTTCTACACAAAATCTCTTCGCCTAGAATAGCCGATCTACAAGCTCACGTGTTGCAACGCAACCGTGGATGAATTATAGACCAGGCCAGTGCCCAGGGGCCCTTGACTACCAGTACCAGGGGCCCTTGGGCAATTTACTCAAATGTATATAGGGGATTTTTTTTATATAAAGATATACATTTGGGTCTTTTTTTGCCTTTATTGATAGGAAAGTAGGCTGACAAGAGATGGGGGGGGTGACACACAGCAAAGGTCGTCGGGATCGGGAGTCGAACTTGTGACACGCTGTCAAGCTGGATTATCAGCCTTTGTGGTATGCGTATGGACCGCTAGGCCAGCGGGCGCCCCCAAATGTATATAGGTTAACTCTGAAATACATACAAGACCCCTCCTATAGGCCTTAACAGGGCCCCCGGCCATCCTATAGGGCCCTTTTAGACTGTATATCCAGTAAACAGGTCTCTACAGGTGCTTTTTCTGACCCACAAATGCCTTACAATCAAGGTTATTATAGTTAACGAAAACGAACGAAATAACAAAAACTAAAGGTGAAAAAACATTTCAGTTAACTAAACTAAATAAAAACTAAAAGAAAAGAGAAAAACGATAACTAACTGAAACTGTATTGTGTGTTTACAAAACTAACTGAAATTATAGTCAAAATACCCTTAGTTTTCGTTTTAATAAGCCTTTTGGATTGAAATTAATTTTATTCATTTCCCCACCAGTTTCACTGCAGTTTGCGCGACCGTGGGTACTCTGACTGAGTTCGCCCCAAAACACAGTCGCCCCAGGGCAAATCCGGCGTTATTCCCCTGCTATGGTACGGGGGAGAAATGGGGGCGAGCGTGCTTTGGGGCGAGACTTCCGGTTGCCGTTGTTGTTGACTTTCGGCACCGTGAGCAGAGCAGAGCAGCACGTTACTTTGGCATAATGGCGTCGGCAAAACAAGTTGGGAGAAAGAGGCAGAGTCCCATATGGGATTTATTTGAATACAACAACGAGAAAGACTGTGTATTTTGTGGGCTTGTGTGTCTTGTGGAGAACTATTGCATTCCAGCCAGCACGCCAATGTAGTTCCCATATGGTTTCAAGGTGGGCTAAACCATATGGAGCCCATGTCGGCAATGTCAGCGGGATCCACTTGAGTCCCAACTGGGATGCCCTTGTGGGATATACGTGTCTTCTACCTGGGCCTTAGGTGGGCCTCAACTAGGCAAGTTTATGTGGGACCGAGGCGGGTCCTAACTGGGTTTGCCCATGCGGGCTTTAAGTGGGTTCTACCTGGGCCCTAGGTGTACCCCAACCAACCATAGTGCAGTAGCCATCGCTCCAAATGTTGTGAAGTCAGGGCTATCAATACTGCACATTGGGGGAGGAGGAGGGGCGCAGGGCAATACTCAATACCATCAACATTCTTAGCGATCCCACATTGTTTCTTCAGGAACAGCACTTTCTAGTTATAATGTATTTTTCTTTGCAGTTACATATTGGATGATAATATTGTAAGATACAAAATGTGTTACTGAAATATAGTATGGAATTAAATGTACCGTATTTCCCAACTGAAATGATTGAAATCTAAATGATTGAATTAAACACATCATAGCAGATCCTTTGACGTCACAGTTTTATTTAAAGTTAAATGAATGGATGATTAATGGTTGAAACAAACAGTTTGCATCAATTCAGGACATGCTATTAAAGTGAACTGACTGAAAAATCATAAAGTTGCAACATTCTAAAGTTTTTACCAACTTGTCTGGCTGATAGAATAGATGTTGGCATCTCTGACTGGATTACTGCATTTAGTTCAATCTGATAGAAAACAGAATATATAACTGATAATGTTTTCAGAAATCAAAGATGTACTGTACTGTTATAAAATACACACAGATAATAGAATTTCTGCTTCTATGTTTGACGGCAACTAGTCCTTCATACTTTTAGCTACAAACTACGTTCCAACTCTACAATGTTCGGCCTACTTAGGACATGTCGGGTACCATTTGAATTTTTGAAATAATTAGTACTTTTAGAGATATTTCACTTTTAATTGCCAAAAAAATCCCATTCATTTCAAAGGGGAAATTCATACGTTTAGCTAGATCTCCGTTCTGACTCTACAAAGTTTGGCCTACTTAGGACATATCGGCTACCATTTGATTTTTTGAAATAAGTAGCGCTTTTAGAGATATTTCACTTTTAATTGCATAACAAATCCCTTTTATTTCAATGGGGAAATGCCATTTAGCTACAGTGGAGCATAGCAACTGCTTGTTAGACCCTAGCAACACCATATTAGAGCCTAGCAATCACATATTATACCCTAGCAACCGCCTATTAGACCCTAGCTACCTAACTTGTCTGCATGATAGAATAGATGTTGGCATCTCTGACTGGATTACTGCATTTAGTTCAATCTGATAGAAAACAGAATATATAACTGATAATGTTTTCAGAAATTAAAGATGTACTATTATAAAATACACACAGATAATAGAATGTCTGCTTCTATGTCTTTGTGGCACCGCGACCCATGATGGACTTCTTAGTGTTTCTCTCAGGTTGCAAAAGCATTATATAACACTTTGGTCCAAACAGTACCACCAAAAGGCCAAAACTAGATGCTAAAATAGCAAATACCTCCACTACATCTGCATATTTGCCTGGAGAGCTGATATATGCTGGGATGAAGGCTATCCATACGGCACAGAAGATCAACATACTGAAAGTGATTAACTTGGCTTCATTAAAGTTGTCTGGAAGATTCCTTGCCATGAATGCTAAGACGAAGCTGAGGAGTGCCAGTAAACCAATATAACCTAGTAACACTGCAAAACCAACTGTTGATCCGACTTCACACTCATAGACAACCCTATCAGTGTGGTATTGTGTGTTTTTATGAGGAGTTGGTGAGGCAGACACAAGCCAGGTTGTGCAGATTATTGCCTGGATGGAAGTAAGAACCAGAACTGTTCCTCTCTGCTGCATGGCACCAAACCACTTCATAATGTCTGCGCCCCCAGGCTTGGAGGCCCTGAACACAGCCAACACCACCATAGTCTTTACCAGGATACAGGAGACACACAGCACAAAGCTGATCCCAAATATTGCATGCCTCAGCTGACAAGTCCAGAGTCTGGGACGGCCAATGAACAGAAGGGAACACAGGAAGCACAGTTTGAGTGACAGCAAAAGTTGGAAGCTGAGTTCTGAGTTGTTGGCGCGTACCATGGGTGTGTCTCTATGATAGATGAAGATTCCCATGACAATGGCACTGATAAGTGTGCCTAGCAACGAGATGGTTGTCAAGGAGATACCCAGGGCCTCATGGTAGGAGAGGAACTCAATGCGCTTAGGGACACAGTGGTCACGCTGGGGATTGGACCAGAGTTCCTCTGGACAACTGGTGCACTCTGTAGAGTCTAACAAAAAGATGGCATTAATGGGACAGACAAGTAAAGTATCATACTAAAGATAACCTACATTGCTTCATCCTACAATATCCTACTATAATACTATCCTACTGTAATTGTGGAAATGTCTGTCTGTCTGTCTGTCTGTCTGTCTGTCTGTCTGTCTTCATCCATTTATCTCCTCATTGAGTCGATCTGAACTTGCACATGGGCTTTGACTGAATAGGGCGGCTATGGTTTGAGCCCATTGTTGCAGCCAGCACCACTGTGAAGAACTTTGTTTATCTATAATGATGAAACTAAGAGAGATGACAGCGAAAGAAGAGACTAGCGGAGATGGCAATAGTTTTGTGTCAACGTAGATTGGGATCAATTCGCTTTGCAGGTTGCAGTTCCGGTCTAGAGTGGATACGGAAATGGCTTCTGTGTTTCCATGTAAACTGCTCAAAAAAAGTTTGGAAACTTAACTTCGGTCAATTATATCTCCCCTTTAATAATACCAATTGGTATTGTGTTTTATATAATTTTTATCGTTCATTACAGTATTCACCTTTACAAGGAGGTACAGCTTGTAAGGATCGGGCATTCGTGAAATGAGCAACACAGCTAAACGTCTGGGTAGTGCCTCCAAAAAAAACCCAAATATGCTTCTGTTGGTAATCGCTCTTGTTTTGAGCGACCTGCCAGCACACACCTGCTGAGAGGTGTGTGCCAGTAGTCACAGGTGAGTGACTGGCACCTGAACATGGGTTCTGCAACTTTGTTGAGTTGGAGTGTGTATGCTCCAAGCAGTAACACTTCCCCCATGGAAAGATGCCACTTTGTCCCTTCAGAATAAGGCCCATGCAATAGGGCAAGTGAAGCTGGTGTTCCGTTACACAGATTACGCATTATTTGATGTCAGTCCTGGTACCATTTACAGGCAGGTGTGTGCCAGTCACAGGTGTGTGACTGGCACCTGAGCATGGGCCCTGCAACTTTGGTTCCGTTGTGCAAATCTTGCCTGGAAATCTATGGTTCCTCAGTGAAGCAAGGGGTCTTGGGTTGTTGTCTTCCTTGTTGACTTCACCAGTCTCACAGAACTTGGTCCTAAGTTTGCAAATGGTACCAGGGCTGACACCAAATAATGCTGTCACTCTGCATAACGGAACACCAGCTTCACTTGCCCTATTGCACAGGCCTCATCCTGAAGGGACAAACGTGGCATCTTTCCATGGGGGCAGTGTTACTGCTTGGAGCATACACACTCCAACTCAACAAAGTTGCAGAACCCATGCTCAGGTGCCAGTCACTCACCTGTGACCAGCACACACCTCTCAGCAGGTGTGTGCTGGCAGGTCGCTCAAAACAAGAGCGATTACCAACAGAAGCATATTGGGGGATTTTGGCAATTCTTTGCCAGGTGCTACACGTTTTGCTGTGTTTCTCATTCCACGAATGCCCAATTGGTATTATTAAAGTAGAGATATAATTGACCGAAGTTAAGTTTCCAAACTTTTTTTGAGCAGTTTGTGTTCGTGGAAAATACTGGATATAGTAGGAGGGCTCTAGATAGGATCTGTGTTCTGAACAGTAAATAGAAACCAGGCTTTCCAACATTACTGTTGATGTAAGGTTAGTGGCAACAGCTTCATACTGTGGGTAAAGGGTGGAATTTAGCCTAGGGGGGAACATTTAGCCCGGGGAAACCTTAATATATCTCTCTCTCTCTCTCTCTCTCTCTCTCTCTCTCTCTCTCTCTCTCTCTCTCTCTCTCTCTCTCTCTCTCTCTCTCTCTCTCTCTCTCTCTCTCTCTCTCTCTCTCTCTCTCTCTCTCTCTCTCTCTCTCTCTCTCTCTCTCTCTCTCTCTCTCTCTCCCCCCCCCCCCCCCCCCCCCCAGTGTGAAGTGGGCGGTGTGTGGTCATCACAACATGACTCACTTAAAAAAAGGATAGGTGACTTTTTTTAAGTCCATACTGCTATTCATAGGGCTGCACATGTGTCATGCGTTTCGCTAGCCAATCACAGTCCTGAATTTGCAAAGTCAGCCAATCACATTACAGCTAGTGGTGATGACACTAGCTGTAATGTGATTGGCTGACTTTGCAAAAGTATAGATTTGCATTGACTGTGGAAGGGTTAGGGTTGTAGACTGCGTTGTAGACTATTGGCCAATCACGGTGCAGGATTGTAAGTAGTGAACTTATTCATGAATAAGCCATTTATATACATCTGTAAATGATTATTAAATCATTTGTAATGACCCATTATAAAGCATTTATAAATGTTTATAAGCAGTTTGTAGACTATTAACAAATCATTAACAACCTGTTTGTTGACATTTGTAAATTATTACTAAAACCTTTATAACTATTGTAACAAATCATTTATAAGGTATTAGTAAGTTGTAAAACTATTCATGGATAAGCCATGTATAATACATCTGTAAATGATTATTAAATCATTTGTAACTGATGTTATATAATATATACAAGCTATTTGTAGATAAAGAACTACTCATAGACAAACTACTTATATACATTGGTTAATGGTTATTAAATAATTTATAATAACATTGTAGAACATTTAAGAATCATTTAACCATTATTTAAAACCATTATTTTTTACTCAAGTTTGTTCATCATTAAATAATGTCATTTAAATTGTAGGAAATCGTTTGTAAATCATTTATAAAGTGGTATAAATTGAGTTTTTTCGTGGTTTACAGGACATCTCCTTAAACATGTATTAAGACTTCATAAATCATGTGTTAAATCTTTGTTCTAGCCCAAGGCATGAACAACAAATAATTTCTAAGCAATTATTACATATTTTCTAAATGTACAAATTAAACATTTAAAAATGATCTGCAGATCATTATTTCCACATGATCAATTTTACTTGACGGTAATTTGGGAAATGTGTTTGTTCATTTTTAACATATGTACTGTACTAAATCCTTAGTACTGTACATGTTATTATGTGCCCTATAGTAAAGTGAAGACAGTTCATCATTTACAACTGTCTGTTAATGTGTTTGTTCATCCTATAATACATTTCTAAACCCAAAACCCCCCAAAAAAACCTGCCACTGTGTGGGACTAAACACAAAAACAACATATCAATGTCACTAACAAGACACGCCACAACGTGCAGAATTACTACGCGCAGTCTGTAGGCCACTTCATACTGCTCAGCACACATCTGCCCCCTCGCAGCATAATTAATTGCAGCCAACACAAACTCACAACATTACAGTCGGCCATGTTGTTCCTTAGCGTCATCGCCGACCACCGCCCAACGAGACCCAAGTGAGGTCAGACAACACACTCCATATTTGGGCATAGCTCCATTGGGAACATCTCCTATTATGGCTTTATATATTATAGAGACCAACAAACACAAAGCACCGCGCAGCGGATAGGGGGGAGGGGCGTGCAGCGCCCCGACCCTCTAGTGTTTAACATTGTAAAACATTCATAAAATATCTATAAATCCTTAGTACATGTTATTGTGTGCCCTATAGTAAAGTGAAGACAGTTCATCATTTACAACTGTCTGTTAATGCTGTTTGTTCGTGTTTAACATATGCTTTGTAAAACACTCCTAAAATATCTATAAATCCTTAGTACATGTTACTGTGTGCCCTATAGTAAAGTGAAGACAGTTCATCATTTACAACTGTCTGTTAATGTGGACTTTCTCCTTACCTGTTGCAAACTACAGTACCTGGCTTTCATGAATGCAGACACCAAACAATTACTAGAATTATCTTTTATGTTTTGCAAATTATTCGTAAGACATTCGTATAGAGTATGTAAACCATTTGCAAACGTAATTGTGTGCCTTGTTGTAAAGTGAAGACTATGCATTATTCTTTCATGTTTACAATTATTAGTAAAACATGTGACATCAAAAAGTGGCAGAAGTAATGTTATAGAGTATAAAAGTATAAAACAATTTATTAAGATAAAATGTAACAACTCTCAGCACACAGAACTGACATTTAAACAAAGACATTCACCACAACAGAATCACAGAGTAGCAGCTTGGTGCCTCTGCAGTCACCACCTCCCAGTGCAAGTTAGCTTTAGCTGCTAAGCTAAACTGCTAAGCATGGAGGACATTACTAGCCTACACATCAAAACAACATTGTGGAGACAAACAGCCAACATAAAACATGAATTAGATATATTTCTGTCCTGTCTGCAACTGCATCACTGTTCAATTCCTCCCTAGTAAGATACTGCAGGTGTAATGCAGGTAATCAGTGTTGCCAGATTTTGCAAAAGAAACAAGCGGCCCAGTCTATGAAAACAAGCCCAAAAGAAGCAACTAGGCTCAGGCCCATGATAACGTCTGCAAATGGTTTACTCTTTATGAATGTCTTGCTAAACATGAAAAAAAAACTCCCTAAAAAAAATACATTTATACCACTATGTGAATCATTTCCAAATGATTTCCTACACATTAAATTACATTATTTAATGATGAACAATATCGAGTATAAATAATGTTTTAATGTGTTTTAAATAATGGTTAAATGATTCTTATGTTCTACAATGTTATTATAAATTATTTCATAATCATTAACCAATATATATAAATAGTCTGTCTATGATTAGTTCTTTATCTACAAATAGATTGTATATTAAAGGCATTGTGGGGAACATTAAGCCTAAATTTAAAAAATATTTATATTTTTTTTTTTTGCATTTTCCCCCCTCTATCAGCCACTATATAATGATGCTGGGGTGTTTTCCTGCATTGAAACACAGTACTCTTTCTGAAAACCCTATTTTCCCTGCATTGTTTGTAAACAATGTTTGTTTGTGCAGTTCGTTTCCCGGCCACCAGGGGGTGATGCCTCCATAGACTTCCATAGACTTCCTTACCACCCGGACAAACATAAAAACAACAACAACAATAGGGAAAATAGGGTTTTCAGAAAGAGGCCTGTGTTTCAATGCAGGAAAACACCCCAGCATCGTTATATAGTGGCTGATAGAGGGGGGAAAATGCAAAAAAATAAATAAAATAAATTTAGGCTTAATGTTCCCTACAATGCCTTTAACATCAGTTACAAATTATTTAATAATCATTTACAGATATATATAAATGGCTTATTCATGAATAGTTTACTACTTACTAATACTTTATAAATGATTTGTAACCATAGTTATAAAGGTTTTAGTAATCATGTAGGCTACAAATGTAGTGCTCCGAGGTTTTGGGTCACAATGAAGAGGTAGTACACCAAAGACCAAACATCCAAATCACATTGATAAACCAGCGAAGTTTGCGTGATTGCTCAGTGCGTGTATGTATCTAGATCGGTGAGTTGTAAAGGAGGGGGGTCTCAAGATTTATGTTGGGAGTTGCAGGCCAAAAAGGTTGAGTATGAGAACCACTGGTCTCTCTAGTCTGGGACAGTTGCAACGTGCTTCATGCTGAATGGCAACATTGGGTTCAGAGAGTCTGTGTTGTTTGTGTGTTCTTTGCCTCTAGCAATGATCTACTGTATATGCAATGTAATCTATTATGTAAAAGCCTGCCCGGGGAGTGGCCGAATATTGTAGTAATCGTTATTAATAGCGTTATAAAATAATATCATGCTTACAAGAACATGGGTGCCAGATGAAAGTGAAAGTTGCAGTCCTTAGTCTCTAGTCTGCATGTAGTTTGGGTGTGAATATCTCCGGGTATGGACTAATATAAAGTAAACCAACCTGTCTGATTGCTGATCTCTCCCTCAGAACAAACAATGCAGTCAAAGCAGCATACAGGTTCTCCTTTCCTTAAGGCCCTCCAGGTTCCAGGAGAACAGCTCTCACTGCACACTGACCGAACAGGCTACAGAGTAAAGAAACCATAGTCAATTTCAGTCTTAAACTAAATTACATTCACATCATGAGCTCAACATTAGCATTTCAGAAAGCGGAAGTGACCTTTTTGGAATCAAAGTTCCAGAAGATTTTGTCTTCATCAAGGATGAATTCCTCATCTCCAGAGGCTGTCTCCTTGAACACACCTACATTCTGAACCTTTACACTTCCATCAGGGAGCCACACCCAATTTGCAATATCCCAGATTGGTAAAGTATAACCATTTTCATCAAATGATACTTGTTCCCCAATTGATGTGGTGAAGTTGACCTTTTCCAGGTAATACGCAAGCTAGAAATGGTGATGAGCAAAATTATGAGTTATGAGTGTGTGTACACACACAAACAAATTACATTTCCTGTATACAATATACACTATATACTTACGTGTGTGTGTGTGTGGTGTGTGTGTGCGTGCGTGCGTGCGTGCATTTGAGTCCAACTAAAAACATTCACAAAAATGTGAATTCATACCACACCTGCCATGGTTGTATTGAATGCAAACTGGCACAGCTGTGCCCAATGAAAGGCCCGTTCCCTGGCACACAATGTAACATGTCATGGAGGGCATGGGCCAGAGCATACACAGACTTGTACACATTATACTCTGTCCTTATTGTTGACATATCCAAAAAGTCTGGACCTAATGTGACTCTGTGAGTATTCTTTAGGTCCTCTTGTCCAGTACAAACCGGTAACCCCCACCACCACCATGGTGGAACGGGTGTAAATGTACACCAAAATGAGTGCTCCCAAAACTCCCTCACCTGAAGAAACACCATGATGTCTTAAGCATAAATAAAATAAAATGTGAATGACTTTAAAACACAGTTTGAAATTGGTAAATGAAACTAAATGAAACAAAAGACTCACAAAGATGTTGTAAGGGATGTTGTAAGGATGTATTTTTGACAAGAAGTCCTTGAGACCTGGTATGTCTCCATGGTGAAGGGTCGTACCCAGGAGGCTTGTCATGACAGGCATGTGCTCGGGTCTCAGGAGATGTTCGGCTGTCGTTGTGCTCGTATAGGTTATCCATTGCAGACCTGTCACGTTCTGCTTTATCAGCTGTTGTGTTGAACAAAATATATTTGAGTATATTATTGCTAATACCTTTCATTGGTTAAATAAACATATTTATAAAACCCACAGACAAACGTTATAACAATTAGGTAGCCTATAGCATTGAGATGTGTGAATGGTGTGATCATCTGTTTGCTTATTGTGCAGAAT
Source organism: Gymnoscopelus microlampas (assembly GCF_963454915.1). Classification (NCBI taxonomy): domain Eukaryota; kingdom Metazoa; phylum Chordata; class Actinopteri; order Myctophiformes; family Myctophidae; genus Gymnoscopelus; species Gymnoscopelus microlampas. Next base: position 50,368,528 of record NC_139944.1, on the reverse strand, counting down.
ATTAACCTACTTACGCGACCCAAAGCAAAATAAAAGAAAGTCAGTGTAAAAAACTAAACAAAACAAAAAAACAATAATACACAATTACAAAATGATGACCTAGAGAGTAATTGAATTGCATTACAAAAAAATGCTTGCCAAAATGTTTTACATTCCTTATAAAATTATGAATCCCCAAATTAAGTATCATAACTCCAACCTCAGGCATGAGGTGGCCCATATATCCTAGAATTACAATGACAACACGAGCTGTTGATTTCTTTATCACAGTGACAATCCTCTGAATTTCATCATCGTCGAATTTCATGGGCACAAACTCATAGTATGCCAGACAACCCAACCCAGTCCGTTCCAGCTCAGACTGGAATACTCGGTCGACCGCTCCATCAGGACTAGTCAACAATCCAACCCATGTCCATCCAAACCGCTTCATAATCTGGAGAAAAGCTTTCACCTGCTGATTGATTACAGAATGGGGAAGTGTTATTAATCACATAGTGGTACGTCAGTGAATGAATCACCAGATTCCACAAATAAAAGGAAGTGATCTAATCATTCTCTTTTGACAGTGACACTGTCAATAATAGGTCTTTAAAGACCGATCAGCACCAGCAGTAATATACTAGCCTACTTGATATCGACACATCTTTAGAAATTTACCGGAAATCTGGGACTTGGGACTGTTGTAAAGAAGGAGGGGCACCGCCGGTGCGGCTCTAACAAGGAAAGGTAACCGACCTGCAAAAGGTACAAAACATCTGAAATATGCTCTTTTTTAACAAATGCCCTATGCAAACAGAGATTATGAGCATGAGAATACAACAATAAATATTGTGGGATAAGCATTCGAATAGACTCATTAAATGAGTGTGGTATAAGCAGCAGAAAGCCGACAATTCAATTTCAAATTGTAGCCTATCATTTGATTGAGTGATGATGAAAAAAAAAGAAGACTGACAAAGGAATTAACCATCAGACTTTGCGGATTACAGAAACATTTGAATGACAGAAATATGATCGAAATGCATTTTATATTATTGTTGTAACCTTATATATTGATCACAGTGATTGATAGAAAAGGTTTACGGTTATAATATTATACATAACATTGTGAATATGGACTCGGGGACATTCGGATTCTTTTCACACCAAGCACGATAACTATAACTGTAACAATAACAATAATTATGTGGGCATCCACACTGATGAACATTACATTCTGTAAGTGGCACCAAACAGTAACATCTGCACCGTTCAGCTGTGTGAGCCTGTTTCTGTGTCAGAGCCCACACGGAGGGGGGGAAGGGCGGAAGGGGGGTTGGGAGGTGGGGCAGAGAATGAGAGTGAGAGAGCGTGAGACAGACAGACGCAGAGAGAGAGAGAGAGAGAGAGAGAGAGAGAGAGAGAGGTGTGAGTTCTCAGATTATGGCAGAAGATTGGGAGTTTGCAGTCCTAACTCCAGACAAGTAAACTGTAGCCTACTCCTGTAATAATATTGTTACTTTAAATATTTAGATATTACTCAAATAATAGCAAAAAGTACTATAAATACTCAAAAGAGTACAGAAATACACAAAAGTTAGTTGAGTAAATGCAACAGAGAGAGATATTATCTCCATCTTGGTGGTGCTGAAAAACACATGCAAACAGGATATATTAAAAATCCTTAATTATAGGGAGGCGAGTAGCCTACCCAGGTAATGCCTGCTAGGATTACCTATTAGTCGTCTCCATTATTAACAAAACTTTACGAGGCTGAGTGAGAGCGATTGCCTGACCTTTGTCATTAGTTGTGGCACGGACTGTGCCACCCACTTCAGTAAGAATGATTATTAAAACAACATATTTATAGTTATCGTTATAGTTATTGTGCTCGGGGTACTCGACCATCTGCAGACCTGCTTCACACTCCATGCAAAATCTGCCTGCCCCACTCACATTCTCTGCCTGCAAGCTACAATGCATTTCAAGCTGTAAAAAAAAAAAAAAAACTAATAAAATAAAATAAAATAAATATATTAAAAAAATAAAGTATAATCAAATTGGTGATGGTAAAAGGGGATTCAAGTATGAAACTTACCATGGGCACGCTGTACAAACATAATACATTAGCGATGACATGAGTATATGTCATGCCAGGATCACTCAATATTCCGAGCACTGGGGGTGAAACACCACAGCTCTCATTCAATTGAAACCGCTCCTCTCTCCCATTGACCAATGACAATGATGCATCGAGTGCAGCTCTCATTTTGCCACAACTATCATAGAGATCATATCCCAGAGTCACATTGGGTAGCAGGCTGGTGTTCTTGTTGATCTCATTAATGGCAAAGATCATGGTCTGGGCCTCCCTGAAATTCTTAAAGGAAAACCTAACACACGAAAGTCCACTGTAGGCCTAATATTGAATATTTATCTTTGTAGAGATACACAACATATTATCTATAAAAAACAAGTTCCCCATTCTCTTGCTTGCTACTGTATTTGTGATACTCACCCTTCGCAATAGGCATCCATGCCATCCTTTGGCTTGGAGGTGTAAGACAAATCAGGGTAGTCCGGGACACCATTGTGGATATGAAATGAACCACCCAGAACAAAGTCCCCAGCCTTGTAAAATCTGTTGAGATGAAACTGTGCCTGTGACTCACAAGAAGAGGAAGGAGAGGAAGACAAAGCAGAGAATGAAGAGAACAATATCAAGATCAAGTACGAGTATGAAAGCAGGTGTATGTCTGGAGAAGCCCTCATGACTGCCCTCCTCTTTCTAACCCCCTCCCCCCTTTTCTAAATCCTTAGTCCAGTTGCTAAGTTTTATACACAGTGCTGTGCCATCCCCTGTGCCAACGCATCTGTGCTGTGCCATCCCTAGCTGTGCCAACGTATGCCCCTACGTAATCTTTCACAACACCCATCTGGGCCGAGGTAGAAGTATGGGCAGGACTTACCACACAGTAACAATCCTTCCATATCAAAAGTGTGTGTGTGTGTGTGTGTGTGTGTGTGTGTGTGTGTGTGTGTGTGGTAATGTGCACTATTTTGCCAACTAGTCACCCACTGATTTTAGAAAATAATTTGTATTAAAAAATAATAGTAACAATCACGTGTGGCCATAATGTTTGTTTGATGTTCTGTTAGTGTTTTCCCATGATGCTTTTAGGGCAGAGTGGAATAGCCTGCATGTTTTGATCTGTGGGTGCATGCAAACACACTCTAGCCCCAGAATTCACTCTGTTGCCGACTAGTTGGTACTATTGAACTGGACCATTAATGAGGTTCAGGCAGAGCCGGTCCACCCTACACGCACACTACGCAGGTTGCGTAGGGCCCCGCCTACCCGCCGATCAAAGAGGCCCCCTCTCCGCCCCCTCCCTTCAGCAGAAAATAACGTGCATTACTGCGTTCACATCAGCGTAGGCTGCGCAGCACACTAAAACCGAAATAAAGTAACAAAAAAAGTAACTTTATCCGCGGGAAACCCGAAAAAAATCACGCGCACTAGGGACACATGCACGCGCGCGTGTCCCGTATCCTGCGTAGGGCCCCTGTGGAGTCTAAACCGGCACTGGGTTCAGGCCCCTGTCATGTGGTGGTGAGTGAGATCACAGGCAGGCCCAAATTGGGCCCCTCATCCACAACCACTCCAGCACATGATCCATGTCTTAACAGCCTATACCCTCTTTTCAAGTTTTTGATCATTATCAATAACTGGTCTTTGAATTGCTTCTTCTGCCCACCAGCTGGTCAGCGTGTAGCTGGCCGCCATAGAGGACTTTACATGGGTGCCTGTGACAGGCCATGCTAATAACCCAGGCCCAAGACACCTGAGTTGATTGTGGTTCAGGTTAGACTCCACACTGCAACTGCCTGCCGGTTCCAGCACCCTGTCGTCCCAAGTGATGCTGATGATCTTCCAGGGGCATCTCACATGGAAGGCCTCCAGGCTTCTGAGATGACGGCTGTAAGGTGGCCCACGCCTCACACCATATAGTAATGTGGAGATGCATACTGCCCTGTATACACTCACTTTGGGTGTGGAGACTGAAGTCGTTGTTCTGGAAAACCTTTCTCCTTAGACAACCAAATGATGTTGAGGCTTGTTTGAGTCAGTTTTGGAACTCAAGGGTCATTGTGCAGGTGTCAGATATTATGCTATCCATATATATAACACACTACGGTCATTTAGCAGACGCCTTTATCCAAAGCAACTTACAATAAGTGCATTCAACATAGGTAGGGAACGAAACTACTAATAATTAATTATAAAACAAGCAACTTAAGAGTATACCTAGCGCTAAAGTAAAAGTGCAATATATCAGCTACAGTACCTACTTTCATAAACAGATGAGACAAAATAGGAAAATCAAATGAGCAAGAGCTAAAATAAATAAGTGTATCGAATAAACAAGATCCAATAAAACAATAAAACAAGAGTTCGTACAACTAGTTAACAACAAGTAGGCAATGCGAAGTGGAAGGATAGTGTTTCCTGAAGAGGTGGGTTTTCAGCTTGCGGCGAAAGATGGGCAGTGACCTGACATCAGTGGGGAGTTCATTCCACCACTGTGGGGCCAGAACAGAAACAAGAAAGAAAATGACTTGAAGTCATATTCTACCAGGTGCTCTGTGTGTGTGTGTGTGTGTGTGTGTGTGTGTGTGTGTGTGTGTGTGTGTGTGTGTGTGTGTGTGTGTGTGTGTGTGTGTGTGTGTGTGTGTGTGTGTGTTTTCATAGACCTGATTACTTGTTTTTCGGATTGCTTGTTTCTCTCGCCAAACCTGGCAACAGAATTTGCGACGCTAAACGCTAATAATGTTTTTTATATAAGTGGTGGCAACATTTTTAGACACCACACAGGTCTTCCCAACAATAGCGAAGATTGAAGTCAGTGTGAACATGGCCAAATAATAACTTAATAGCCAAACTAGGTCTAATGAAGCACGCTAGCATTTAGGCTAACTGTCCTGCCTGAGGACGCAATACAACTTACACTGTCTGCAACTGTTACAGTGTGAATGAGGGGAGCGGACAGCGGAGCTCTGTTACTGTGGGGGGCGGGCCGTCTCCCCATTCGTGTGGCCATTGGCTTAAAGGAGTGAAGGACAGCCAGGACAGCCAATGACAAATAGTTGTCGTTTACCCATAGCTTGGGAGGACAAGGTGCAGAGTATGGGAAAATATCCCCATTGGCTTAAAGGACAGCCAATGACGCAAATGTGTCGAAAATGTGTCGAATGACGCAAATGTGTCGAAAATGTGTCGAATGCAAATCTGTAATCTGTCGAACTCTGCCTTGCCGATTCTTAGACTCAGGCGCTCTTCGAGCACCTGGTAAAAAGCTGACCGCGTAGATCGGCCAGAAGGACCACTGAGCGACGAAGCAACCAGTCGCCCTGTGGCGGCAGACCGAAGTGGTCGGGTAGGGGTATAAGCATCGACCATAGCCCGGAGATAAGAAGGAGCTGTTCCTTTCACTGCCACCTAGCTAGCACCAGGGTTTTAAACTGGATGTGATTCGCTACGGCAAGCCAGTGTAGAGAACGGAGAAGGATAGTTGTGTGGCAGAACTTGGGGCGGTTGAACACCAGACGAGCCGCAGCTCTCTGAACAAGCTCCAGAGGTCTGATGGCAGACGTCGGGGCACCAGCAAGGAGGGAGTTGCAGTAGTCCAGACGGGAGATGACAAGAGCCTGGATGAGCACCTGGGCTGCCTTCTCCATGAGGAAGGGGCGAATCCTCCTGATGTTGTAGAGGAGGAATCTTCAGGACCGTGTCACTGCTGCGATGTTTGCTGAGAACGACAGTTGGTCGTCCAGGGTCACACCCAGATTCCTCTCAGTCCGAGTTGAGGTCACCGCAGCATTATCAATGGTGATGGCCATGTCTCGGTGCGGACAGCCCTTCCCCGGGAGGAACATCAACTCTGTCTTGTCCAGGTTGAGCTTCAGGTGGTGCGTCGACATCCACTCCGAGATGTCAGCCAGACAAGCAGCAATGCGTGCCTCCACTTGTGTGTCAGAGGGGGGGAATGACAGGATCAGCTGGGTGTCATCGGCATAGTAGTGGTAGGAAAAGTCATGGGAGTGGATAACAGCACCAAGAGATGTAGTGTAGAGAGCCTGTGTGGTTCTGACACGAGTGACCCACTTTGGACCCAGACTGGTGGGAGTCCTGCAGGTTGTTCTGGTGGAGGTACGAGGACAGTTGTTTGAAGACAGCACGTTCAAGAGTTTTAGATAGGAAGGATAGAAGGGAAACCGGTCTGTAGTTCTTGATCTCAGAGGGGTCAAGTGTCGGTTTCTTCAGGAGGGGGGTGACTCTGGCAGTCTTGAAAGCAGAGGGAAAGCAACCAGACGTGGCCAGTTGTTGCCCTTCTGCTGCGAAGGCTGTTGGGTATGTGGGAGGCCAGCACACATCTGACAGATTACTGCGTTTTTGGGTGTTGATGGTCAGTCCCATACGTAGGTACGTACGCAGTCTATGTACATACGTACGTACGCACATACATATAAACTTACTTTTCGTACTGTACATACATACAAACATACTGTACATATATCCAAACATTCAAACATACATACATACATACATACATACATACATACATACATACATACATACATACATACATACATAAGATACACCACAACATTGGGATTCCCCTATATTTGTCAAAATACTTCAAAGACGTTAATGAAGTCCAGCTCCACGAATCATGCTCAACCCAGATTTGGCTCAACAAAGGGAATGAACTCGTTCTCATGCTATTCAACAAAAATGTGGAATGCCCTATCTAAAGGAGTAAAGGAGTGTAAAACCCTACTCACTTTCAAAACTGCCCTAAAGATACACCTTCAGGAGGCTGCAATTCAAAAATGCCCCCTGTCAAAGTCTTAACAAAGTTAATATACATTAATATTAATATGTTATGCCTGACTTTCAAATTTTCTTAATGTTCATCTAATTTTCATTTTGTTTTCCATAGTAAAGTACAAGAAGAAAAAAAGAAAGAAACAATCAATGTCATCCCTTGTGTTCCCAAGAGGAACAGGTTGTTTGTGAGCTCCAGCATCTGGAAAATTACCAGAGTCTCTGAAAATGTCACTCAACAAGAGAATGATGCAATCTCCCTGCCTTCGTTTGGAAAACCTGGAGGAGACTATTAGTTAGACAAAATTAAAACTGCAATGCAGAACCAATCAAAAGCTTATAGGGTGGTCCTTCATATTGGGGTGATGTTATGATTGGTTTCTAAAACAGTGGGTGTAGATTTGTGTTCTCGCTGGTGTTCTTGCAACTGCCTTGCATTCAGAAGTGTCCAGACGCATTGGTGGGCGGACATCTCTAATCGTCTGGCAACACCAGACTATGCCCAGGTGGTTACAAATTAATGAGCTGTGCAAAGCCAGGTGTGTTTTTCCCCAGTGATGACATCTGGCCCAGGGGTGATGAAATAGTGGTTCAACAGGTGCAATGTTGGAAGATAATTAATTTTCATCTCCAATGAGACAATTGAGTCTAACCGTAAGCCTTCAAAACAACAATTAAAGGACACAGCGGGTGGCTTATTTACAACTACTGTAAGTCTACTGTAGTACAGTAATACAGACAGAGATGGACAACATCCAAAATGGTTGTCAATACAAAATACCCAAAATGTAGATGTATCAAAATAAAGTACAGTTTTGTAAGACTGGTGGGCTTCAGATCATTCTTGTATTTGAAAATGAAATGGAGAGGGGGCGACAGCACAACTACCCCTCTCTACCATGCTGATGTGACACATTCACATTGATTACAACACATAACACATGAACCTCATGACAGATTCAACCCTATAAACACATTGCATTTAAAATACTAAATAAAAGAATAGCACATTATGCATAACAGACAAAGCACGCCAAGGCAGACTTGCCCTCCACCACCAACAGCCCCGGACACTACGCAGTCCCCACCTGAGATGTTCTACTGTCCCCAGTAACCCACTCACCCAACACAAAGTCCACCTGAGATGTTTATTGACCCCACTAACCCACTTCCCCTATGAATTAAGTTGAACAGCTCTCTTGTTTCTCTTAGGCCCGGAGGCTCAGACACCTCAGTGTTAGGGTATAGCATGGTGTGGAGGTGCTCTCTTCCTCTCAAATGGGTCAAGCGGCCACACCCGTGCTTTCAATGGAAACTTCTCACATCAGTACTCACAGGACTATTTTGGGGTGCCATTGTCAGCATGAACATGCTGCGTGTCACAGCCAAAACGATTCTGAATAGGTTCTTCATGATCAATTAAACTAATGCAGTCTCTATGCACTCGTCTCTAGGTTATAAAGAGCAATCTCCTGCAGTGAATTCAGATATATTCAACAGGTCAGCACATGTTGTAAAACGTGTTTTTGCAAGCGTGAGTACCTGTAAGCAACGGTGTGGATCAGCCCAAGCAAGATCTTCTCACTATGACCTGTGATTTTGGAGTTCATTATATTTGTAGAGTAGGTTCTATATAATAATCTATATCTATCTACAATATGACAGGTACAATGACCAACATAAAAGTGAGATTCATGATCATTTCCAAGTCTGCACGTGATACATTATGGTCACGATGTGAGGATCAAATGCAATCTTTTCTATTTCCTTCCACAGATCATGACAGATAGCCTTCATTCAATTGCTCGGCATGCAGTCTCACATCAATGCGCCCATGCAAAACATTAAAAAAACATCTTTCCCGCCGTTAGGGAACGTGTCCGTTTGGCAGTGTCCATTTGACGGTGTCCTTTTGGCGATCGTGTCCGTTTGGGCTGAATCGTGTCCGTTTGGCACTAAAGTCCGCCCTCCGGCCGCGCCGGGGCATCTCGTGCCGCTTCAGCCCCCGAGGGCCCTAAAAATAGGGGGCCGGGCCCCCCCAAAAAAATAAATAATCCCCCGTCCGGACGCACCCGGCCCCACGTTCCCCCACTGGAGGGCGACGTCGAGTCAGTCCTGCCAAAAAGACATCGCGGATCGGAAATCGGTACCAAAAGGACCTTACAAGAGTTAATGGTAAAAATACACTGTTGAAAAGGACATTCATTGCCAAAAAGACAGGGGGTGTCTAGTGCCAAAAAGACAGGGGGTGTCCAATGCCAAAAGGACAGGGGTGTCATTATGGCACTAGTCACAACTACAGAATTCCCATGCCAATCGGACTGTCGTTTTGGGAAGACCACTTTGTCCATTTGGGCATGAACCGTACATCTTATGTAACAATTGGATTTTTGTTATGTAACAACACATCTTTAGCTTATTTGTAAAGTTATTTAGGTGCTATATCACCAACCACGGTCAGTTAATCATGTTTCAATTTCAATAATCAGATTATGCAGAGTTTTCGCTCCAGACCGTCCGTTGGAACAGAAAAGGGGCCTAACAGCATCCTGCTTTTTTTTCATTTATTAAAATGCCTTAGTTCCGGAACCGTGTTATATAACGACGTCACCTTGTTATATTTGTTGATATCCCTAATTAGCGCACATGCATTATGGAAGCTCCTCGGGGCCCAGAAACCAAATAGTGCCAAAAGAGCAACAGCTGCCGAGGCCTTGTGTCCTTTTGGTATGACTTGACAAGAATGGTCTAAGAGACTCCCTTGAGAGCCTTTTGAACAGAAGTTGGTCATTTAAGCCAAACATTTTTTCTACCGTTCTCTGAGGTTATGATTCTGACATATGTTGATCAGCACTCGATTTAGAGTAACCCTGTGGTGGTTTTACCTCTCCAGGTGTCTTGCAGGCATTGGGCAAGAATGGGGTTTTGAGTTGGGCAAAATCACATGCATTTACATGCCAAATGGACACCAATGTGAAAAGGCCATGAGGTCATTGGATGTCCACTTGGCATGGCCCTGGCTTTGGGCCATGCCAAGTGGACTTTTTGGGATGAACCATACATCTTATGTAACAACTGGATTTTTTAAATTTAACAACACATCTTTGGGGATTATTTTTAAAGTTCTTTAGGTGCTAGGAACACCAAACAGTGGTCAGTTAATCATGTTTCAATGCTCTATCAGAATATGCAGAGCTTTTGCTCTGCATGCTCTACTGTGGAGAAATAAATGCTTCACTTTTGGGCCCTCGAATGGTCTAAGAGGCTTAGCCCTTGAGAGCCTTTTGAACAAAAGTTGGTCATTTAAGCCAAACTTTTTTTCTACCATTTCTGAGGTTATGATTCTGACATATGTTGGTCAGCACTCGATTTAGCCAATTGGACACCCCTGTCCTTTTGGCACTAGACATCCCCTGTCTTTTTGGCAATGAATGTCCTTTTCAAAAGTGTCTTTTTAGCATTGACCCTTGTAATGCCAAATGGACTGTGCTTTTGGGATGACTACTTGTCTACTTGGCATTGGGAAACTATAGGTTACTGATAGTAACCTCGGTACTCCTGTCTATTTGGCAATGAATGTCCTTTTCAACACTGTCTTTTTAGCATGGACTCTTGTAATGCCAACTGGACTGTCCTTTTGGAATGACTACTTGTCTACTTGGCATTGGGAAACTATAGGTTACTGAAAGTAACCCCGGTACTGTGATTAGTTGCAATCAACCACTTTGGCTGTAAGTTTGACTAAGTCACCCTACTTGGGTGACTTTGACCAATTAGGGAAACTACAGGTTACTTAATGTATAGGTTGGTTATACATGGCTAACATGGTTATAGGTTATAGTCTATTGAATGTGCATGCGAACTGGCAATGAATGTCCTTTTCAAAAGTGTCTTTTTAGCATGAACTCTTGTGCCATAATGACAGCCCTGTCCTTTTGGCACTAGACACCCCCTGTCTTTTTGGCAATGAATGTCCTTTTCAAAAGTGTAATTTTAGCATTGACTCTTGTAATGCCAAATGTATCTCTAAGCGCAAGCGATTCTAGCCAATCTGCAGTCGGCCAATCAGGCAGTTGGACTCCGCCTTTAAATATCACTGCCTCTGACATGTCATTCTCATTCCAGCATGCAACAAGTTACAATTTTATTGCTTTGTTTTCGTGGCCACCCTACTGCCATTCTGCAGTGTGGGGGGCCCTCAAAGAGGGCCCTGTGAGTCTTAATCCGTCCCTGAACGCAACGCGTCCTGTTCTCCCTCCCAGAATAGGGACGTCACGCTACAGTTCAATTCCAACACTAGTACACTAATCAGGTTCCATGGGGAAAAGTCTATACTGTCACTCGTTATAAACCTGTTTGTCTTGTGCAATGGTGTAAAGTAACTAAGTACAAAAAAAAGTACATTTACTCAAGTACTGGACTAATTTTAAGGTATCTTTACTTTACTGGAGTATTTCCAATTGCCAATACTTTTACTCAAGTAACATTTTTGAACACAGGCCTTTTACTTGTAACAGAGTATTTCTACATTGTGGTATTGCTACTTTTACTAAAGTAAAATATCTGAGTGCTTCTTCCACCACTGGTGTCATGACAGGGAGTTGGATGTGGGAGCCATGCGGGAGGCAGCCGCCATGCTGGTCGGGACTCATGACTTCAGTAGCTTCATGGCAATCAACTCGGACACACCGTTTAAAAACCCTGTCAAAACCATGGATGTGGCTAGAATAGACCCGGGGACGTCCTTCGCACGTGCACACTTCCACAGGTACTCTCTCTCTACATGTTAACACACCGATGACTGGCAGACAGTGTTGCCAGATTTTGTGTGAGAAATAAGCCACCAGGTCTATGAAAACAAGCCCAAAAGAAGCGACTATACAGACTACACACGAGTCCCACTTTAAACCTATATTGGCTATTTGAAAATAGCCAATCTACAAGCTCACGGAGCGTAGCGATGCGACTCGTCGTGAGCTCGTAGATCTGCTACAGATGCACACACACACACACACACACACACACACACACACACACACAGGCATAACAGACACCAGTATGTCATGATTGATGACCAGTCAAGCATTTCAACACGTCATTTAATAATAATGAAAGATGTACGTTTTGGGAAGACGTTGATAATTGTATTTATTTTAATGAATGATTCAGAACCTCTACAACTTCTGAGGAGGAGACCCATGTAAACACTTGGTCTCAGTCTTGCACTCACTGATGCACAACAAGTTGGCAGACGTTCTGAATCATTTACGATCATCACTCCACTCGACCTCCCCCTGTGTGTGCTGACAGAAACATCTCATCAGAACCCAATAGCATGTCCACAAAGTTCCTGTGTCACTTTGCGGACTGGCTGATCTGTTTGATGTGATATTTAGGAATTCATGTGAGCCACAGGACCACTGATTCCAGTCCAAATGATAGAACTGAGTAATATTTTGACTGGAACATCTCTTTCCTCTTACTGTAGCTGCTGCACTAAAATCAGTGTATTAAAAAGAGCTTGTGACTAAATAAATAATAACTACATTGGATTCCATTGGAGACACTTTTTTTTTTTATTGATTGATTTTGACAAAATGTGCATATACTGGTGGGGTTGGCGAAAGGGCCTTTCTGTGTGGCGTTTGCATGTTCTCCCGTGTCCCCTAGGATAGGTACCCTCACTAAAATCATGCAGTAATCCTGGTATCTATACTCCCACACCTGATGGACGGGAAAGGAACTGGTTGGAATAACGTGTTCCTTCCACGCACTACGTCCTACCGGGGAAACTCCCTCCTGTCAGGTGACAGGGGGGAGCATGAGCTTAGTTCGGGGCTCTCCCCAGGCTGGCAGAGGAAGAGTAGCACCCAGGATTACAAGCACTGGGTGACAAAATCATGGGATAAAAAAAACTTGCATATACTGTACATGATGAAGTTGTACATATTTGTCAAAAGGATAAAATACAAAAATGCTCAAGAACTTATTTCCATTGTGGTCCTTTGATTGCAAATATGTAGCGGAGAACAGCGATGATATATACACATATTAATTATCGTCTCTGTCGGGTAGAAACCTCATTATGTCCAAAACTGTTACTTTTCAGGATTCAAATTCAAAAGTATCAAAAGTAGCAGATCTACAAGCTTGAAACGCAGCGCGAAGCGACGCGTTTCGAGCTTGTAGATCTACTACTTTTGATACTTTTGTGTGACGCTGTAGTATGATCAAGTAAGGCGTTAATTTACGAAAAAACTCAAAAAGTTAAAATATGGAGATAGGAGGTTTCAACAATCTGCATAATATAATATAAACACGTCATGGCATAAATGTGTCTTTGGCAAAGGAGAGCAGATTTAATCCATCTCAGAGGTGAGGGTTAGAGGGCTGGATGATTGGGGGGGGGGGGGGGGGGCACATGATGGATTATATATCCATGGGGGTCACTGTGTGCCAAATACCACTTACATAGCTGTTAATTATTTATGAGGAAAATATGGCCCACAATATGGACACGGGTAACTAGGGCAGTGATTCTCAAACATTTTCATGTGAAGGAACCCCCCCAAATGAATGTGTATTAGGCCAAGGACCCCCACCTGAAATGACTTTGTGCCCCATAAAAGAAGATTTGTGTTGATTTAAAATGTAAAACATTATTCCAAATGTTTCACAATTCTTCGAGCTCACATCGTTGTGACCTTGTGTAGAGATATAGCCCCCGATCTGCAGGCTCACATCGTCCTGAGCTTATAAATAGGCTAGGATAGGCTATTTTCAAATAGGGTTAAAGTGTCCCACATCAGGGACACCAGAGATACAATTTACAGTTTATAATTTACGCATTTAGCAGATGCTCTTAATCCAGAGCGATTTACAGAAAGCAAGGTAAACACGAGGTAGTACATCAAATGCATAGAAATAGTAATCTAGGATCATAGGTAAACCAATAACCTACAGTCTAAACAGTATAATATATTTAAAAAGAAATCTGTACATTGAAACTATACAAACTATAGGATGCCAGGTCAACAATGAACCTGGCATCTGTCCAAATAACATGCTATCTAAATGACATTTTATCCTTTGCATAAGCCTGCAAGGTGGTCACGGCTAGGTCAAGTGCTACGGGTTAAGGTGGAATCTGAAGAGGCGAGTCTTCAGATTACGGCGTAAGATTTGGGAGTGAGTCTGCAGGGAGGGATAATGTGTTTGAAAACACTATCAAAGAAACTGTCCCCTGCCCGCTGTGGGAGAACTATAACTACAGCCTTCTGGTCCCACCAGAGGGCCTTGCTGTCGCACTGCCATGTCAGTGTTGCCAGATATTGTGAGAGAAATAAGCAACCAGATCTATAAAAACAAGCCCGAAAGAAGCGACTATAGGACACGCGACCACTTGAAACCCATATCGGCTATTTGAAAATAGCCGATATACAAGCTCACAACGCGTCGCGATGCGACGCGTTGTGAGCTTATAGATCTGCTATTTTCAAATAAAATGTGAAATATTTGGAAGGTTTTTTTAAACATTTTAACAACACAAATCTGGTACGGGGCTCCGTGGCACAACATATTTTCAGATGGGGGGGGGGGGTTAGGGAGGGACAAATACAAATTGATTTGGGGGTCCATGATGACATGAAATAGTTTAAACAACATTTAGGAAACAAGCCCAAAAAAGCAACTACACTTTAGAAACAAACCCAAAAAAAAAACACAACCAACAATGTTTACAAACGACTTTACAGAAAAAACAAGCCCGAAGTGGCTTATCATAAGCAGACATGGCAACACTGCCACTGCCACTTACATGAAGGTCACTATTCTAGGCAACAGGGATAAAAAAACGAGGGGGAAGCGAGCGGTGAATTATTGACGAGTCGACCGCCGAGCTGCACTTGGGATGTGGTGGGAGGACGGGACGGGGCACTCCGCTGTGTGTGAAAACAAATTGAGTTTCCTGGTTTAGAATCCACAAGGGAGAAGAGAGGATTCCCCGGCCCTATCCGGAAAGAACTGATGTCATAGCCATGTTGTACACTGTTAAGATTGTGGCCTGGTCCAGGCACCTAGGCTCTAAAATAGCCTGACAGTGTGTCGCAGGTTTGAGTCCCGATCCCTCCCCATCTCTCTCCCCGTTTCCTGTCAGACTACTATCCTATCAATAAAGGCATAAAAGCCACAAAATAAGAAGATTGCACAAATGATGGTGCATTTGTGGTACATAACATAATGGTACATTGTTGTACCCTCTCAAGAGTTGCAAATGGATCATTTTAGGGCTGCAACAGTTAATCGCATCGATTGAAACTATACACACTTCGATTGAAACTATACACACTGACTATAGGATGCCAGATCTACAATTAACCTGTCTGTCTACATAACATGCTATCTAAATAACATTTTAGCCTTTGCATAAGCCTGGCAGGTCGTCAAGGCTAGAGCCAGTGATACGGCAAGAGATTTTACAGTATGTGATTGTGTTTTGACATAATGGAGATCTGACCACCATCCTCATGTTGCTTTGCTTTTGAACTGGCCCTGTGGCACTAGAACATTCAGTCAGTGACGCCATGTCTTCAGGGTGTGATGCAGTGTTGTTTTTGACACTGAATTTTAATTTAGTTTTAGTCATCTGAAATGTTTTACTGTTTGTCTAGTTGTAGTCACCTAAATATCATACGATTATAGTCGACTAAATCTACAGTTGATTTAGTGCCTTGATGGTGTCGTAATGGCTGATTTTACACTTGGCCGCATGCTGAAAATAGCAGATCTACAAGCCCACAACGCGTCGCAGCACGACGCGTTGTGGGCTTGTAGATCTGCTATTTTCAGAGCGCAACACCCTAGTGCAGCCAAACATAAAATGACTTGTCTTAGTTCTACTGGATCTCTTCTCCACTAGTCCCTCACTAACATCTAGTCTAGTTTTTATTTGTTGACGAAATTGTCAATATGTTTAGTCTTAGTTTTAGTCATCATAGCTTAGTTTTTATTTAGTTTTCGTCAGTGAAAACCATCATTTTTCGTCCTAGTTTTAGTCGACGAAATCAACACTGGCGTGATGTTATTATTATCACTGTGATGTTATCTTGTGGAAATGCTATCTTATGATGAAGCAAGACAAAATAAATTAATAAAAAAGGAAGACGGAAAAAGCGACATTTTGTGATGCATCTTTTTATATATATACTGTATGTAGCTTATGCTTTAAATTGTTCTAATTATTCTGTCTGTAAAACGAGACCTTTATGTTATGGACATAATAGCAGTGCATTGTGTGTTAATATGCATTTTGTTTTTGTCTTTCAGAGAGATTCCATTCTGGGAGCTGACCTTTAAAAGCAGGTCCTTCCTCTATAAGCAGGTTAGTGTTGCTTCATAATCATAACCCAAAGATTAGTTTCAGTGTGGCCACCATGGGAGGGTGACATTTTATACATGGTGAGGAAATAGCACCATCTGTCTATAATTAATAAAGTTTACATTTTAAAATATAACCATATATAATATATTCATAATCCTTTATAATATAATCATTTTCAGACTTCAGTTAACCACTTAACTCCTGGCATCCCTGTTTTCAAAAATAGTAGGTCTGCAAGCTTCACAATGTGTCGCATCTCGAGGCTTTGTGAGCTTGTAGAACATATGCTTCTTTTTTTTTTTATGTGGGGGCTTTAGTGGTTAAATAATGGTTCATTAATTGTAGGTACTTTTAATTAATTTAGTCTCTGTCGGGTGGAAACCTCATATGTCCAAAACTGGTACTTTTCAGGATTCAAATTCAAAAATAGCAGATCGAGCTTGTAGATCTGCTACTTTTGATACTTTTGTGTGACTCTGTAGTATGATCAAGTAGAGCAACGATTTGAATGTCATTTTGCATACGTGTTCCTGCAGGTTCGGAGGATGACGGGGGCGCTGGTGGCAGTGGGACAAGGACAGATGTCCCAGGCCCAGTTCAGTGAGCTACTGGAGGCTGCAGACTCTCTGGCGTTCCCCAAGGACACGACCGCCCCTCCATACGGCCTCTTCCTGACCAGGGTGGAGTACAAAGACACAGGTGACTTGAACCCAAGACAACAAACAAAAAAGAAAAGAAAAGAAAGACCTGCCATCTCCGCAGTGTTGATTTCGTCGACTAAAACTATGACGAAAAATGTTCGTCGACTACCAAAAAAGGTAGTCACTGACGAAAAGTAAATAAAAACTAAGCTATGATGACTAAAACTAAGACTAAATATATTGACAATTTCGTCAACAAATATAAAACTAGACTAAAATGTTAGGGAGAGACTAGTGGAGAAGAGATCTAAAAGACAAGTCATTTTATAATTGTTTGCACTTGAGTGTATGTGCTCTGAAAATAGCCGATCTACAAGCCCACAACGCGTCGCAGCGCGACGCGTTGTGGGCTTGTAGATCGGCTATTTTCAACATGCAACCAAGTGTAAAATCAGCCATTAAGACTCCATCAAGGCACCGCCAAAATAAAATTTAAAAGATGTAGATTTAGTCGACAATAATCTTATGATATTTAGATCATTAGATTTTGTCTAGATATTAAAACTAGACAAAAACTAAAATATTTCAGATGACTAAAATATGACTAAAACTAAATGGAATTTTATTCAAAAGACTATGACTTAAAACTAACACTGCATCTCCGGTTTACTTCCCGTATCTGCGTGACGTAGGCGGCCGCCTTTTTTTAGGAGACTGGAATTAGGTTTTTTCATCTATTCACCGAGTCTATTCATTCCAATGGGAGAAATGAACGTGAACACAGCTTCTGAACCATTCTTTAGCCCTGTGGTCACTGAATTAAATATTGGACCCGATCGCCACAAGCCACACAATATTCCCAACACTTTTGACACTTAAAATGGCTTTTTTTCAGAGAGACAAATCAGGAGAAAATCAATGTTATTATCGACCTCTCTCTGTCCCAGCAACACTCTCTTGTGAGATCTAGCACCAGTAAACATAGGACATTCGCGAGATCTGCCGCCAGACTGCGCCCCACTTAGGAGACCATTTGTATGTCATTTGTGTACCATTTCGCCTCTAGTGGCTACAATAGAGGTTATGTGCGTGACATCATCGTACCCGAAAGTTATGTGGGAACGCCTAAAAAAGGCAAAAAACGACTTTCTGGCCTTGACAGGCCATACATCCAAACAGAAAAGTCCTATATTATATGTATTAAACAACGTTAAACTCACCAACATGGCAGCTGTATGGAAAGCTTGAATTATCCGCTTTCTATCTGCAAAGTTTTTGTTTCATGAAACTCCACCATAGACATGTTATGAGCTACTTTCTGTCAATAAATTCTGTGCAGCTGAGTTTGTAAGCGCTCGTTTTCAATAATGCAACGTCCTGCTGCCTCCTGCATTATGTGACATTTAGAAACAGGTGGTACGCAGGACCGTTGAGTGATTTCCAACGAGCGCTTCCAAACTCCAATGCTCCATGCTGCTCAATGTTTTGCCACTCAGTCTAGATGAGGGGGGCGTGTGCATTTCCAACCATATCTTCATATAGTTGGTCCCCACTAAATGCTCTTTATAAGATGGCACCATCTCCGTCTACTCACTCTGTGTCTCATTGGTCACCTACAGTTCAGAATCCTGCCCACCAATGACATTGTCAATAGGGATTCCAGGGCTACTATAAACTACAGCTTTCCTTTCCCTGGAAAGTTAGGAGGCTGAAATAAAAGCCCATTTTAGATGGTTGTGTGCCAGGGCTAACTAATTTAGCGGAATGGTGCCAAGTTTGCAGCTCTGTGTAGCATTTAAATTACATTTATGAAAAGTGGATGTAAATCTTAGTTGCAAAGGCTAGGATATCTATGTACAGTATGTATAATGCAGTGATTATTGTTTGACAGAACATTGAAAGGCTTGTTCTCTTCTTAAAACTTATCTCCACAGACCTGCAGTTTACACCACCTTCCTCAGAGGGGGGTTCATCTTCCAGTGGGAAGCAAGAGGACTAGAACTACTTGAGCATTGTGATGCTTCTGTATATGCCATATTCTCTGAATGTATACAAATGTAATAAAGGTTGCTTTTTGTTTTTATTTAATAACATGTCCATGGTTCTTCCAACTTGAGTCACAATGACTTGACTTGCACTCGACTGTGGCTCTGGACCTGACTCAAGACCACTGACTATTTAGCCCCACCTGAAGCTCATAAGCCCATTATGGCCCAAGGGCTGATTCCCTCTAGTCTAGGCTAAGCGCTATAGTTGCTTTCCCATGTGGATGACCAGGGTTACGGATTGTAGCTTTAATTCACAAAGGTGTATAATAAGATTTAGGCACAGATTAAATAGCTACATAATATGAACAGTCTTAATTTCACATAATTCTTTATAAACTGGATGTGTCCATGAATGCAGCTCAGCTACAGAACACATAATAAACACACCATATAACTATTACAGAGGTACACGCAACCTACCTGGTTTATAAGCAATGTTAACTTTTATTCTGTAGATTATATGATTATGCACCGATTTACTGGTAAATCTATGACATTTATGGAACAACAAGGTATACAAAAGGTGGAGTGTTTTTAAAGTCCCATATTATAGCCAGAAGCTGCTGTGTGCATTCATGGCTCAACGTTGTACAAGTGGCATTTAATGTGCACCCACACCACACACACAACCGTTAATAAGAGTTTAGGATATACATCCAAATGTCCACATCAAACTGCATTATCGTTGCTGTCTGGGCAGAAACCTCATCTCCAATGAGTTTTTTTGGTAAATTAATGCCCTACTTTAGTGGTTTTCAACCTTTTTTGCGTCAAGGACCCCCAAAATTGACACATTAGCCCAGGGACCCCCATTTGAAAAGATATGCCGAGGGACTCAACCATTTTGATTCCTTGGGGGTCCCAGTCTACACAGTAGTATCATCATCAGTGTTCATTTAACTCTGAGAGTGTACAAATTTGTGTACACTCAGAGTTACAGACACATAAGGGTCAATTTGGTTCCTAATTATTAATTTGGCTGGGGACCCCCTGGAACCCCCTCAAGGACCACTGGTTGAAAACCACTGCCTTACTTGATCATACTACAGCGTCACACAAAAGCATCGAAAGTAGCAGCATGTGGATCTGCTACTTAGGAATTTTGAATCTTGGAAAAGTAACAGTTTTGGACAGTAACAGTTAGGTTTCCACCCGACAGAGACGATATACTGATGCTCTATAGACCTCCAAATACGCTGGTTTGGATTTCACAGACAAGTAGTTCACTGTTCTATGGGATTTGTCCATACACACACACACACACACTCATTTAAGATTTGGCTGCATTTGCTCAATGAATATTGTAATGTGTTCAGCTAAGGCTGGGCGTTATGGACAAAAATCAAATAAAACTTTTATTTGCTTTTACCAAATACTTCAATATCAATACTTTTTTCCCCCTTTACTTTCAAAACCTTAAAAAAAAAATAGTTGTAAGCTTGTAGATCAGCCATTTACTATTGACATTTCTTTTCAAAGTGTAAAATAAAGCTTCATTGGTTAAAACCAGGAAAAGACAACACTTATGCCATATCACAATATTACCATATCCAAAATCCTATACAGTATTTAGTGTCGGATCATGATATGGACATATTGCCCAGCCATATGTTCAGATAGTTTCCCCCAAACGGTCCATTGAATTTGACTCACTTAGGCCTGTCACAATTATTTCATAATTGCAACTTTTGTTTAGATAATCGCAACAATTTTGCATAATGGTCATAATCGTTTCCATGTTGAAAAGAAATAGCAGATATACAAGCTCCAACTCTTGTAGATCAGCTATTTCTTTAAACATTTTTTTTAATCTAAAAGCTTCCAACTCGAAGCAATGCGTTGGAAGCTTGTAGATCAGCTATTTCAGCTTTTAAAGTATACATTTATTAAATATGCCAGTTATGTCATATCTGCCCTGTGCAATTTTTGATTACAAAGCCTAAAATGCAAACAGAATAATATGTTGCGTTATGTTCCAATGTTCAATGCCAAAAACACAATGAAATCGTTAAAGGCAATTATTTGTATGACAAATCTTCAACTTAAATGTTGTACTCGTGACAGCCCTACTCACACTGCCATGAATTTCAGCACAATTTCAGCACCAGCATGAGCTAGATGAGGTTGTAGAAGGAACAGAATGACCATCATTGTCCATCACATATTTGATCCAGTATATATTATATAATGTATTAAGTCACCCATTAATGCATTGGGGGTTTTTTTTAGGCTCACCATGAACATGAAGCAAACTTGAATGTGTATCAAAACTTGAACCGTGAAAAGGAATGTTTTTTTTTGTTTGTTTTTTGTTTACACTTCTCAGAAGTGACAGTCAATCATTCAGCCACACACAATTTCTTTGACCTAATATTTTACAGGTACGTTTAGTCCAGTTGACCCATGTTGGAGAGAGAAACGCCATTAAATCTGATTGGCATACTGTAGTAGTAGGTCCTCATGTCAAATCAGCATTTGGCTTCGAGAAGCAAAAAGAGAATTCACACATCCCTAAAGACGTCCACATTCCAATATACATGTTCAAAATGTTCAAGTGTTGCAAATATTGTAGATCTTTGAATATCAATAGCAAAAATCATATAATGCACTTGAGGAAGGCATTGTGTTATTATTTTTTTCCACCTCACAATCCTTGTGTAATAAGAATGGCAGCTCAAAGGCAGCACAGCCTGGGGGTGAAGGATATAGCTGACCAGGAGCCAAAAAGGTTGAGACCCTGATTCAAAAAGACTTTTGCAGGACAATGAAAGACGAAGGGGGGGGGATTGATCACAAAAGACCCTCAACGGGTCACTTTTTTTTGGAACAAACAGGATTTTTTAAGATATGGACACTGATATAAGAACAAGAATGACTACTGCTCAACAGTGACACCAAGTGTGTTGTGAAACAACAGCCATCTTAACCCATTCAATCCGGGAACACATCTGTGTAATTTTAGATTTCTTTGGCTATTCAAAAATAGCAGATCTAACAAGCTATGAGCTTTTAGATCTGCCATTTTTGAAAAATCTTTACATTTTTTGCAAATCTTTGAAAATATATATTTTTAAAGCAAGCATTTGTAACTCAAATCTTTGCTTCTGGGGGGTCCCTGGAACAAAACATTTTGGGATGGGGGTCCACGGCCAAATACATATCATTTTGGTGGTCCTTGACTTTGAGTACCACTGATATAGCAACATACGTTTTTTCAAAAAACAGCCAAATTGCACACATTGGTTCTCATAATCAGCTACAATTCTTTCAACAACTGCAAATAACTCCTCAGCAACCACAGCAATTCGCTGGTTGTACAATGACTTAACAAGCTCTATGAGCTTGTATATCTATTTTTGAAAGCCAAAGAAATCTAAAATGACAGACGCATTGCCGGATTGAATGGGTTAATAGTTCTTAAAACTGCTTAAAAGAAAATGCCTGCGAGATGATTGATACTGACTGAACAATGCACACAGCGAGTGCTCGATTGAGTCAGGAGTGTAAGAAAGGGACCCTTACAGGTGCATGTTTACAATCTTAAAATAACATCCTAGGATTTTACAGTGATCTATAATAAGTCCATCATTTAAAACTAATATTATTGCCCTATATGTAGACTATCTGACCTTTAAATTTAAAACCCTGCCACTAAAACTGAGGTTGTTTTAAGGATACATGATTTTTTTATTTCCTGAATAATAAAAGGTTGATCATTTTTGATAATGGCACAGGCTGTAGTTTGCATAGACCATTTAAACCCAACCATCACCAGTCTCAACAATGTTACCTCAATGGTTTAAAAATAAAAAGCTACCTCACACCTACAATCATACCCTATTTCACCCTTCGTACTCCAGTGTTTTGGTAGTTTTAACCTCTTTCAACCTGGTCGCTCCGTCATTATAGGTGAACGGCGATACAAAAGAAAAGCGAAAATAGCCGTTCTACAGCTCATAACATGTCGTGATGTCGCAATGAGTTGTGAGCTGGTAGACGGACTAGCCAATTCTGAAATTGGTCTTAAAGGTTCACCCAAAACAATTACTTATTTTCACACACCCGATGAAGCCTCGAATTCATGGAGATGTTTTAGTTTTTGTCGCATTCCTAAGCCAATAATTCGATGACAGGGTGGCTGGTCAGTACCGGAGACTTCGCCGGTCATCAAATTATTGGTTTAGGAACGCGACAAAAAATGTCCATGAATTCAAGGCTTCACTGGGTGTGTAATTGATTACTCCTTTAAGTTATAACGGAGCACAAAAATATTACAACTAGTATCAGGTGGTTACATTCAGTTACGTGTATCTGTGGAATCTATTACCACTGTGGCACAAAAGGAAATAAGTTCTCTTCTGGTAAACATTGGAATAAAGATTGACTGTTCAAAAAAATAAAAAGGAAAAAGGAAATCTAAATCTCTTCTCTTTTGAGAGCAGGAAACTGCTTGTACCATGCCAGCAAGCGCAGAAAAGGTTTATAATGCAACACAATGTGCAGTAAAATGGGAGCCGACTATTACCCTCTTTTGCAGTGTCAAAATGTACACAGCGCTAAAAGCTTATAGACTTTATTTAAACGAAGTACAAAGAGTGAAACAGGGTATGCTGCTCCATGGAAAAAAATAACTAAAAACGGAGAGAAGAGAAAAAAAAGCCACCTTTCTGACATAAGCTGTCCCCACGTGTAAACATATGCTGTGTTGTGTTTGTGGCTTTGCTCTTTTCTCTGACGACTTAAAAAAAAGAAGGGAAACTGTCCTGCGGGGGTGGGGGGGGGTATAGAAGAGGTTCAGTCAGCGTAGCTCATGATGCCACCGCACCGGTTCCGCTTTAGCTGGAAATCTTCTCTATTTCGTCCAGATCGTCAGTGTCCAGTCTTTCAATTTTCTTATCTGGAGGGGAGGGAGGACAAAAACCGTTTAGTTCATTTGAATGATACTAGTAGGCGGCAGTGGCTCAGGCGTAGAGTGGCCGGTAGAGCGGCCCGGATGGGAACCATGAGGTTCCCTGTTCGATCCCGGGCTCCCCCAGAGTTAGTGTCGAAGTGTTCTTGAGCAAGACGCTGAACCCCTAACTGCTCCCGATGAGCAGGTTGGTGCCTTGCATGGTTTCCTCTGCCATCGGTGTATGAATGGGTGAATGTAAAGCGCTTTGGACAAGTGCACTATATAAATGCACCATTTATATAAATGCACCATTTGGTATGATTTCATGTATTAAAGTGGTACAGTTCATTTGGAAGAAATGAATGATACTAGTATGCTTTCATGGATTAAAGCGAAAAAGAATCTCACGACTGAGAATGTTAGTATGACCAAGTCCTAATGTGCAATTTGTGAGTATGAAAGGAGACCCTATGCTTTATCGGTAGGTCTACGGACGCTTCATGTCCCGTTACACACTTAGGGGAGAGGAGAGAGAGAGGATGAGACTTTACAGTCAGTCCATGCAGAGACCCGTGAAGGTTACATTACGAGAAGAGTCTCTGATCTTGCTACCGCTTGCAATGCGCGTTCACTTTACTTCAAGAGAGCAAATAAAATGAGTCCCTAGAGTTGGAAAGAGAGAGTGAGTGAGGGTGCATCTCAGGTTCTTATTCTGATCTGTCCTATCTCCTACGGGAGGTTGAAGTCGGTCGGCCATTTTGTTCCTCGCTTCAAGTCTCTTATGCCTGCTCGAAGGACATAGGAAATCGGATTAGGAAGCATCACTGAGGAGGTAGGACGTAGGAAACCCAAGTGCTTGCTACCAAGGAACCTTTTGAAAGGAGAAGTCGTACTGGACGCCGGGGATGCGCCATGACATGGCAAACCTCGCACCGGAAGTTTGATGAATTACATTGCAGTGAATGAAGCCGGCTGGACCAGCTCATGAACAAACATTATTTCTTAACGATTGAGACCTTGGTCATCGGTGTGAATCGGTTCAGGAATATAAAAGACACATCACAGGTTGTTTTCTAATCACTTGCTTTTCGATGTGCACAGTACATAATTTCCTGTTCCTATGATTACTATTATTACTATATACTCGAAGTACTATATACTATTGAAATATAGATATATTTAAGGTAGAGTAAGTGATATTCATATTCAAAATAACCTTAAATCTGTTTGACATTTGAGTCTTGGGAGAATGAACAGGCAAGTTGAACTCTATTTAACCTGGCTTCCCGGGAACAAAATTACCCCACCTGCCAGATTCCCCTTGGCTGGCAAAATGTGTCTATCCATCCATTGTACCCAAAAGCTGGTGACGCACATCTCTGCCTGGATGCATGCTCTCTAGTAATACTGTCTGTCTGTAACAGACTGTCTTTCTCAATGTATTATCTCTGCAATTTTAGAACGATGCAACCCTAAAATATTAATTCAAATCATAATTTAATTGCAAAACACGTGTTCTGCAAAATAGCATTTTCTTTTAATTGACAATAAAAAATGTAAAGGATGTCAATGTCCTGAAGTGTCCAAAGTACTTTTATTTTCCTGTGTTAAAATGTTGTAAGGCAGCACCATGGACAGTAGTGATGTGTGGGTAGTTTCATGTTCATCTCTAGTTGAGGTTTTGTCGTTGATGCCATGTTGTGTGTGTGTGTGTGTGTGTGTGTGTGTGTGTGTGTGTGTGTGTGTGTGTGTGTGTGTGTGTGTGTGTGTGTGTGTGTGTGTGTGTGTGTGTGCTCGTTCCAGACGAGGAAGACGGTGAATGATAGGACAGGAAATGGTGGACAATTTTGCAATACTGTGGCCGTTCAGAAACATACTTTGTGCTCTTTAACACATTCCACGCCAGAGTTTAATATGATAATGTACTCACCAGTGCCAGCGATTTATTGTTGTTTTTTTCACGTCGCCACAGACCTCGCTAAATACCTTATGATCGCGCGTTAAACTGTTAGTAGACACACAGGGTAGCTGTGTGAGTGGCCCAGAGAAGACCGTTTCAATCTGCGACATTCCATTTTGCAGTAGTCACGGTTTCTGTTAAACAGCGTTCAGCGAGGAGAAAAACAACTCCGTTTCTCTGGATACGGATATTTCCATATCCGGGTGTGCTACAATGAAATGTGTCACTGCGAGGGAGGCCTACAATGAAATGTGTCACTGCGAAAAAAAAAAAAAAAGACCACTTCGCGTAGAACTACGCGACTGGCACGCTGCGCAATTATTTTGGTTTGCGTAGAACTATGCGATTGGCAAGTAATGTGTTAAATACCTCTATAAAATGATAAAGTGTACACATCGGAAAGCAACACTTTTGTGTGGGTGTGTACGCGTGCGTGTGTGTCAGTCTGTCTCTTACTGAAATGCTCCTGGATTCTGTTGAGGATGTTCATGCTGAACTTGCTATCCACCATGTTGATGGCCAGCCCTCGCTTGCCGAATCGGCCCGTGCGGCCAATCCTGTGCAGGTACGTCTCGTTGTCCGGGTTACCGTCCTTGTCCACCGGCAGGTCAAAGTTGATCACCACGGAAACCTGTTCAACGTCAATACCTGAACGGATGGAAAAGGGTTGATATGTCACATTATTATTATTATTAACACTTTTAACCTGGCAATCCTATTTCGGGCATGTCATTCTAAGCAAACATAATAATAAGACCAATTTCATCCCGCGGGGGAAATTCAGTTTTCATCTTCACCCAGGTGAGAGCTGCCCAAAGAGGGGTGTGAGTGGGGGGGGCGCGGGGGTTAGGGGTCTTGCTCAGGGACACCTCGACACATTGCCGGCACCTGGAATCGATCACCCGTTCAGCTATGGCCGATCCCCCCCATTTAAAAAAAACAAAAACAATCAGCTATTCTTGCCACACAACACCATCATACATATTTCAAATTGTCATGACAAATGGCAGTGGTGTTAGGAACAGGTACAGGTGTTAGGAACAAATGGACCAAATAAATAAATTAACAAAGTATCCTCAAGGCCTATACATGAACAAACAACATTTTACATGAAAGCTAATTAAACAAGAGCTTCCTTGTTATATGTTGTACGATATATTTTCCAGACGCACATGACTAGGGCTGTCACAAATATTACATAATCGCCTAATCGCAATTATGAGATAATTTTTGAGCGACAATTAAATCGCCAAGTCAAATGTCCTAATCGTGACAGCCGTACACATTAATGATATACTGTACATTTTAATGCAATAACGTTTTTGCCTTCTGTGTCCTAAGGCATACATTTTCCTCAAAGGAATACATAATGTATGTGTGAACCAGTATTTCAATATTGCATATTACAAGGACAGAGTAAAATCCACAACTCTATTTATACATTTGGTTCCGATTTGCATTATTCCCAGGCACACTGACTGTCCTTTTGTTCCCAGTGCCCACTAGCATTTTTTAATACCGCAAAGGACCTTTTTTTCCCCACAACAACAGACATCTTGGCAGGTAAAATGCCTGAAGGTAATAACTTTGTCTGATGTAAGGGTTTGTGTGTGCCAGCCAGCATGAAAGCCACAGTCACAACACTAGAGGGAGCAACCATGATCTGGTACCATCCAGATTTAGAACAAAATTCTGCCACCAAAATGTGGAATGCCCTGACACACACCATCCGTTAAAAGGATGTGTATCACTGGTCTCTTTCAAAATTGGCCTGAAAAAACAGCAGGAGGCAAGATGAGGTAAATGTTATTTCCCCATTTACTTTTTACATATAGTGCTTGTATTTGTTGATGACATGTATTATTGTGTTCATTGTCTATGCTATGTTGATGAATTGAATACATAGGACCACAATTTTGTGTTGTCCTTCTTACTGTACGACGTGCCGTTTACATTTCTGACCAATGAAAGAAATTCAATGAATCAAAAACTGTGCATGAGCCGTCTACGCCCACACCAAAATGAAACACCCATTACGGTTAGGGTTGATATACTTTAGGATTTTAACGATTCCCTCTTAACCCATTAAGACCTGGAACTGTGTCATTTTTAGATTTGAGCTTAAAAGCATTATTTTACACTTTGGGCTATTCAAAAATAGCAGATATACAAGCTCATAGCACGGCACCAAGTGCCGCGCTACGAGCTTGTAGATCTGCTATTTTTGAAAAATCGTGAAAATGTGTGCAAATCTTTGAATATACATATATCTTTAAAGTGAACATTTGTAACTCAAATCTTTGCTTCTGGGGTGTCCCTGGAACAAAATATTTTGATTGGGGTCCGCGGCCAAATACATATCATTTTGGGGGTCCTTGAGATGAAAAAGATTGAGCACCACTGATACAGAAACGTTTTTCAGAATACTGTTGAGACTTAGGAGACATGTAGAATCGGCTTCAGGTCTCAATGGGTTAATGGTCCGATTCCTTAACAGGTTCCCTTTCACGATTCCTATAGGGGGGTTCCAAATGGACCCTTACAGGTCTGTAACTCTGAGTGTACAAATGGAACCGTAAGGGTCCATTTGTACACTCTCATAGTTATGGTGTTCCTTGATATTAAAAACATTTGATAGCCACCAGTATTATAATCGTATAGCAGACATGAAGTCCATAACCAGCTCTAGGTCTGTTCACACAGAGCACTATAACTATATCGTTAATCATTATATATTTTTACATCCACTTGATTTTTTTTTCTTCTTTTTTTTTACTCCACATAGAACCATAGATAATGTGTTCCAAAGTTAAAGTATTTGGGAAATATTCTGTATCTCGGCTCCTGTGTTTTACTATGTATTTTTGGCGATCATGCCATTTTCAACTGGCTGCAATTATGGAACAGATTACCGCGATCAGATATTCCCCCCCCCCCCCCCCCCCCCCGATTCTACGAGACCCCTGTGTGTAATGAGGGGATCACCGTGAGAGAAAACCTCTGGCATTCAATGTGTTAAAAGTGTGATAAACATGGTTCCGTAAACTGTTCCAAATGTGATGGACCGGTTCCGGGTTCCTCCGGTTCCGAACCCTAATTACTGTCATTAGCAGTGTTTTCCTGTCAGAGGGTCTATATGACGTTTGGGGTCCGTACCTCGTGCACACACGTTGGTGGTGACCAGGACCTTCTCCTTGCCGTCCCTGAAGCGCTCGATGACAGCGGCTCTCTGCTCCACCTGCATCTCCCCGCTCAGCAGCGCCACCTGGTGGCCCTCCCTGGACAGCTCCCCTGCCAGCCAGCCTGCCGTCTTCCTCGTCTGGACCACAAACGCACAACATGGCAACAATCAATCAAAAACTCAACACGGGCAGCCAAATCTTTGCATTCGGGGGTTCCTGGAACAAAATATTTGGCCACGGGGGTGCGTGGCCAAATACATATAATTTTGGCATACTGTAATCAAATGCCATGCTAAATCAGCCTCAGTTCTTATGGTAATGCATCAAATTTATAGAAACTAGTCCATACCCGGGGATGTGCGCAGTCATAAGTATTTGCAGACTTGGGGTTATACACAGTAGCCTATATGCTTAGTTAAACTTTGGGAGACCAAGTTTCACTCTCGTATTCAAAATACAAAACAGAGTAAAAAACACAACACAACAAACACTAACAAAAAGTTAGAATATGGAGATAAGAGGTTTCTTTCCCCACAGCAACAATACTAACATGACAGAAGATCATAGCCTGGGCGATGGTGATGGCTCCGTAGATGTTGCACAGGGCTTGGAACTTCTCCTCCTTGCTGTTACAGAGCACGTAGTACTGTTTGATGGTGTCCAGCGTCTCCTCCTCTCGCTTCAGCTTGATGATGTTGGGGTCGGGCACGATGCGCTGGGCAAAGTTCCACACAGACTCCTCAAACGTGGCTGAGAACAGCAACATTTGGCAGTTCTTGGGCAGCATTCTGAGCATGAGGAAGAGAGAGAGAGAGAGGGGGTAAAAGACCAGGAACGTAATCGATTATGGGATTGAGGAAAACTAAACCGGGATTGATTCAAGGGTCTGTTCTTAAGACCCTTTCCCACAGAACAAAAAACCCCACTGACACCTGGCTTTTGTCCAGTGATGTCAGAAGTACTCACAAGTTTTACTTAAATAAAAGTATCAATACTGCAATGTAGATTTACTCTGTTACAAGTTGAAGTCCCATATTCAAAATGTACTTCAGTAAAACTACAAAAGTATCGGCATCAAAATACACTGAAAGTACCAACGGTAAAAGTACCCATTGTGTCCCATTTCACAAGCTCAAAACGTATAATTTATTTTTTGGAAATAGCAGATCTACAAGCTCACAATGTGTCACACTGTGAGCTATACGACGCATTGTGAGCTTGTAGATCAGCTATTTTCAAATATGCGTGTGTGTGTGTATGTAAACATACCAATTTACATATTACATAATATATAACATACCAATTTTGGAGGTCTTGGCACGAAAAAGTTTGAGAAACTACTGATTTAGAAGAAGGCTAAAAGAAATACAGCCTGACCTCTGGATGCGGATGCTCTGGTCCTGGTGGCCTTGTGTGGCGATCATGACGTCAGCCTCGTCCAGGACAAACACCTTGATCTTCTTGGGGTCGATGAACCGAAACTTGTGGCACCAGTCCAACATTGTGCCAGGAGTGCCAATGACAATCTGCTCCTCCAGTGTTGTGCCCCTCTGCACTGGAACATGTACATACACACACACAATGACAATCTGCTCTTACAGTGCTATGCCCAGCTGCACTGCAACATAGTACATACATACTGCAGCGTTATGCCCATCTAAACTGAAACTTGTACATACATACACACAGTGTTATGCCTCTGCACTGTGACGTGTACGTAACGTATGTACATACATACATACATGCATACATACACACAATGACCATCTGCTCCTGCTGTGTTATGCCCTTCTGCACTGAAACATGTACATACATACATACACACACCGTTAGGATTAATAACTCAAAAGCTGTCAATAGCATCATTACTTAAAGTATAGTATGTTTTCATTTATTATCATTTCCTGTCTTGTAATTGTTAAACCAGCACCATGTAGTTTGGGGCATCAGTGGCCACATTGGAGACGAATAACATGGCAGCCGACGTCTTTGACTTCATTACCCAAGAGTCTCTGAATGCATGTCCAGCGAGGACACGCTGTGACTTGGCCAGTCTTCGCTTTGACTGGCAGTTCTGCCTTGGTAAATGCCAGGATGAAACTCAAGGTCTCCCCTATTCATAATAATACAGTCAAGCCCCTAGCAATGGGGGCCTGTGGCCTAATAGATTTGTTTGAGGGTTGTTAATGTGAAATGTTTGAGAAGAACCACTGCAATAAAGAAATATAGCCTTGTAAAAACAATAAAGATGTGCTGTGGCTATATAGGTCGATTCTGCCCAACTACGCCGTTCCCGAGTGCAGTGGAGGTAGACTTACACTTGTTGCCTCGGATAGCGTAGACCAGCTTTACTTCTGGGTAGTTTTTGCCCATCAGCTCGATTACCTTGCCAGTTTGAAGTGCCAGCTCGAAGGTGGGCGACACACACAGGCACTGATGGAAGACAATAAAAATAGAACTTATGTTGGAGGTTATGTGATCCTGTAAGAAATGATGCTACATTTTCCCCGGTAACATTGTAATAATTATGTCAAGCTACTAAAAGACTAACCTGAGGATATCTGTTGTTTGGGTCTACGTGACTGAGCATTGCCAGGACAAAGGCAGCCGTTTTCCCCGTCCCTGACTGTGATTGGGCAATCAGATTCTGTGGACTACAGAAGGCAAGAGGGGTTGGTGAACAGTCCTACAGCAACAGTGGCTGCCAGCCACTGTTACTTATAATGTCGGTTTCGATACATTTTCGGTCAATTGCCATGCCCTACAAAGTAGACATCATGAAAGACTCAACAATGTGAGTGTGCTGCTATACTTACGGTTCTGCCAGCATCATGGGTAAAGCAGTCTCTTGGATTTTGGAGGGTCGGTTAAAGCCCATGCCGTACACGCCTTGAAGCAGCTGAGGTTTGCTGCAGCAAAGAGGAAATGAGCATCAACACCATTGGGTGGAGGGGTGGGGGGGGGTAAATACAAGACATGGGGGGATGGGGGGGGGGGGTCTACACAACAAATCTAACCACATGAAGAGATGGGGTGGGGGTGGGTGGATTCTCAGAGATCACTCACAGTCTGAGCTCCT
The DNA here is from genome assembly GCF_963454915.1 of Gymnoscopelus microlampas. Lineage (NCBI taxonomy): Eukaryota > Metazoa > Chordata > Actinopteri > Myctophiformes > Myctophidae > Gymnoscopelus > Gymnoscopelus microlampas. Next base: position 50,336,477 of record NC_139944.1, on the reverse strand, counting down.
CAAAAGACTTGACCGAATACAGCGGAGAGTTGGGATCCCTCTGAAGCACCTCCACTTGGTTAGTGGTGTTTATTAGATTACTGCGGATCAGCTTGTTCAACAACGACTGGGCCGCTTTGTCATCTGGAAGGGAGGGAGATAAAAAATTAAACCCAGACATGGCGACGTGTCATTTTACAGAAAATTATAAAGACTGAGGGACTAAACATTTTTTATTGTTTTGCCATGTTAGGGGATGAAACTTTGTAGAGTTATTCCGAAACCAACACCAGTATGGGAAAAGCTGCCGATACTGCCTAAAATGTTGGTATTGGTGGGGTAGGTCAGTCTATGCCATTCTGATGCAATTGTAACCATGTAATTTATCACATGATGATGTGTCATTTACAGTGATCAATTATTTTGTATTTTGAATGCTTCAGTTGATGTTGCACTACTGTTTTACTCTTACTGTACTACTTACATCAATATTTTACTAACTTGTAGCTGCAACTATTGTTTTGGATCAGTACTCTGTATCGACCGAGTCTCGAAATCGGTATTTTTTTATCGGTACATCCCTAGATAAAGCACTGGCTAAACCCAGTTGAATAATATAGCAGGAATGTGTTGATTTCGTCATGTGTTGATTTCGTCGACTAAAACTATGACGAAAAATGTTCGTCGACTACCTTTTTTCACTGACGAAAACTAAATAAAAACTAAGCTATGATGACTAAAACTAAGACTAAATATATTGACAATTTCGTCAACAAATAAAAACTAGACTAAAATGTTAGTGAGGGACTAGTGAGATCCAGTAGAACTAAAAAACAAGTCATTTTATGTTTTGGTTGCGCTCGGGTGTTGCGCTCGCGGCTATTTTCAGTATGCAACCAAGTGTAAAATCTGGCGTTATGACGCCATCAAGCACCACCAAAAATACATTTTTGACGACTAAATCAACTGTAGATTTAGTCGACTAAAATCTTATGAGTAGACTAAAACTAGACAAAAAGTAAAACATTTCAGATGACTAAAATATTAATAAAAATAAATGGAATTTGATTCATCAGACTATGACTAAAACTAAATCAAAATCAACACTGGTTAACGGTCAGGCTCTAGTCACCCTTGTCATCCTCCTCTGACTTTGTTGTTGTTGTTGTTGTTGTTGTTGTCGTCTCCCCCCCTCCCTCCGTCTTTGCCGGGGCACTGCTTGCGACTATTGTTGTTGTGGTGGTGGTGGTGGTTGCTGTTGAGGTGGAAGTGCCTGTGATGCGGGACATCATTGACATTATATTCGTCATAATAGGTTGATTGAATACTTTATTAACAGTTTTGCAAATAGTGCAGAGGTAGGAATTTACAATGATTGTTAAAAGGATAACACAAAAGGCCCTTGGGGCTCGTTGTTTCCATTGTGGGCCTGTAAATACATAGGAATAAGTAACTTAACTATATGATTAATGGTGTTTTTTGGGGGTAAACTTACCATTTTCTTCTGGTTTGTCTTTTATTTGAAGGCCACCGATCTGTGAAGATATAACATGATGAGAATGAACAGTGGCTGAGCATTTGCATTACGATCAGTGGTGGAAAGTACATTTACCAAATTTTCAATACTTTTACTTCTACTCCATCACATCTCAGATGCAAATATTGTGCTTTTACTCCACTACAATTATATGAAATCTTTAACTAGTAGTTGCTTTATAGATTTGTATTATTACAAAACACACTAACTACTGTCTTCAGCCCTATAAATATATATATATTTCGGACATTTGAAATTGTGAAATGGGACCTTCTGCACAATGAGTACTTTACTTTTGGTACTTTGTTTATTTTGATACAGACACATTTTGAATACGGGAATTCTACTTGTAGTACATTGATTGCAGTATTGATACTTTTAAAAACATGCGAGTGCTCTATCCATCACTGATTACGAAACAATACACAAGCCCCCGGGCATCTCGATTTAAAGCATGCTATTTTGAAGTCTCATCAGTTGCACAAGAGCATTGGTTCTCAAAGTGGGGTCCGGGGACCCCCAGGGGTACTTGAGGGGGTTCCAGGGGGTCCCCAGCTAAATGATGGATGGGAACCAAATGGACCCTTATGGGTCTGTAACTCTGAGAGTGTGCAAATGGAACCAAATGGACCCTAACGGGTCCATTTGGTTCCATTTGTACACTCTCAGAGTTAAGATAACATTGATTTTACAACATGAATTGGGGTCCCAGAGATAGAAATGCCATTAAATGGGGGTCCGTAGCCCTAATGCATGTCAAACTGGGCGTCCTTAAAATGTATCTTTTCAAATGGGGGTCCGCGGGCTAATAAGTGTCCATTTGGGGGTCCTTGACATGAAAAAGTTTGAGAACCACTGCACTAGAGCAGTGGTTCTCAAACCTTTTCATGCCAAGGACCCCCAAATTGACACTTATTAGCCTGCGGAACCCCATTTGAAAAGATATACCAGGGACCCCATAAGACAATATTTTTTACGGCTCTAGCAGTGATTCTCAACCATTTTGATTTCTAGGACCCCCAGTTTGACATGCATTATAGGCTACGGCCCCCATTTAATGGCATTTATATCTCTGGGACCCCAATTTAAATAGTCAAATCAATGTTAATTTAACTCAGAGTGTACAAATGGAACCTAACGGGTCCATTTGGTTCCATTTGTACACTCTCAGAGTTACAGACCCATAAGGGTTCATTTGGTTCACACAATCATTTAGCTGGGGACCCCCTGGAACTCCCTCAAGGACCCCTGGGGGTCCCCGGACCCCACTTTGAGAACCAAGGCACTAGAGGCTAGTAGCTTGGCAGCTAAATGCTAACAGACAGAGCTCATGTGCTAATAGCTCTGGTCAGAAGAAGAGAAGTCCTTCAAACCCTATGGACCAGAGCTAATGAGCTAGCTCTGTAGCTCTGCTGTATGAGTGGACTCACTGTCATGCAGCATCTCTGTAATCAGCTAGCTAATGTTAGCTAACCCGGTGCTTTAACCTAATAAACCACTGCTGTTGTCTAGTTTAAACAGGCTGGGATATTTTTAAATCATCCAAGTCACCAGGTATAGCAGTTAGTTAAGTTAATTCTACAACGTAGACACAGAGGTGTAAGAAGAAGAATGGGTGGAAAAACATTAAAACAACAACGAGTTGTTAGCCTAAAAGTTAGCACAACCAGTGTTGCCAGGTTCTGTGAGAGAAACAAGCAACCAGGTTTGGGAAAACTCACAGACTACTAGGCCATTATGAGCACTTTAATCTGTATAAATTGAAAATAGCAGATCTACAAGCTTAAAGGTCCGCTATTTTAACAAATTCTTCTTGTAGATTCTGTAGATCTGACTGACATTTACAAAAAAAACTTGAAATAAAATGTGGAATATTTGGAAGATTTTTAAAACATTTTAAACATCACAAATCTAGTACGGAAGCCCCCCTGGCACACAATACAATTCAGATGGGGATTAGGGACAAATACATATTTATTTGGGGGTCCACGACATGAAAACATTTGAGAACCATTAGTTTAAAACCATTTAAGAATTGTCCAAAGTCCAAATAAGCAACTGCACTTTAGAAACAAGCCCAAAAACCACCAATACTTACAAGCAACTTCCTAGAAAAATAAGCCCATATGACTCCTTTGTTTCTTTTTTTTTTGCTTTTATTTTAATGTTGCTTTTCTTTTTTTCCCTTTATTGTTAAATTTGTACTTTTTCTGTACTTGTATTCTTGCTCTGTAAAGCAGTGGTTCTCAAACTCATGTCAAGGACCCCCAAATTGACATTTCTATCACTTGGACCGCAATTTATATTGTAAAATCTATGTCAATTTAACTCTGAGAGTGTACACATTCTAAATGGACCCGTGTGTACACTCTCAGAGTTACAGACCCATAAGGGTCAATTTGGTGCCTAATCTATCATTTAACTGGGGACCCCCTGGAACACCCTCAAGGACCCCTGGGGGTCCCCGGACCCCACTTTGAGAACCAATGCTGTAAAGCACTTGAGCTGCAATTCATGTCATGAAAGGTGCAATACAAATAAAGTTTATTAATATTATTATTATAAGTCGCTTACAATAAGCGGACATGGCAACACTGAGCATAACAGCAGGCCCACAGACAGAATAAAGCATTGATTGAACCTGAACTACGTACCGACTCAGCCGCTGCCTCCTGCTCGTCCACCGCCAGCGCCCAGGAGTCTGTAGCCATGGTGATAGATAGTTCTATTACGAATAACCACTAGAATAACTCAGCCAGGTGGTAGAACCCAGCAGAAAGTTACTAAAAGTCTGTAAATGTAACAGAGAAACTATCTTCTCCACAATGGCGTGTTCTGATGAGACGAGATGACGTGGGTACGACGCGCTCAGAGAGCCGAGTGGGAACTTAAACTATAGGGGCGAGAGGAGAATGGTTCCGGGCCCGGGTTGGCACCGATATATTATAACTCTATGGTTGATTGAACACTTTATTTAGACATTTGTACATGAAAGTACAGTTCAAATACAAGGTCAACTAAATAGGATAAAAACATTGTTTCTATTTGAAATACATGAAATGTATGTAAGACATTCAGGGCTATCAATTCATAGTGAGTTGGCACTTGGCTCGTATTGTTTTGATTAAAAAAAGACAAACAATATACATCATTATATTTAAAATGTAAAGGAAACAGAAATATTTTTTTTTTTTTTTTTTTGTAAGTGTGGCAGACTGTCACTGTGGGCTGAATTCGAATAACTTATAGCATTATTGTGCTCAACCTGTAGATGTCACCAAAAAACATCCTGCATCAACACATCTCATACCACATAGACTGGTAAATAGAATGATTGATTGATTGATTGATTGATTGATTGATTGATTGATTGATTGATTGATTGATTGATAGCTTATTAACATTTTGCAAAAAAGGTACAGTGGTACCTGTGCCCCCCCAAAAAAGCACAGGTCTTGTTTCCATTGATATCCTGATTTGTTGATTGAGGTCCCAATTTGATCTACCACTCCATCATCACTATTTTGCAGAAAAGCAGTGGTGGAAGAAGTACTCTCATTCTTTACTTAAGTAAGAGTATCAATGCCACAATATAGAAATACTCAGTTACAAGTAAAAGTCCGTTATTCAAAATTGACTTGAGTAAAAGTGCAAGTATTGGCATGAAAACATACTTATAGTTCAGGAAATAAAAGTACTCATTACCCAGAATGTCCCATTTTTCAAGTTTTCAAAATGTATAAAAATATTTTGGAAATAGATCTACAGCCTTGTAGATCGGCTATTTTCAAATTGCCAAAGTATATATATAGCCTAGTTCTGAAGTGGTTTTGTAATAAAAAATAAAAATCTACAAAGTAACTAGTAACTAAGGCTTTCAAATAATTATAGTGGAGTAAAAATACAATATTTACTTAAGTATAGTACGGTACAGTATCATAAAAGTAGATCATGATCAATAATTGTAGTTCAGTAACATGATATATGATTCTGAAAAGTGACTTCTACATAATCTACCTTTACTTTTGCTATACTTTTAAGTATACTTTGATTCTAATAGGCCTAGTAATACTTTTGTACTTTTACACAAGTAAACTTTAGAATACAGGCCTTTTGCTTGTAACAGATTCTTTTTTTACATTATGGTATTGCTTTACTTTTACTTAAGTTCAAAATCAGAGTACTTTTTCCACCACTGATTGGTTGTCATTGTCACACATTGGTTTTCACACGCTGTGCCATAGTGTGTGGCATAGCAGGTGAGACATATACCAGTCAATTATTAATAACACGTAGCGTATAAATAACTGAGAAAATCATGTGATTGCTGGCATTTTGTTGCTGGCCTTACCCTGCAGTAACTTACTGTATTGTACAGTAAGCTACTGTGCAATACAGTGTAAGATAGCCTATCTTTTGTTTTGTTCCATTTTAGTTGGGGGACAGGTGAAACCAAATAGTAATAATAATCATCATCATCACCATCACCATCATCATCATCATCATCATCATCATCATCATCATCATCATCGTTGAAATAGGTGATTTATGGCAGTATTTGCGTAAGTGATTTCTGTTTTGTTTTTGGGTCCCTGACACACTGTTTGGGAAACAGTGAACTAATGTACCATACCTGGATTTGTATAAAAGCACCCCGGGTGTCTGTACAGTACGTCTCTGCCTGTCCAGGTATCCTTTGTCCACATATTCAGATTCCTATCCACTGTCAGTGGACCTGTTCTCACCTGTCTCTTGATGCCTCTCTCACTGTCTTTAAACCAATGGGCTGTATCATATCACGTCTTGAAAATGTATTCCATCTCATTTCCATCTGCATGATGTATTCTTTCACCCTGCTGTACCTCAGCTTGAAGAAGAACTGTCTGACTGTGCATGTCAGTTGTGCAACAACATCTCAAAATGATGACTGTGAAAGATGTCAACACTGTTGCGAATCTTGCTCCAATATTATAACAACAAGCCGCAACAATGTGTCCAGCTTTACCTGGACCATGTGCACTTAATAGACAGTTAGACATTTTATTCTATTTTGGCATTAAAAAATAAAATATGCTTTGCATTACTGGCAACTTACTTGTTGCCAGTAATGTAACTGTAATTACCAGCTTGCAGTAGCTTTACTCTTATGATGTGTTATAGTGAAATAGCTTTACTCTAAGCAGTGTTAGAAGTGTTGATTTCGTCGACTAAAACTATGACGAAAAATGTTCGTCGACTACTTTTTTCACTGTTGAAAACTAAATAAAAACTAAATAAAAAGTAAGCTACGATGACTAAAACTAAGACTAAATATACTGACAATTTCGTCGACAAATAATGGTTCTGTGCGTGTACATTGCGTGGACTTGATGAGAATAATCTAAAAATTGCATGGTACAAACGCCATTATTGCTATGGGTTTCCCCAAAAGCCTCTTTCAGTTATGCTGGTCGTGCATTGCATTGTTTTATCCACAACTATCTTGTTCTGAACACGTTTGTAAAAGCCGGTCTTCAAAGGGATCTGTGGTGCTCTGCTCTCAAAATGCCTGAGTGGATTCAAACCCCTTCAAGTAATCCTTCAGCTTCACACAGTGATGCTCTCTAAAGCGTGGGGCTCTCCAAGGTTAAGGCAAGGTCAGTGGAATGTGTTTCAGACACAACACACAACTGCAGCAAGAAACCAGCTCTTGCTAATTATATTTTTTACAGTGGTGGAAAGTAACTAAGTACTACATGTACTCAAGTACTGTACTTAAGTACAGTTGTGAGGTACTTTTACTTTACTGGAGTATTTCCAATTTGCAATACTTTATACCTCTACTCCACTACATCTCAGTGACAAATATTGTAATTTTACTCCACTGCAGTTATTTGACAACTTTAGTTACTAGTTACTTTGTAGAACATACATTAACCACTTCAGCCCTATTTAAACTTCAGCTGTTTAAAAATAGCCGATCTACAAGCTCACAATGCGTCGCGACGCATTGTGAGCTTGTAGATCTGCTATTTTTAAAAGATTTTTTATTCATTTGAAAACTTTTGAAATGGGACATTCCGCATAATGATTACTTTTACTTTTGTACTTTAAGATCATTTTGATGCCAATACCTTTGTACTTGTACTCAAGTAAATTTTTATTACCAGACTTTTACTTGTAACAGAGTGTTTCTGCATTGCAGTATTGATACTTTTACTATTTTCCACCACTGTATTTTTCAAGCATCTCTTTTAATAGAGTGTTCACAGACGTTGCGTTGCGTCGAGACAGCCTCCATTGCAGTGTGTGTGACATATAATGAAAGATTCCTAAAAATATACAGTATGTCTATACTGTAGGTGGCGGGTCATTTGAAATGATTAGTCACATTCTTTTCCACCGTGTTCATTTTAATTATTAAGTCCATATTCAAGGGGGAAAAATACATCATAAATAGGACTACAGGCCCCATCTGAGAATATTTTGTGTCAGGGACCTCCAAGATTACAAATATTAGGTATAAGGGATCTATTTGGTTCCATTTGTACACAGTCAGAGACAAATTCATGTTAAATTAATGTAAATAACTTTTTAGTGTGGAGTCCTTTTGTCTGAAACTGAAATGTTCACACTGGGAACCCACAGCATAGAAAACAAACAACACATTCTCCCTCACTCAATAACCCCGTAAAGTGGAGATCCTCATGAACCACTTAAACCCCATGCAGCATCCGCATTGTGGGGAATGCTTTCACAGAAAACAGCCCATCGACAAAGCTTACAACGAGTAAGCGTGTCGATGGTGTCAAAGGTCATGTCTCACGTACTGTAGACACACAGGATCTGACACGAATTTTGACCTGATGGTCAAGATTCAATTTATCCCCTGAGCAAGCAGGCAGGCTCTATTAGTTCTTTTTTGTTTTGTTTTGACCATGTACAGCACTTTGGTCAGCTTGGCTGTTGTAAACGTGCTATATATAAATAAAGTTTGATTTGATTTGATTTGATTAGCTCAGTGGTTTTCAACCAGTGGTCCGGGGACCACCAGTGGTCCTTGAGGGAGTTCCAGGGGGTCCCCAGCTAAATGATGGATAGGAACCAAATGGACCCTTGTGGGTCTGTAACTCTGAGAGTGTACAAATGGAACCAAATGGACCCTAACGGGTCCATTTGGTTCCATTTGTACACTCTCAGAGTTAAATTAACATTGATTTTATAATATAAATTGGGGTCCCAGAGATAGAGATGCCATTAAATGGGGGTCTGTAGCCTAATGCATGTTAAACTGGGGGTCCTTGAAATTAAAATGGTTGAAAATCACTGCTAGAGCCGTAAAAATAGTCTCTTATTGCGGGTCCTTGGCTTATCTTTTCGAATGGGGGTCCCTGGGCTAATGTGTGTCAATTTGGGGGTCCTTGACGCAAAAAAGGTTGAAAACCACTGGATTAGCTCAATGGTTGAGCAGGAAACCGGGTTCAAATCCGGGGTAGAAGAGGAAAGTTACACAGTGCAGCTTTAAGTACCTAGCAGTCACTTTGCACCATGCACTGGCACTGCTGTGGTGCAAAGTGACTTCTTATCCAGTCATTGCGGTTGTTGATATCTTTGCCTGAATGGGGTAAAAGGAATGAATCCCCCTTCATGCTGACAGTTGGAAGTAAGGAAGGACAGACATGCCTCTCTCACTGACTACATGTCAAGAAAGGAGACATTCTCTGTACTAGATTCAAGGGAAAAAGTGATTTAATATATCCCATAAACATTGGCATATATGGTCATCACTGTCAACACCCTTGGTTATATATGTGTGTGTGTGTGTGTGTGTGTGTGTGTGTGTGTGTGTGTGTGTGTGTGTGTGTGTGTGTGTGTGTGTGTGTGTGTGTGTGTGTGTGTGTGTGTGTGTGTGTGTGTGTGTGTGTGTGTGTGCGTGCGTGCGTGCGTGCGTGCGTGCGTGCGTGCGTGCGTGCGTGCGTGCGTGCATACGTGTGCTTGCATGCGTGCGTGCGTGTGTGCGTATGTACGTGTGCTTGTATGCGTCTGTGTGTGTGTGTGCATGCGTACATGTGCTTGCATGCGTGTACATGTGTGTGTGTGTGTGTGTGTGCGTGCATGCATACAGTACGTGTGCTTGCATGCGTGTGTGCATGCGTGCGTGTGTGCAAACGTACATGTGCTTGCATGTGTGTGTGCGCGTGCGTGCGTGTGTGTGTGTGTGCGTGTGTGTAGGTGTGTATCACCGAAGACAGGTGACCTCTGAAGACTGAAGCTGTAGGACGGTAGCTGTAGCTGTAGCTGCTGCTCCTCCATTGAACGCAGGAATTGATTTCACACCTTTCCTGCCGTTCCAGTGGGATGGATAGATAGATGATGACAGTGGCTTTGGATTGTGCTGAGGAAGATTACATTGATCTCTGTTCCGCTGTCACCCTACGGTCACCGGCCGCCGCACACTCCCCTGTGTGTATGTGCGTGCGTGCGCGTGTGTGTGTGTGTGTGAGTGTGTGAGTGTGTGTGTGAGAGAGAGGGAGAGAGAGAGAAAGAGAGAAGGGGGGGAAGAATTCATCTGTTTGCATGTGCTTCAAATGTGAAATTGTGACATGCCGTTGCTGCATGTAAGCGTGTGCATAATGTGTGGCAAGGCTTGTGTGAGATGGTGCATCGTATCGTGTGTGAGTGCGTGTCACGGAACAAAATACAGGAGACTCGTATTAGAGCTCATCAGTTTGGAGACAAATTTGTCGAAGGCTTGAAAGAGACAGAGTTTATACGGCTGCCTCCAATCGGCTGCCTCGTCGGAGGTATCCATGGCAACTGAAAGAGTAAAAGTACGGTTTGAGGTCCCCGGAGAATTTGGAAAGAGACAGAGAGAGAGAGAGGGACTTTGTTTTTTTTTTGCCACGCTAACACTCATCTCAGGCACTGCGTATGACAGAAAGTCTGTTCATTTACCGTAGATAAGACGAGAAATAGGTTGCATGTGATGTGTGTGTGTGCACAGTACCGGAGAGAATATTGAGGATGCATTGATAATGCACGAATACATAATTGAAGGTTGTGCAATGCTGCTTCATGTTTATGCATGCAGGCCATTATTTATGCAGGCAAAAATGGTATGGCTTTGTTGTGGATAAGCAGAGATGTTAAGCTTGACATATCGACATATAGCTCATCTCTTTTCTCTCCTATAATCATAGTATAATAATTTGAAGCGAGAACATTGTGTCATGCAGGTGTAATTAGATCCTTTAGGGCTGTACTGTAATACATTAATCAAATACAGGCAGGGAGGATGACCTTTTGTGGTCCCTGGACATTCAGTGAGAGGGTCTCTCCACCTCACGTTTTTAATATGGACAAAGTACAGAAATATCTTATGTCTAGGAATTCGTATGAAAGCTTTTAATTAAAGGACCATAGCAGTTTTTAGCCCAAATGACTCGGTGTAATTAGTTGTGTGTTACAGTTACGTTGTTGATGGGTGTTAAGACTACAGTATGTCCATGACTTATTAACTGTGCAGTGATGTTTTGACAACACTGTTTCAATTATTCAGGCATAACAGATCAGATCAGCAGATCAGCTAACACAGGGAAGCCGTCAGAACCTTCCCTAAAACATCCGGGACAAACGCTCCACGTGTCCCAGACTCTTCTACCTTCTGGCTCCCAAACTGTGGAACAAACTCCACCATTCAGTTAGAACTCACTCCCAATCTTCCGCCATAATCTTCAGACTCACCTCATCAGACTCCACCTTAGCCTGTAGCACTTGCCGTAGCCTTGACGACCTTGCAGTCTTATGCAAAGGTTGCCAGCGGGCACACCACATTTAAACATACGTACTGAAAGTAAGAGTACTCATTATGCAGAATGTCCATTTCACAAGTTCCAAATGTATAAAAATGATTTGAAAATAGCAGATCTACTAGATCACAACGGGTCGCTTTGCGACGCGTTGTGAGCTTGCAGATCTGCTATTTTCAAATAGCCTAAGAATACATATAGGGCTGAAGTGGTTAATGCATGTTTTGTAATAATAATCAAAATCTACAAAGTAACTAGTAACTAAAGTTGTCAAATAATTGTAGTGCAGTAAAAAGTGCAGTATTTGCCTCTGTATAAAAGTAACAGTATTGAAAATTGGAAATACTCCAGTAAAGTAAAAAATCATCAAAAGTGTGTACTTGAGTACATACAGTACTTAGTTACTTTCCACCACTGGTGACTCTCTCAGCATGCATGGCTACGGCTCTGTTTCTGGACCCGCTTGCTGAGGTGCTGTGCAGTGATGACAGCAACACCACATGTAGAGAGAACAGAACAGAACGCACTTGGTTCCAGCCTGTTTCCCCTCTCTCTCACTCTCTCTCTCTCTCTCTCTCTCTCTCTCTCTCTCTCTCTCTCTCTCTCTCTCTCTCTCTCTCTCTCTCTCTCTCTCTCTCTCTCTCTCTCTCTCTCTCTCTCTCTCTCTCTCTCTCTCTCTCTCTCTCTCTCTCTCTCTCTCTCTCTCTCTCTCTCTCTCTCTCTCTGTCTGTCTGTCTGTCTCTCTCTCTCTCTCTCTCTCTCTAACCCAGAACCACTCTGGTTCTAATCCGTCCACAGTGTCGGCCAATTAATCAGAATCAAAGGGAGGCAAATCCTGTAAACAGAGCGTGGCTCCCTGTACTGGAGAGAGGAGAAAGAGAGAGAGATGGAGAGAGAGAGAGAGAGAGCGAGAGAGAGAGAGAGAGAGAGAGAGAGAGATAAGGGTGGATTCTCCCTAGGCCTCTCCTCCTGCACTTCCTCCCTTCTCCTGGAAGTCATTAAGATTCTCACCCATGATCCTTCACTCTTTGCTTACTTCTCTCACAGGCCACTTACGCCTTGCGTCCTTCGGAAGAGAAAAAAATAGAAAAATAAAAAAGCCTGCAAAAGCCCCCCCCCCCCACGGCAGAATTAAAATGGTGATGCAGCACTTGTTGTCTGTCTACAAGAGAGGTAGAGAGAGAGAGAGAGAGACAGAGAGAGAGAGAGAGAGAGAGAGAGGGGGAGAGAGAGAGAGAGAGAGAGAGCTGACAGCTGGTTGGTATTCCTGAGGCTTAGCTAGAGTGGCTGATGGTCAGCGTTGCCATGTCCGTTTATTATAAGCGACTTTGTTTTTCTGTAAAGTCGCTTGCAAATATTGGTAGTTGCGGTGTTGCGGTTTTTTTGGGCCTGCTTCTAAAGTGTAGTTGCTTATTTGGGCTTGTTTCCTAAAGTTGTTTGTTTAAACCAGTGGTTCTCAAACATGTGAAGGACCCACCAAATATTTTGTGTCAGGGACCCCTGTACCAGATTTGTGTTGTTAAAATGTTCCAAAAAATATTCTATATTTGCCAATTTGACCTCAAGATTTGTTTTTAAACAGCAGATCCACAAGCTCACGACGCGTTGTGAGCTTGTAGATCGGCCATTTCCAATTAGCCAATGTATGTATGGTTTTAAATGATGTGGCCTACATAGTCACTTCTTTTTGGCTTGTTTTCATAGACCTGGTGTGCTTATTTCCCTCGCAAAATCTGGCAACGCTGCTGATGGTGCATAGTGGACATCACCATGGAATTTCAATGGGGATGGAGCGGCTTTTGTTGTGGACATTGTCAGGGGGCCGTACACATGCACAACAATAAGTCTCCCATAAGCCACTGCATGTGTAATCTCAGCTACCCAGAACAGCTATAGGGCTGAAGCTGTGCTAAAACCCTCTGCAGGACTTCCCCCCCCCTCCTCCATCAATGCAGATTTCTGTTATATTTTGACATAAATGCATACGAATCCGCGGGACATGTTAAACTTCACAGAGTAACTGAGAATGCCCAGCTTGCTAACTGCAGCATCACTGAATGCTACACCGCAAAATTGCTGAAAGTGTTTTCAGACTAAGTTAAGGATTTAACTGCATTTACTTTCATGCTTGATTTACACTTGGGCGCCATGTCCTATGGTTCTATGGCCCAAACTGGTGATACTTTGCCCGGTACCCAGGGGCCTCTGACCGGGTTTGTCTGAGGGAGACGCTCCTGGATGTCCCTGGAGCCCTGAGCAGGAAAAGAAAAAGAGCATTACTGCATCAAAACAAACTATTGGCCAAATTGTCAAATAATATAAGAAAGAGGCATACATTTGAAAATGTAATGCTTCAACTCCTACATTACAACTCCTACCATAAACAAAAACAAAACGTTTTTTTGTTCAAAGTTTAAAGCAGTGGTTTTCAACCTTTTTTTGCGTCAAGGACCCCCAAATTGACACACATTAGCCCAGGGACCCCCATTTGAAAAGATATGCCAGGGACCCCCAATAAGAGATGATTTTTACGGTTCTAGCAGTGATTCTCAACCATTAACATGCATTAGGCTACGGACCCCCATTTAATGGCATTTCTATCTCTGGGACCCATAAGGGTCCATTTGGTTCCTATCTATCATTTAGCTGCGGACCCCCTGGAACTCCCTCAAGGACCACTGGTTATCCCTGGACCACTGGTTGAAGTACTATATGTTGATAGTAATCATCGCAATAGAGAGTTTGTTCAGTAACAGGTGTCTCCCTGTCTCTCCAGCTTTCTGATAAACAGAAAATACATTTTCAGGTAGGTTGCAACAATGTTTAGGAAAAATCAGGAAAGAGTACACATTTATTAGCTACATTTGTATAGTGTTCCAGTTCAAATTACATGTGCTAATTTCTTTGTGTCATCACTTCCAATTTCACTTGTTTAATCTGTATCGTGTCTGAGTTCTCTATTCTGATTGGATACAATTGGGATCCCAACCTAAAGATGTATTAAACATTTTCTGTTTAATAAATACATTGAGAGACATGGGGACTCATGTTACTGGACAAACACTATATAGCAATGAGTACTATCATAATATAGACCTAATTTAACACTTATTTTAACCAAAGAAAATCACTTAAGCACAGTACTCAAGTAAAGGCCTTTGCAGACAGGGTGCGATTTTTCGCACGGAAAAAACGGACAATATCATTTTTTAAATGAACACATGGTTCTCAATGACCTCATGCATGTGGCGATGCCTTTTTTTTTTTCAATCGAACCCAGTTCGATTCGTGCGTCTTTTCGCATGCGGTAAAAACTGATTGACTAATCGCACCCTGTCTGCAAAGCCTTAAATGTACTTTGTTACTGTGCCACCACTGTGGACCAGTCATAATCAATGTTGTGGCAGCACGGTAAGAGTTAAAATGTTCTCCAGCCACAATCTCCAGAATTCAACCCGGTTGTCGTGCGTGGCTCCGGGGTTATTAGGCAAGCACACACTAGCATCTGGATCCAGCCAATCACTCCCCACCCCTGGGAAAGAGACAGCTCTTCCTAAGCCCAGCCAAGACTCAATAAACAGCTGGATTATTACATAACACATGAGGGGTAGAGAGCCTGGGGTTCAGTAAGCTTTGAGCCCTGTGAAATCTTTGAAAAAGATAAAGGAGCTGGTGTGGCCTTAACAATTGCTAAGGCGGTTTAGAGTTTGACACTCGCTTGGCCATGTCTGTTCGCAGTGGATTTACAATTTAGACATTTAGCAGACGCTATTTTATCCAGAGCGACTTACAGTGAGCAAGGTAAACATTAACACATACATCAAATGCAGAGAGACAGTGTAGTGCCTCAGTAATCTATAGGTAAACCAAGAACCTGGCATCAGTTTTGATTGATTGATTGATTGAATACTTTATTTAGAAGTTTGCAGAAAAAAAGCAGGTAAATGAATGAACCTAACATCTGTCTAAATAACATGCTATTTACATTTTAACCTAAAGTTGCATAAGACGCGTCGAGGCTAGGTCAAGTGCTACGGGCTGTGAAGAGGTCAAGAGGTGAGTCTTCAGATGACCTTCTACCTGTGAGGTTGACAGCGTGAGTCTGCAGTTCTAACTGCACTGGGGAGTTTGTTCCACAGTTTGGGAGCCAGAAGGTCAAGGAACCCCAAATTAATATAAATGTATATTTGGCCACGGAATCCCTTTTTAAAAGATGTTGTCCCAGGGACCCCCATAAGAGAAAGATTTGTCAAGAATTGTGAACATGTTTTGGGAAAATAGCCAAAAAAATTAAATGTCACGTCCCTACTTCCCTGCTACTCCAAGTTCCTGTCAAGTTTTATCCGGTCCATTGTTCCGAAGAACCATCGGTCCGACGGTGCGCATCGTAACTAAGCCTAATCCTAACCTAACCTGAACGCGAACAATAAAACGTAACTGCACTGGCGGTTTATCAGTTCATGCTCTGAGCAACATGTTGGCTTTTACAATTTTGTAGACATGATTAAAGTACCTGGATTTTACGCCCTCTCCTCTGTAATTTTATGAGTGCTCAGATCTTTCCTCTCTTTCAAGGTTTGGTTCCCATTGATCCTAGAAGCACCAATCTACGTTTTTAACTCAACTTTTATATCCATTGAGCACCTGCTGACCTCTCTCTCTCTCTGTATAGGATCAATACATATTACAGTATCACAGAGGTGCGTCATCAGGTGACGATTTTAACCCCGCCCCAAAATATCCTAACTCAGAAATGATTCAAAACACATTTCAAGTGGTCTTACATTCCACAATTCTGTAAAAACATAGTTCCCAAAATGTGTACAGGTCTTCAGCCATGACTATTTTACATGACATAATGGGTTTATAAACAAATCATTGAATTCACTTTTACGGGGGTCATTGAACCGTTCCTCGTTTTGCTGCATGGAGACCCCTTGGAACCCCCCTCAAGGACCGCTGGGAGTCCCCGGACCCCCACTTTGAGAACACACAGATGTATAGGGGGCCCAACTTCAAGCCATCAAGCCCTGGCTCAACAATTTTCAATCCCCTAATAATTTATTGATGGCAGGCAATCAAATTGCATATCAATAATGTAGGAGGTTCTCGGTACAATGTTGATACAAAACACCCCTTCAGTTGCGCTCATCCATGCTGGCAGAGGCCATGCACACATACAGTACTCAAGTGTTGCCATGTCCGCTTATTATAAGCCACTTGGGCTTGTTTTTCCTGTATAGATGCTGGTAAATACTGGTAGTTGGGGTTACGTTTTTTTGGGGGGGGCTTGTTTCCAAAGTAATGTTGCTTATTTGGGCTTGTTTCCTAATGTTGTTTAAACCAGTGCTTCTCAAACATTTTCAAATCAAGGACCTCCAAATGAATATGTATTTGTCCACCCCCATCAAAAAATATTTTGTGCCAGGGACCCCATAACAGATTTGGATCGCGACACGTTGCGAGCTTGTAGATCGATCGGCTATTTTCAAATGGCCAATGTATAATGTTTATAGTGCTCATGTGGCCTATTAGTCGCTTCTTTTGGGGCTTGTTTTCGTCGACCTGGTTGCTTATTTCTCTTGCAAAACCTGGCAACAGTGACAGTAGTGTGTTTGAGTCCCACGTGACCCAGTAGCGCTGCCTGCCTGTGGTGTAAAGTAACTAAGTGCATTTACTCGAATACAAGAAGACTCACCCCAAGACAAACTCACCCCAACTGAAAAAGGAAAACTCACCCCGGGGGTAGGAACACTCACCCCGGGGGTAGGAACACTCACCCCGGGGGTGGGTAAACTCACCCCAGGACCTGAGAAAACTCACCCCGGAACACTCACCCTGGGGGTAGGAAAACTCACCCCAGAAAAACTCAATGGTGTAAAGTACAGTGAGTTTTTGTTTTGTGGGTGGGTTTAACCTTTCCCCTCTACACCAAGTCTGTATGTTTAAAAAAGGCACATCTACCGGCTTGTGAGCTTTCCTTTTTCACAGAATGCTTTCATAATGAGACACGTTTAATCCATACTGGATTAAATTCTGTCTTTGAAGGTATAGAATTACCAAATTATGTTGTTCAATGATATTTTTGTGTTTAAAATATTGTCATCATTGTCCATGTAGACAGGAGGCAAGATTATATTGATTTCAGCAGAAAAGCCCAAAGCTTGTAGAAACACTGCTCTAAATATCAGGTTTACACATAAGCTACAAGTTGCTGTTCACCATAACACAACACAAGAGGTCAAATGTAGGAATAGATCAGTTTATTTGACAAAAGAGGCAGTGTAAAACAACAGGTCAGAACACAGTTACTACAACATAACTGCATAGAAAAAAATGGCCAAAAGTGCCTATGTGAGCTGTTAGAGGAAAAAAAATCAAATGTCAAATGTCAAAAATGGATTAAACATCATTATGAAAGCATTCTGTGAAAATGGAAAGCTCACATTATGAAAGCATTCTGTGAAAATGGAAAGCTCACAAGCCGGTAGATCTACCTTTTTTTAAACATTGGGGTGAGTTTTCCCACAAAGTTGGGGTGAGTCTTCCGGGGTGAGTTTTCTCAGGTCCTGGGGTGAGTGTTCCTACCCCCGAAAATCTTGGGGGTGAGTTTTCCTACCTCTGGGGTGAGTCTTCCGGGGTGAGTTTTCCTACATCTGGGGTGAGTTGGTTTTGGGGTGAGTCTTCTTGATACCCATTTACTCAAGTACTGTACGTAAGTAAAATGTTGAGGTATTTTTAACTTTGCTTGAGTATTTACAATTTTCAATACTTTTACTTCTACTCCACTACACCTCAGAGGCAAATATTGTACTTCTACTCCACTACAATGATATGAACTTAAGTTATAGTTATTCTGTAGATTTTGATTATTATTTCAAAACATACATTAACCACTTCAGTCCTTTATATGTTCCGGCTATTTGAAAATAAACGATCTACAAGCTCGCAATTCTTTGCGATGCAACGCATTGTGAGCTTGTAGATATGCTATAAGATGTTTATCCATTTTGAAGACTTGAAATAGGACATTTCAGCATAATGAGTACTTTTACTTTGGTATATTTTGATGCCAATACCTTTGTACTTTGTCCTCCTGTATGAATTATTCATACAGGACTTTTACTTGCAACAGAGTAAATCTACACTTCGGTATTGACACTTTTACTTAGTAAAGTAAAACATGTGAGTACTTCTTCCATCACTGCTGCCTGGCTGGCTGGCTGGCTGGCTGGCTGGCTGGCACACTGAATGACTGTGATCTGCGTCAGTGAGCTGTATGATGATGACGGCGACGATAATGGCCACAACCTAAACCTGATCTGCGTCAGTGAGCTGCATGATGATGATGATGATGATGATGATGATGATGGTGATGGCCACAACGTAAACCTGATCTGCGTCAGTGAGCTCAGCTGTATGGTGCTGCTGATGATGATGGCCACAACCTAAAAAAAATATGCTTCTCGAGTTTTCAAAGTCTCTCTTTGGAAATATGCAAAGATGAAGTCCTTGAGGTGAATAACTGGTGGGCTTTTAAACAGAGAGAGGTGAGAGCAGACAGACTACAATCTTCCATGCTAATGTATCCATTTGCAACTCTTGAGAGTGTACAAAATGTCCCGTATAAAACGGATACATTCGGCCCACTCTCTGAGTTAAATTAACACTGAGGTCGTTTTTTTTTTACTGTGTATGCAAGAAGAGAAATGAACAAGGACAAATTGGTCGGAAGGCTGACAAAATGTACAATATGCATATTACTGAATATAATTTATCATATCGCCTCTGTCGGGTTGAAACCTCATATGTCCAAAACTGTTACTTTTCCAGGATTCAAATTCATAAGTAGCAAAAGCAGCAGATCTACAAACTCAAAACGCGCCGCTTCGCGCCGCGTTTTGAGCTTGTAGATCTGCTACTTTTGATGCTTTTGTGTGACGCTGTAGTATGATCAAGTAGGGCGTTAATTTACGAAAAAACACAAAAAGTTTCGATTTGGAGATAAGAGCTTTCTGCCCCGACAGCATCTATACTCTAGCTTCATTCACAAAGCAGTGTTTTCCGCTCTGCATCTCAGAGGTGATAATTAATATGCAAACCTCCAAAAACTAAAAACTCTCAAACGACTGTCACCCGTATGCCATCGCTGCACACACATACAGTACCCCTGCACTCGGCCGATTGGACAATTGCGGCGTGTGTTTGGGCACGGGCCAATCACGCTTGTAGGACAAATTAAGTGACCAATGGCGGATTTCCATCTAGGTCAGCATCTTTTATTCAGGAGGCACGCGTACACAGTTACATGCATGCCATCTCGCCCCAGGGGCCTCGCTGCCTCAGACCCACTCTGCCACAGAGACGCGGCCCCACCATTTTGTTCCGTTTTGAAAATGATCTCCATGCATGAGGTTGGCTGGGGGTGCCAGAAGCGCTTCCTTTTGTTGTGCATCCCAGTTTGGATATTTCCCTGCCGGTGATTTGCGCACGCGTGTACAGTATGTGTGTGTGTGCGTGTGTGTGTGTGTGCATGTGCGTGCATGTGCGTGCATGCGCGTGCGTACGATTACGCCTGCATGACTGCATGTGTATGTGCATGACTGCTGCATGTGTGTGTGTTCGTGAATGCCTGCAGGTGTGAGTGTGTGCATGCGCAAATGCCTGCATGGGCATGTGTGCGTGTCTGCGAGTGTGCATACTGTACCTGCATGTGTGGGCATGCCTCTGTATGCGTGCGTGCGTGTGCGTGTGCGTGTGCGTGTGTGTGTGTGTGTGTGTGTGTGTGCGGATGCCTACATGCATGTGTGTGCTGTGCAGTGCGCTCGGCGGGGGCTTTTCACAGTGCAGGGAGAACACGATCTCAGAGCAGAGCAGACATCCGATGCCCATTCTGTGTATGAGACTGTAGCACCACTAGTGCTGCCTGGTGTGAGGAGCACACGCCGCCCCAATGACGCTTAATTGTACCCTAATTGTCCACCATTATGCACGCTGCACAAAGGAACGCCTGGGCCCGCAAGGAGGGGGCGGGGGAATTTTGGGTCCATTTTTACACCCTGCAAAGTCAACCATGTGCGTAGCCAGACAACTATTCCACAATCTCTGAATGCTATATAGAGTCTGGAACTACACCTCCTGAATGTTATATAGAGTCTGAAACTACACCTCCTGAATGCTATATAGAGTCTGGAACTACTGTGCACCTCCTGCATGTTATATAGAGTCTGGAACTACACCTCCTGAGTCCTGAATGTTATATAGTATGGAACTACACCTCTTGAATGTTATATAGAGTCTGGAACTACAACTCCTGAATGTTATATAGAGTCTGGAACTAAAACTCCTGAAATCCGAGAACGGAAGCTGTCATCTGTTTGTCATTTCCATTCACGAAAATATATTTAAAAACCGCTATAATAATAGCCAGAGCCCTGTGGAACACTAGCCAGAGCCCTCTGGAACACTAGCCAGAGCCCTGTGGAATACTAGCCAGAGCCCTGTGGAACACTAGCCAGAGTCCTCTGGAATACTAGCCAGAGCCCTGTGGAATACTAGCCAGAGCCCTGTGGAACACTAGCCAGAGCCCTCTGGAATACTAGCCAGAGCCCTGTGGAACACTAGCCAGAGACCTCTGGAACACTAGCCAGAGCCCTGTGGAATACTAGCCAGAGCCCTGTTGAACACTATAGTCAGAGCCCTGTGGAACACTAGCCAGAGCCCTCTGGAATACTAGCCAGAGCCCTGTGGAATACTAGCCAGAGCCCTCTGGAATACTAGCCAGAGCCCTGTGGAATACTAGCCAGAGCCCTCTGGAATACTAGCCAGAGCCCTGTGGAACACTAGCCAGAGCCCTGTGGAATACTAGCCAGAGCCCTCTGGAATACTAGCTAGAGCCCTGTGGAACACTATAGCCAGAGCCCTCTCTCTTTCTTAAAGCATGGTGCTATGAACTTGCCGTGACCCATGGCATCGGTATAGAGACCGTAGTGTGCAGTGATGCATGGCCTCTCTTTCATCTCCAAACCTATACATAAATGTACAGTGCATACATGCACATATCTATACAGTTTAATGACCTTTCTGGAGAATTGAGCAATGGGAGTGAGAGACCAGTCAGTGCACATCAGCTGTTTGGCACTTTGTGGTGAAACATCAACTGTCTGTCAAACACAATCCACAAAGTGGTGGAGACACACTGATCGAGCCAGGATGATAAAGTTGGTTATCAGCGGCGATGATGATGATGATGATGATGATGATGATGATGATACCACTGCACCAAAATGCTCGTTGGAAAAAGCCAATTTCTCAGCCGTTCATGTTTTTTTTCCTCCACAGACTTTAGAGCTACAAAGGCAACTAGGCGGAGAGAGAGAGAGAGAGAGACAGACTTAGAACGAAAGAGAGAGAGAGAGGCAGGAGGGGGGGATGTGCTACAGAGGAAACGAGGAATAGAGATAGAGAGAGGGAGGGGAAAGAGAGCAAAAGAAAGAGAAAGAAAAAGAGTCAGAGAGAGAGTGAGAGAGAACCCGGGAATGAGGTTGCTATAGTAACCATCCGGTGGGTCTGAACGGTTTCTTTCTGGCGTACATTTCAACATATTGAGCCTCTCTCTCTCTCTCTCTCTCCACTCCCCCCCCCCCTCTCTCTCTCTCTCTCTCTCCCTCCCTCTATTCTCACTTTGTTTACAGCCGCCCATCTCTCCTGGCTCTCCGTCCCTTCTATCCTCTCATTTCCCTCTTGTACCCTGTCTCTGTCCCTGTCCCTGTCCCTGTCTCCGTCTCCGTCCCCGTCCCTGTCCCTGTCCCTGTCTGTGTCCCCGTCCCCGTCCCCGTCCCTGTCCCCGTCCCTGTCCCTGTCCCTGTCTGTGTCCCCGTCCCCGTCCCCGTCTCCGTCCCTGTCCCTGTCCCTGTCTGTGTCCCCGTCCCCGTCCCTGTCCCTGTCCCTGTCCCTGTCTCTGTCTCTGTCCCCGTCTCTGTCTCTGTCTCTGTCCCTGTCCCTGTCTCTGTCTCTGTCTCTGTCCCCGTCTCCGTCTCTGTCCCCGTCTCTGTCTCTGTCCCCGTCTCCGTCTCTGTCCCCGTCTCTGTCCCCGTCTCTGTCTCTGTCTCTGTCTCTGTCCCTGTCCCTGTCTCTGTCTCTGTCTCTGTCCCTGTCCCTGTCCCTGTCTCTGTCTCTGTCTCTGTCTCTGTCTCTGTCTCTGTCCCTGTCTCTGTCTCTGTCCCTGTCTCTGTCTCTGTCTTAAATTGGGGGTCCTTGACATGAAATAGTTTGAGAACCACATGTTTTTAAATTACATTAGGAAGCAAGCCCTAAGAAGCAACTAACACTTGTTTAGAAACAAGCCAAAAAAAACCCAGAAACCCCCAACTACCAATATTTACAAGTAGATAAACAGCCCAAAGTCGCTTATAATAAGCGGAAATGGCAACACTGGCGTCAGTCTAGTTCTCCATCAGTGAACAGCTGATTCCCACCCATTCCACGCATGAGTCATTCGTGAGGGAAAAACTAATTCTTGTCATAAAAACATGAAATGGCTCACCGATTCTGAGATTGTAGTCTAGTGCAGTGGTTCTCAAACCTTTTCATGTGAAGGACCCCACTTTGAAGACCACTGGTCTAGTGTCTCGTGGCCATACGAGTATGATGGAAATAGAGTAGACTAGAGTATATAAGAGTATACTGGTGGTGTGATATCTGTATGGATCAGGGGTAGGCAATCATGTCTTAAAGATATTTTATATAGAGTGTGGAACTATAAGATCTTAAGAGTCTTAAGATTTTTTTTACAGTGGAAAGGCCTTGAAACTTACAAAAAGACAATGAAAATTAACTTGAAGGCAAAATAAATAACCCAAAACTAAAAGAAACTGCCTGTTCCGACCATTCCCGGCCGTCCCCGCAATGATTTAATTTCTGACCGTCCACAGTTCATTTCTGCTCGCCGCTCCCTCCCGCATCAAGAAAAAATGAAATGCCATTTAGTCCCGCGGCGCATAGTACCGTGGGAGTCCTGCAGCCTCAATATATATTTCCATTGAGATCAAAAAAAACATTACAAAACAGAATGAGATAGCGAGCGGGCGTGCACAATAGAGGGGATGTTTATTTGTGAGGAGTTGCTCACAGATAGAGGGAAAGTGTTTATATTGCGACGGGACATATATTATATGGTAAGGTTATATATATTGTGACACCGCAACAAGCTGCGTACAGTGAGCATCGTGGGAATGAATGTGAGAGAGAGAGAGAGAGAGAGAGAGAGAGAGAGAGAGGGGAGAGACTCCGCGTGCGCTGTCCACAGCACAGTAGGGGAAATTAAGTTCTCCTCTGCATGTAGACATATTTATATCTTGCTAGAGTATATATAAGCTCTATATCTTGTTTATTGCGGGATTTAGCAGGGTCCGCAGGTTTTTATTTTGACCTTCTGTTCCCAACCGCAGGTATTTAAATACCGCCCGCGCCCGCAAGATCTACGCTGGGCTGCAGGGCTCTGCCTAACAGCTTTCACTGGGTGTGACATTCTTAGCCCAGTAACTAACCTCCTTTATTCTGCAGCCTCCATTTTATACGAGGCAAGACTATACCAAGAAAACAATTCTAGTAATTGGTAACCCCTTAACTCAAAATACGGCAAACCACGGCCCATGAGTTGACTTGACACAATTACATGGTTTTACTAAACCAATTCCAATACATTTCAGGTGCCACATCCTCAAGATAAGAGAACATATAACATAAGAGTTCTTGGAACATTAAACAGACACCCCTCCTGCTCTATAGCACTTGGTACCTTCCCCCACTCTATCAAGATGATCACCAGTACTGCAGGAGAGACAGGTGCCAATCAGTCATAATTAACCACATTTGACAAAAAACAGAAATGCTGTTAAAAGTAAAACCCGTGTGAAGTACTAGTGTTCTCTTTTACAATGCATTGTGAGGCACAAATAATAAAATAAGACACACAACACAAATGTCTATTCACACAGTCTTCCAAGTCAGCCGGCAAAGTTAGTCAAATGGAGGCAGCTGTGTAGTTAGGTGTGTGCATTGTCCTCCATCAGTGTGTGTGTGTGTGTGTATAGAGGCTATGCGCGTGACATCATCGTACACAGAAGTTATGTGGGAACGCCTACTGAGTGGCAAAAAATACTTTCTGGGCTTGACAGCCCATACATCCAAACAGAAAAGTCCTATCCGACTGTATTAAACGAAGTTAAACTCACCAACATGGCAGCTGTACGGAAAGCTTGAATTATCCTCTTTCTATCTGCAAAGTTTTTGTTTCATGAAGATCCACCGTAGAGACATGTTATGAGCTACTTTTTGTCGATAAATTCCATGCAGGTGATTCTTCTTGTAAGTGTTAGAGTTTGGAAGCGCTCGTTTTAAATAACTCAACGTCCTACTGCCTTCTGCATTATGTGACATCTAGAACCAGGTGGTACGCAGGACCATTGATTGCTTTCCAACGAGCGCTTCCAAACTCCAATGCTCCATGCTGCTCAATGTTTTGCCACTCAGTCTAGATGAGGGGGGCGTGTCCAACAAGTGACGCATGTGTGCATACTCTCTATAGGGCACGGGCAGGGACATTCTGCGCAATGAGTAGTTTTACTTTTGATACTTTAAGTATATTTTGATTTGATTTTTTGTACTTTTACTCAAGTATATTTTGAATAACCTGTAACAGAGTATATTATCTACATTGCAGTATTGATACTTTTACTTAAATGAAACACGTGAGTACTTCTTCCATCACTGGCACTGACTGGGTGATCTCGCCAAACCATGGAAAACAGCTCAGTGATCTCTGTGCCCATAAAAGGTTGGCCACCCCTGGTGTGGATAAACGTTTTTTCTCCCAACAGGACCAACGTTTTCCAGTTCTCTCTCTTCTCTCTTCTGTTCTCAGAGGTCGACATTGTGAATTCCCGGCAGAGCACCTCGGAACAAGAGAATACCTGATCCTAATACTGAGGGCTCCTGCACAACACACACACACACACACACACACACACACACACACACACACACACACACACACACACACACACACACACACACACACACACACACACACACACACACACACACACACGTACGCACACACACGTGCCACAACCTATTGCATGCCATGCACATACTACTAGGTCTGCATCATACAAAACCCCATTGATTCATTCAGCCAGAGAGAGGAGATGATTTTCCCATTGATTGGGGATTGTATCTTAGATTACTGCAGGCATTTTCCTTAAACTCAGCAAGAATAAGATCAAGGTCCAATTCAGAAGCTCTCCGGCATTGGTTCTCAAATTGAGGGCCGGGGACCCCCAGGGCAGTGTTGATTTTGACGGCACATTTTGATTTAGTTGTAGTCATAGTCTTTTGAATACAATTCCATTTAGTTTTAGTCATATTTGAGGCATCTGAAATGTTTTAGTTTAAGTCTAGCTTTAGTCGACTAAATATCATTAAGATTATAGTCGACTAAATCTACAGTTGATTTAGACGACTAAAATGTATTTTGGCGGTGCCTTGATGGCGTCGTAATGCCTGATTTTACACTTGGTTGCATGCTGAAAATAGCCGATCTACAAGCCCACAACGCGGTGCAGCGAGGCGCGTTGTGAGCTTGTAGATCTGCTATTTTCAGAGCTAGTCTAGTTTTTATTTGTTGACGAAATTGTCAATACATTTAGTCATAGTTGTAGTCTTTGTAGCTTAGTTTTTATTGAGTTTTTATTTAGTTTTCGTCGGTGAAAAAAGGTAGTCGACGAACATTTTTCGTCATAGTTTTAGTCAACGAAATCGACACTGCCCCAAGGGTCAAAAGTGACTAATATCACTGCTATTTCTTTCCCACATAGGCAGATTCGTCTGGTTTTCCAGGCTGATTTGGGCTTCGTGAAGGCAATGGCCACCCCCTAGTTTTCGAATTCAACCTCAAAATGTTAGGTCTTTTATTCATATTTCCTACATGTTTTTGTTGTTGTTGTTGCAGATTAACCTGATTTTAGATGGATACTTATAGATACTTCTTTTCTTTCTGCAACTATACATTCATTAAAGGGATATTTCAAACATGTTTGGGGTCATTTTTTAACGTCTACTCTTTTGTGAGCTTTTAAGTTGCTTGATTTAGTATTTAGCGTAACAAACTTTAATCTCAATTTTAACCATGCTAGATTCATTGAAAACACTTGTCCTTGGTTCTGGTGACTGATGTTGTCCTTCTACTACGTGAGGGGGCCGTGTTTTTTCAATTACTTATTCATTTATTTAATTATATATTTTTTGTATTAAAAACAATATTATTAGTGACATGGAAGGCGGGTGTGTCTGATAAAAGGAATATCAAATATTCAAATACTGAATCAAGCAACTTTAAAAACTGACCCCAAACATGTTTGAAGTGAAATAAACCTTTAATCACTTAAGAACTGGCCTCTCTATTTTGGTCATGTAATTACAGGTGAAAATCCTTTTTTAAAGTGTTATCTTTTTCAAATATTGCTATTTGCGATATTTTTTGAAATCCGGCTTAAGTTGTCATTATTTGTGCCACCCTCTAGTTTTTATGAAAAAACTCTCTGTCTCAGGGACAAATCTGTAGAAGTGTCTGTGTGTGTGTGTGTGTGTGTGTGTGTGTGTGTGTGTGTGTGTGTGTGTGTGCGCGTGCGTGCGTGCGTGCGTGCGTGCGTGCGTGCGTGCGTGCGTGCGTGCGTTTGTGTGTGTGCACCTGACATATTGGAAGGCGTGGTTTCCCCCACTTGTGTCAGTGTCCTATAAATGCACCCCCTGCCCAGTGTTGCCATGTCTGCTTATTACAAGCGACCGGTTGCTTATTTCTCACGCAAAATCTGGCAACACTGCCCCTCGATCATACCCTCTCCTCCGTTCTCTCTCTCTCTCTCCGCTGTCCTTCTTTCAGCCCCCCCATCCCTTGCCTCTCTGCCCCCCCCCCCTCCGCTGTCCTTTTTTTACCCTCCCCTCCATCCCTCCATCCCTCCCCCCCCCACCATCCTCGCTCTCTCTGTCACCCTCTCTTTCTCTGGCCCCTCTACTACACCTGTCAGTGTTTATATAACAACCCAACAGCCTCCATCCAGATCCTTTGCACAGTATTTCACAGAACCAAACAAACAACTTCTTTTCTCCATAAAGCCAAAGCCAGTGCTGCCATGTCTGCATATTAGAAGAGACTTTGGGCTTCTTTTTCTGTAAAATCGCTTGTAAATATTGGTTAGTTGCGTTTTTTTGGCCTTGTTTCCATAAACTGTAGTTGCTTATTTGGGCTTTGCTTCCTAAATGTTGTTTAAACCTAGTGGTTCTCAAACATTTTCATGTCATGGACCCCCCCCCAAATTAATATGTGTTTGTCCCCTAACCCCCCATCTGAAAATATTTTGTGCCAGGGGGAGCCCCATACCAGATTTGTGTTGTTGTGAATGTTTAAAAAAAACTTTTTTTGAAAATAGCTGATCTGCAATCTCACAACGCGTCGCATCACGATGCGCTGAGCTTGTAGATTGGCTATTTTCAAATAGCCAATCTATACAGTATATAGGTCTAAAATAGCTTCTTTTGGGCTTGTTTTCATAGACCTGGTTCCTTATTTTCCTCACAAAAATCTGGCAACACTGTATACGGTGTCCTCCTCACGACACACAGATGTTGTTTTTTTGGTCATCCTGTCAGGAATGCAGGCAGGGAGGAGGAGGGGCGCATCGAAGGTCGTGTCACGGTTCGAGACAGGGAGGTGTAGTGCAGGACCCAAGCACAGAGGTAGAGGATGAGGCAAGAGGCAGGGCAGGTCGAATACAAGGGTTTTATTAACTAAAGAACAGGACCAAGAACAAACACAGTCAGGAACACACAAGGAGAATAGGAATACAAAACTAGGAGCAAAGATATAACACTAGGGAATACTAACACTAGGGGGAACTTACACTGTGACATATTACAAACTAACAAGGAACTGAATACACAAGAGCATATACAGTACATAGACAAGGACTAACTAGACAGACACAGGCGAACACAACTGACAATCAACACCGGGATAGGCTGGAGGACTAAGAGGACATAAGGCTAGGCCGCTAGGGGACTAAGAGGACACTGATAGGCTGGGGGACTAAGAGGACACTGATAGGCTGGGGGACTAAGAGCACACTGATAGGCTGGGGGACTAAGAGGACACTGATAGGCTGGGGGACTAAGAGGACACACAGGTGGAAACACTGGCAAATCACAGGACTGACAAGACAGGTACAGAGTACAGACAGATAACTAATGAAAACAGGAAACCCTATGGACAATACTACAAAATGAGGTAGACAAGTGTAAAGAAAAGTTTTTGGAAATACTCAAAATGGTACTTAAATAGAGTACTTGAGTAAATGTACTTAGTTACTTTCCACCACTGGAGGGATGCACGTACAGGAGAAACTGTGAAACGGATGGATTCAAAGAGAGTGAGTCTCACACTCACCATGAATAAACTTGAATAAACTTGGATAAACATTCAATCACAACTTGTGACAGTTAAGGCCAGACGTCCTAACCTTTAACCCATATGGCATTGTTGCTGTTGTACTGTATATATAGACGAATCCACAGAACAGCAATCATAACTGCGGTGTCAAGCGGGTGCCGCTCCACACCGCGACACAGCAGCTACAGGCAGCGGCTCTGTGGATTCGTCTATAGACTCATTTAGCCCTGAAGAATGAAGTACATAGACATACAAGAATCACAAGAGACAACAGTAAGTCAGTGAATCTCCACCTTTTTTAAATTCAAAGACCCCCCTGTTTGATATGCATTAGGGCCACAGACCCTCATTACATATGAGTTTTATCTCTGGGACCGCAATCTGTACTGCAACATCCTCAGTGTTCATTTAACTATGCGAGTGTAATGGTTCCATTTGTACATTCTCAGAGTTACAGACACGTAAGGATCCACGTTGTTCCTATCAATCATTTAGCTGGGGAGTACCCTGGAATTTTCTCAAGGACCCCTGGTTGCAAGGACCCCCAGTGCAATAGGCATAGACACACAGCAGCATTATTGGTGATATGAAGGGTGGAGTATCTGAATGTATATGGCAATGGTTACAGTGTTATCGAGGTAGTCATGAATAAAAAGCCTACATTTTACCAGGGATTTTGTGAGCAGGCACTCTTGCCAAAAAGGTATGCCAGATGCCAGGAACAGATAATAAGTCACACATCTTATCAAGAAAAAGGTAAATTGAATGTTACCGGAAAAACCTTGAATGACAAAGGTGCTTGGATTGTTGCAGGTTATTTTATGACTCACGCGTGCGTGCGTGTGTGTGTGTGTATCTATCTACATTATTTTCATTCAAATTAAAAACCATCTGAACTGCTGCCTTCTGAATCTGCATATTTCTCTCTTTTTTTTGCCCCTCAGCTGTTTTTGATGCATCCAACCTCAAAATGTTCATTGCAGGGGTATATGACTCGTGGTGTAGCAGAGATGAGCAGAAATCTCCATCTTACTAACAAGTGTGACGACATCTCTCTAAATTCCATGAATGGGCCATTCAAGCTCAGCTCAATTCAGTGGTGGAAGAAGTACTCACATGTTTTAGTTAAGTAAAAGTATCAATACTGCAATGTAGAAATACTCTGTTACAGGTAGAATTCCAGTATTCAAAAAAATGTAGTAAAAGTACAAAAATATTGGCATCAGAATATACATAAAGTGACAAAAGTAAAAATACTCATTGTGCAGAATGTCCAGAATGTCCATTTCACAAGGTCAAAATGTATAAAAAATCTTTTGAAAATAGCAGATCTACAAGCTCACAATGCGTCGCATCGCGACACATTGTGAGCTTTAGATCGGCTATTTTCAAATGGTCGAATTATATACACGTAGGGCTGAAGTGGTTAATGTATGTTCTGTGATAATAATCTAAATCTGCAAAGTAGTAACTAAAGTTGTCAAATAATTGTAGTGGAGTAAAAAGTACAATATTTGCCTCTGAGATGTAGTGGAGTAGAAGTAAAAGTATTGAAAATTGGAAATACTGAAGAAAGTAAAAATACCTCAAAATTACAGTATTGAGTAAATGTACTTAGTTACTTTGCAGTTTGCACCACTGCATACATTGAATTTAGATTTCCACAGCTTTATCATGTAGCCTATACTGCAGGCGGATATCTGTGATCGTCTGGTTACACAAGACAAGGAATATAAGCCAAATTGCTTTCATATCAGAACAAATACGAGCACAACATAAATCTATAGAGCTATACTACCCTATACCGGGAACCTTCAAACATTTGAGCAGTTGTTTCATTAAACCACTGTTTCTACAATGTCTGGTCCGGAGCAGGGACCACTGTGAGTCCAAATGGACCCTCGTGGGTCTGAGAGTACACTCTCAGAGCTTGTAGATCTGCTATTTTTGTAAAATCGTGCACAAGTTTTGCAAATCTTTGAAAAAATAATAATATAATAATATATATATATATATATATATATATATATATATATATATATATATATATATATATATATATATATATATATATATATATATATATATATATATATATATATATATATATATGTGCTTCTGGGGGGTCTCTGGAACAAAACATTTTCAGTTGGGGGTCCGAGGCCAAATACATATAATTTTGGGGGTGACATGAAAAAGTTTGAGGAACCACTGATATTATAGCAACATACGTTTTTTTCAAAAAACTGTTAGGATTTAGAAGACATTTGTAGAATCCCCCAGAAGCAAACATTTTTGTTTAAATGTTCGCTTTAAAAAATATACATTCAAAGATTTGCCAAAAATAGCAGATCTACAAGCTCGTAGCGCAGCCCTACGTGCCACGCTATGAGCTTGTAGATCTGCTATTTTTTAAATAGCCAAAGAAATCTAAAATGACACAGATGCTTTCCCGGTCTTAAAGGGTGAAGGCAACATGGCCCTGGTGGTGTTACAGTGTAAAAAATGTAAATGTGTAACAGAGACACGATGCAGGGACCACCCACACCAACCAATACTGCATTGTTTTGGGAATGAAAGTATATATCTGGCAGACAGAAGAAAAGAAACCATAATCCATTGCAGTGTAAAATGTAACATCGAAGCAGAAGAAAGAGGCTATAACAGCTTGTATGGGAGGATAGGCTGTTATCCAATACTTGGTGTAAAAAGCGCCCATTGTCACGGTTGACTGTGCCGTGCCGTCTTGGAAAAGGAGAGGGTACTATTTTGGCAGGATAATGCGGTCACGCTATACTGAAAGAATAAGGAGGACGGGGGGGTCTTGAGAGAAGGGGGTTAAAAGATAAGAGGACGAAGGAACATTCCATTAACCCATTAAGACCGACCGGGGGAAAGAATCTGTGTCATTTTTTTTATTTCTTTGGGCTATTCAAAAATAGCAGATATACAAGCTCATAGCGCGGCCGCGCTATGAGCTTGTAGATCTGCTATTTTTTGAAAAATCATGAAAAGTGTTGCAAATCTTTTAATATATATATTTTTTAAAGTGAAAATTTTTAACTCAACTCTTTGCTTCTGGGGGGTCCCTTGAACAACATGTTTTGAGATGGGGGTCAGTGGCCCAAATACATATCATTTTGGGGGTCCCTGACATGAAAAAGTTTAAGAACCACTGATATTATAGCACGTTTAAAAAAAAAAAAAATCTGTTAGGATTTAGACGTGTAGAATCCCAGAGAAGCAAAGATTTGAGTTACAAATGTTCGCTTGAAAAAAAATATATATTCAAATATTTGCACACATTTTTATGATTTTCCCCAAAAATGTCAGATTTTTTTTTATAGCCAAAGATATCTGAAAAAATCACACCCTGTGTGAAGGAAGCGGTGCCTTTGATGAGCCCCGTATTGATGTTGTCATCACTGTTTGTTTATTGGACAGACACACACCGGACAGACACACGGACACACGGACACACGGACACACGGACACACAGACAAAGTCAGATATAGAGCGGTTGGCACCGCTAATGACACAAATGCGTTCCCGGTCTTCATGGGTTAAAGATAGCGATGGTATCAAGCTGTGCTCTGTGCTCGGTGGAGGAGAAGGAGGAGGAGGAGGAGGAGGAGGAGGATTCTGCGCCGAACTCCCCACCACCACCAACACAGCATCAGCACCCGTCGAGAGTGCAAGGTGCATCTGTTACCATGGTAGCCAGCCCAGGCAGTCCCTTTCATGTCTGTCAAGACTGGAGGGAGAAGAGGGATATGGGGGGGGGGTGCTGGGGGTGTGTGAGAGTAAATCCTAATTTATACTTTGTTGTATGACCGTTTCGCTCACCGAAAGAGACAGATTTTCAACGTCCCCCAAAAAAAGACGCAAAGAGGTGTACACAAGGCTTAACCACTTAAAGGAGTAGTTCACGCAGAAAACGACTTATTTTCTATCAATTACACACCCCATGAAGCCTTGAATTCATGGAGATTTTTTTTGGTTTTGTCGCATTCCTGAGCCAATAAATTGATGACCGGGTCATCGGTCAATAGAAGACTCAATGGAGACTCTTTTGAGTCTCCTATACCGGAAACTCCACCTGGTCATCAAATTATTGGCTTAGGAATGCCACAAAAACAAAAACATGAGTTCAAGGCTTCATCGTGTATAATTGATTGAAAATAAGAAAAGGTTTGAGGGAACTACTCCTTTAACCTCCAGGTATTGTGGGGAAAGCTTTTCGCTGAAAATAGCAGATCGACAAGCTCGACGGGTTGCGTTGTGTCGCCTTGTGAGCTTGTCGATCGGCTATTTTCAGCGAAAGGCTTTCCCCACAATAACAGAAAACAGAAAATACACTATAGTGTGGGCAACTTTGATGATGGAGAGGGCCACTAAATTTCCACTCACTCCAGAGGGGCACATTTCATATACTGTCGGGCAGAAAACTCGTATTTCGCCATTCTATGTCACACAAAATAGCCGATCTACAAGCTCAAAACGCGTCGCTCGGCGCGTTTTGAGCTTGTAGATTGGCTATTTTTGCTTTCATTGGAATCCTGATTTTTTTTTTTGCTATTTTTGAATTGGAATCATGTAAATTATTATTATTTTTTTTTTTTCAAATGCATTTAGTTATACTTATGTTAACTTTATGAACTTAAATACAAATACATTGGACATAAAAAAAAGACAATAGAATTTTAATACTAGTCATTAAGCTACTCATATAGACTGAAGTAATTAAAGCAGCACATGTTTGCGTGTTTGGAATTGTAATAGCTGAAACAAATAATATATCATCAAACCATATGGGATTTAAGTGGTTATAAGACGCACAGTCCATGCACACATTAGCTCTACAGTTACGAGGTACAGCAGGTGTGCATGTGCCTCTGTGGGTACACATGTGTGTATATAGACACGTTAAGTGTGCGTTCCAGGCGTCCGTTCATCCATCCATCCATCCCGGCAGCTATAGTCCCGCGTTTAAAACACTGTATTGCTGACAGAGAGCGCGATCGTCACATATAACATGAATCATTTAGTCGCCACAGCGGAGTTGGAAAATGTCACGTCTCATCAATGTTCCCACATGCCTGGGTGGCTTGCTGCTGCTCTCTACACCGTTTAGATGGCTCCGTGGCAACCCATGCAAGTTAAAAGGGCGGGACTTTGTGGTTTAAAAGAGAGATGAGCTGAGATTTCTCGGAGACGCAGCAGGCGACCCCCGTTCATTGCTTTGGGGCAAGCAGCAGCAGCAGTGTGTGTGCGTTCGTTCTCCTCGAGAAGAATGGCACGCACAATAGGCACGCCGAGGAGCGGCTGTCTGTTCGCCCGACATACATTGTCATTGTCACACACACACACACACAGCTCAAGGTCCCCGAGTCTCCTTCAAAGTAAATCACCACTGTGACAATGAGTTGAATCGTAGTGGATGCTGCTTCATTAGGAAATACTTCCTCATCTATCTTTCCTGTTAGTCCTGTTGCCGTTCTCTTTATCTGATCATTTCCGTTGGAATAGGGGACGCTCTTTTTTTCTCACGGAAAGGAAATGCTGACGTGAGCCTTCTTCTTCAGCAATAAAGCCAGATAGGCACTCTCCAATGACAGCTGCACAGTAGAATAGTACATTGATCATATCCAAAAACCTCTACCGTTGTTTCCCTGTCGTCTACAATTTTCCTCGAGTGCAAAAACAAATGTTTCTGTTTTGTTTCACCTGTTTAAAAAAAAAAGGATGAAAAAAAACTGCCAAATCAGCTTAAATCCTAGTGTCAACATAAAAGCCACAATGAGCACAGTAAGCGTTGAGTATTACTTCTTCGGAATCTTTATTACAAGATATTAGGCCACTGTACAAATCAGTGTGAACCGTACAGTACAACGCAGAATTAAGACCGTTTTTCTCAAGGTTTTTGTCATTCAAAGCTGTATAACGAGGTGTTTTTCAATAATACACAAGTTTTCAGAACTTCTGCCGTGCATGCATGAGATTTTCCACATTTTGCCATGCATGAGTTGGTATTTCAGTGTTTTTTAAGAAAGAGCCCTAAAAAATGGCAACCCAACAAAACAACTAAATTGTACAAGTAAAATGTATAAAGCACGAAAAAAAAAAAAAGAACAAGTCGTAATAGGTAATAATAAGTATATCCCTCATGAGATTTGGCACACACGATAATGCACAATGCAATATAAATAGTTTATCAATAGGTGGGTGTGTACAGTCAAGTTTTACAGTACAGTATCAACCATTCCAGGTGAAAGATTCCTGGGAAGCTTTTACAAACGGGTGGGAGGTACACTGTATATAAATGATTTGTAGCTGCAAAGTATGGTAACAAAAAACACTCAGGCAACATTGAGAATTCGTAAGTAAAAAAAGAAGAAGAAAAAAAAGTAGTCACTTTCATTCGGTCAGGGTTTTTTCCGCAACATACAAAAAAACACTCTCGTGTCCCTGCTGTCAGGCCTTGAGTCACTGCAAAAGACATATTATTCCAGAGGGTCAATAATAAATAAGGATCTTCTATACAAGACTAGAGAACAACAAACCCCATGTTTTTAAACCAGCTTCCCACTTTTGTGCAAGAAAATAAGGGCTTTTTTCCCCTCCTCGTATTACAGTATATATACACACTCGCCCAGCTCGGATCGAAAACTGAAGAGCATTATTAAGAAGGATGGTACCATGGGTTTGTTTGTTTGTTGGACTGATGTAACATACTATGTGCAGGTGTGTGCTTTTATAGTCGTCGGATCATCGTACTCGGGTTTTTTTTTCTTCTGCATCCTGTCCCTGATATCTGCATTCAAGACAGACAGCTCCCGTCTCCTCCCTCCGATCGAGAAAGAAACCCCCCCCCCCCCCCCCCCCATCATCATCCCTTATGTCATTGCCTTCGTTCTCCCCGTCTTCTTCTGGAATAATGAAGCCCCCCTCCGATCGAAGGGTATATGTGTGTGTTTGTTTGTTTGTTTGTGTGTGTCTCTGTTTGGGAGTGTGGGGGGGAAGAGGGGGAGGGGGTCCACCTGGTGGTGGTGGGTTTGGGGGAGGTGGGGTCCATCACCACCGTAGCCCTCCGTCGTGCCCCTGCCAGGAGGGGGGAGGAGGTGTGGAAGTGCTGCCTGCTGCCACGTGAGAGAAAAGTGCTTTATATACAGTGTCTTTGGATTAAAACTGGTAAATATCGCCATAAAAATCTTCTTTTTTTTTCTTTTTAAAGACTGTCTTTTTGGGGTGGGGGGTGGGGGGGGGTCGGGGGATTGTGGGGGGGAGAGGGGGTATCTGAGGCTGGATGGCGTTCGTCCTTTAAGCCTCCGCGGGGGTCTTTGCCTCTCCATTTTTCAGCGCCTCGTCGTCGCCATTCTCGTCCTCGATCACAACTGTGGATGACAGTGGGGGGGGGGGGGAGAGTTAACCATTTAAACCCCTCTACTATCTCTGAGTGAAAGCGACCTAAGTTGGCTGTTGGGTTGGGATCCTTTAGGATTTTAACGATTCTGGTTCCATAACAATTCCCTCTTAACGGTCCGATTCCGTAACGGTTCCTGTTGAAAGGATCCCTGCATGGCTAATAAGCCAAATATGCCTTAATGCATTATAATTGCCCTCCATAACTGAGAATGTAAAATTAAAAACACCTTGAATATTTTATTTATTTTAGAAACAGTTCATCTTTTACTCAAGAGGGACAATGCCCTTCACAAGTTGATGATGTCATTTGTCCAACCCGATCTCACACAACTTAGTACACATTGCACGGAGTGTCATTCCGTGCATAGACAACTGGAAAACCCTGAAAATCCGTGGATAGCCGCCTCGAATCTCCCCCATTGACTAAACCATTTCGGAGGCGCGCAGTCTCAAGCGAACTGGAGCCACGCGAGGGACCACCGAGTGAGCTAAAGCGAACGAGTTGCCGTCCCGAATGTTGCGACATTCTAGCTTGAGCCTACTCAGCGCCGTTTGAGTTATGTACCGATAGGCACAGAATCGTACATTTTGTTGTGGGGACTGCTCTGCTACCCGGGTTGCTCTGCCCACCGTGGGATTCGCCGTACATATGCACAGATTTTCAGGTTTTCTAGGCGACTATGCACGGAATGACGAGCACTGGGTCCATGCGATGTATACTAAAATGTGTGAGATCAGGCTGCATTTGTCCATGTTTGGTCCAGCCCTATGGAATGTCATCAACCTGCGATTCAGTAAAAGATGAAAAGATTTCTAAAATACATAAAATATTTGAGGTGTTTTTAGTTTTTACATTTTAGTTACATTATAGAGGGCATTTATAATGTATTAAAGGAATATTTGGCTTCATAGCCAGGGATCCTTTTAACGATTCCTGTAGGGCAGTTCTAAATGGACCCTTAGAAGTCTGTCACTCTGCCAGTGTACAAATGGAACCAAACGGACCCGTACGGGTCCGTTTGGTTCCATTTGTACACTCCCAGAGTTACGGTGGTCCTTGAAATGAAAACATTTGAGAACAGGGTGTCGAGAACCACCCGCATTGTAATTGTATAGCAGACGTGACAGTCCACATTACCAGCTCTGACAGTGTGAGAAAACCGCTTTCGGAAACGATCCAAATGTTGGATCCAGTTCCTTCGATTCCTCCGGTTGCCTGATCCCAACCCTAGATGGCTGGCTGTGTACTTTGGTGGTGCACTCTCTTTTATCACCAAATCTCTTCACCGACAAATAGCCGATCTCTACAAGCTCACGACCGTGAGCTTGTAGATCGGCTATTTTTGGCAAAATGTTCCGCCCCGAGAATAGGGATGCTGCTAGGGTTCGGCTTGTTAATGTGGGGGGGCCGGTTGGCCGGTGGGGGGGGGTGTTGTGGGGAAGGAGGCTCGCCTCGATGTGGCGTCTTGCAAATCGACTCACAGCGGGGCATGAGAGCTCAGTGCCATTAGTTCTGCACTGTACCAGCTGAAGTGGTGTGTGTGTGTGTGTGTGTGTGTGTGTGTGTGTGTGTGTGTGTGTGTGTGTGTGTGTGTGTGTGTGTGTGAGTGCTGCGTGGCATGCACGTGCGCGGCGTGTCTGTGTGCGTGTGTGCGTGTGTGTGTGTGTGTGTGTGTGTGTGTGTGTGTGTGTGTGTGTGTGTGTGACTGAGAGAGCAAGAGTGTGGGAAAACAGAGTGTGTGTTGCATGTCTATATGTCTGCAATGTACAGTATGACTGCCTTTGAATGTGTTTGTTGCTATGTACAGTAAAATGCTCAGTGGTCATTTCACTGAATTAAATGTAGCTAAATTAAATGACCACTAAGGATTTTACTGTGTGTACTACATAATAGGCTAAGTGCCTGAGGAGAAGCAAGTCTTCTTGCATGTTTGACACGTTTGCCAAATTGCTGTGTGTGTGTGTGTGTGTGTGTGTGTGTGTGTGTGTGTGTGTGTGTGTGCGTGCGTGCGTGCGTGCGTGCGTGCGTGCGTGCGTGTGTGTGTGTGTCAGTTTGAGCATGTCGTGTCATGAAGTGAGCCAATTTTTTTTGTGGAATCTCATGAGTTTCATTGGGCATGCAGAACACACACACACACACACACACACACACACACACACACGTCAAGAGATGTGCGCACGCGTGCACACAGAAACACGCACTGACTGTCTGTCACTACACGTATCTCTCAATCATTCATCATCACACACACATTTTTGTAAATCATACCAATTATAAGAAACATGTACATTCATTCTGAAAGAGGAGGCATTCAGCAACAACTCTGTGTGGAAGCGTTCTGGATCTGGAGGCATTTAAACATCACGCACGCACTGCGCATGGAACTTGTGTTGCAGTGAGAACAACACAATGTGTAAAAACACTAACACTATACTAGACAACATGCAGTGAATGGGCTTTTTATCTGAATCTTAAAGCCATCTTATTATTCTTATAGCCTTCAAGGAGGCAGTGTCAAGGTGAAGCTCATGGATGTCGAGACAGAAATCCTGCACTGTCTCCATAATGATCAGCTAGTCCTACTGTATGTGTCCATAATGATCAGCTAGTCCTACTGTATGTGTCCATAATGATCAGTTAGTCCTACTGTATGTGTCCATAATGATCAGCTGTATATCCTACTGTATGTGTCCATAATGATCAGTTAGTCCTACTGTATGTGTCCATAATGATCAGCTAGTCCTACTGTATGTGTCCACAATGATCAGTTAGTCCTACTGTATGTGTCCATAATGATCAGCTGTAGTCCTACTGTATGTGTCCATAATGATCAGTTAGTCCTACTGTATGTGTCCATAATGATCAGCTGTAGCCTACTGTATATGTCCATAATGATCAGCTGTATATCCTACTGTATGTGTCCATAATGACCAGCTGTAGCCTACTATATATGTCCATAATGGTCAGCTGTATATCCTACTGTATGTGTCCATAATGATCAGCTGTATATCCTACTGTATGTGTCCATAATGATCAGCTGTATATCCTACTGTATGTGTCCATAATGATCAGCTGTATATCCTACTGTATATGTCCATAATGATCAGCTGTAGTCCTACTGTATGTGTCCATAATGATCAGCTGTAGTCCTACTGTATGTGTCCATAATGATCAGCTGTAGTCCTACTGTATGTGTCCATAATGATCAGCTGTAGTCCTACTGTATGTGTCCATAATAATAAGTTGTAGTCCTACTGTATGTGTCCATAATGATCAACTGTATCCTATACTGCAGGGGTCTTCAACAGGGGGTCCGGGACCCCTAGGGGTCCTAAGAGTTACTATAGGGGGGCCGCCAAATCTTTGTGTGATGTGATGATTTTTCACATTAACCACTTGAACCCTAGCATCCCTTTTCTGAGGAGGGGAAAAAATAGCAGATCTACAAGCTCACGTTGTGAGCTTGTAGATCGGCTATTTTGGGCAAAGAGGTTTGGTGTAGAGGGAAAAAAAAAAGAACAGACCAAGTTAAAAAAAACAGTTTTATCTGCAACACAATGTTATAATAGAGGGGGGGTCCATGCTTCATCGCTCTCTCAGCTATAGGGGGTCCTTGGCTCTGGCAAAACGTTGAAGACCCCTGCTCTACTGCTACGTGCGCATTGAAAACATCACCATGCTCGCTAATGGATGAAAAACGCCTTCATAATAACGGTAATAATTACCCCGTTTGCTCCTGCCGATCTGTCCGAGCTTCGGCGGGCGTTTGTTCTGCGAGCCGTTGAAGAAGTTGTTTGTGTCCTGGAGGCGACAGGTGAAGGAAAGGTGCCCCTCGTCGCCCTCATTTCCATAATGACTCATTTTGTCTTCGTTGAAAGGCAGCACTTCCGACATTTCCAAAGGCGTCTTTATGTCACCAAGCAAGGCGCACACAATAAATAAAAACTCTAAATTAATAAAGAGACCTGATCTATAATAATAAGACGACAGGTTGGTGACTATTAGAGATCAGTCTGGTTGGTTGGTTGTTGTTATATAAAACAGCACAAGGAATAAAAGAAAAGAAAGGATAAAAACACTGCTGACACGATCTAGAGCCCCGTTCACCTCGACGGCGCGTCTCTCCGTCGAGTCGGTGCGCAAAAAAAAAAATATAAGACCAAAAAAAAAGAATATCAAAAATACAATGTCCTGCAGTTTCCCCGTTCAGCGAAGCTTCGGCAACATTATTCACAATTTCCAATGTTTTTTATTTATTTATATTTTTTTCCTCCCTGTGCGTATTTATTGCTGTGGAAATGGAGGCGCCTACATTTAATACATAGATAGAGGCTACAATAGACCGCGGAGCGCCCGCTGGTTCGGAGCGTCTGGACTGGACTCTCTGGATCTGGACTCTCTCTCTCTCGATCGTCGCACGTCGGAAACTGTGAGGAAAGAAAATGCAAATTGAGGAGCGATGCAAAACCCGGAGTCCGGAGGGGAGAGCTGCTGGCTGGGGATGAGGATCAGCTGGAGCCTGGCTGGGACGGTGACGGTGTGGTGGTGGTTCTGTTCTGGTGCAGGTGTAGTCCAGTCCGGTCCAGTCCGGTCCGGTCGGTGTGGTGTGGTGTGGTGTTATTTTAAAGGGCTATTGATGCATCGCTCAAGTCGCCGGGATACTGGATGCAATCAAATATATTGATATTGCAATGTGTAGCAGCTACATAATTAGACATTTAAATCAGGGGTTTTCAACTAGTGGTCCGGGGACCACCAGTGGTCCTTGAGGGGGTTCCAGGGGGTCCCCAACCAAATGAATAGGCTAGTTAGCAACCAAAGTGACCCTTATCTGTCTGTAACTATATTATACCTCTATGGTCTGTAACTCTGAGAGTGTAGGCTACAAATGGAACCAAATGCCATTTGGTTCCATTTACACTCTCAGAGTTAAATTAACACTAATGATGATGATACAGTGTAGATTGGGACCCCCCAAGAAATTAAAATGGTTGAGTCCCTGGCATATCTTTTCAAATGGGGGTCCCTGGGCTAATATTTGTCAAATTGGGGGTCCTTGATGCGAAAAAGGTTGAAAACCACTGATTTAAATCGTTTGAAAACGCTGCGTGCGTAATCGGTTAATTGCCTACCCAAATAACTCCTAGTAGAGCGGATTGGGGATTATTTTTTATTTGTTTTTTTTTTACCATATCACTGTTATTATGCCCGTTTTGTATTTTTGGTGTTGTGGAACCACTGAGACCTGGCCAGGGGAGGGCAGTGTTCTCATACATAGGGGCCATGGCCTGGTGTGTGGTGTGTGTGTGTGTGTGTGTGTGTGTGTGTGTGTGTGTGTGTGTGTGTGTGTGTGTGTGTGTGTGTGTGTGTGTGTGTGTGTGTGTGTGTGTGTGTGTGTGGTGATAACCTCGCATCACCAGTCTTTCCACCTCGGAGGAAAAGTGTGGTGATGGCCCCATGGCGCAGTTCCAGTTAGTTCCCACCAGCAGTGATGATTGATCGATTGATTGATTGAATACTTTATTAACAGTTTGCAAAGACAAGCACAGGGAAGTACAGTTCAATACAGGGTCTGTTAAGAGGATTTTAAACCCAAGAAAGCACTGTCGCTTGTTTCCATTTGGGGTCCTTAGTTTAAATGGAAGGACTCACATGTTTTATTTTAAGTAAAAGTATCAATACTGCAATGTAGATATATATACTCTGTTTTTGATTGGTTGATTGATTGATTGATTGATTGATTGATTGATTATTTTATTAGCAGTTTGAAAAAAAAAGCACAGGAAAGTACAGTTCAATACAAGATCTGCTAACAGGATTTTAAACCCAAGAAAGCCTATGGCTTGTTTCCATTGGGGTCCTTTGTATTCAATTCATCGAAATATTTAATGACAGACAAATATAGTATACAATTACTAAGTAGAAGTCCTGTATTTTAAAAAAAATGTACAAAAGTATCAGCATCAAAATATACTTAAAGTAGCCTACCAATAGAAGTACTCATTGCAGAATGTCCCTATTCAAGTTCAAAATGTATAAAAAAATCATTTGAAAATAGCCGATCTACAAGCTCATTGTGAGTTTGTAGATCTGCTATTTTCCAAATGGCTAAAAATATATACAGGGCTGAAGTGGTTAGTGTATGTTTTGTAATAATCAAGTATAGTAACTAAAGTTTTCATATAATTGTAGTCGAGTAAAAGTACAATATCTTCCTCTGAGATGTAGTGGGGTAGAAGTAAAAGTACTGAAAACTGTAAATACTGAAGAAAGTAAAAGAAAATACCTCAGAATTCTACTTAAGTACAGTACTTGAGTACATGTACTGTACTTAGTTACTTTTACACCACAGCCCACCAGACATCCATCCTCATATTGTGCTCATCTTTTCAACAGGAGATTATAAAGCTAATCTATCTCCTATAAACACTATAGTGAATGGAAGACGTGGTGTTGATGCACACGGTGCTACAGGTTGGTACTGTAGCACCTGTAGTATCAGTTCACACTTTATCACTGTACACACAGCTCTGTAGGGAGGCTTTCCTTTCACTTTCCAAATCTCTCATGAGTGGTGAGGGATTAAACCTTTAAGACCGGGAACGCATCTGTGTGTCATTTCAAGATTTCTTTGGCTTTAAAAAAAATAGCAGATCTACAAGCTCGTAGCGCAGCACCGAGTGCCGCGCTATGAGCTTGTAGATCTGCTATTTTTTGAAAAATTGTGAAAATGTGTGCAAATCTTTGAATATATAGATATCTATATATATTTTTTTTTCTTTTAAAGTGATTTTTTTTACTCAAATCTTTGCTTCTGGGGGGTCCCTGGAACAAGATATTTTGAGATGGGGGTCCGCGGCCAAATACATATCATTTTGGGGTTTGAGGACCACAATATATAGCAACATAATTCTTTTCAAGAAACTGTTAGGATTTAGAAGACATTTGTAAAATCTCCCAGAAGCAAAGATTTGAGTAAAACATGTTCGCTTAAAAAAACAAAAAAAAACATATATATATATATATATATATATATATATATATATATATATATATATATATATATATATATATATATATATGTATATATCCAAAGATTTGCACACATTTTCAACATTTTTCAAAAAAATAGTAGATCTACAAGCTCATAGCGCGGCACTCGGTGCCGCGCTATGAGCTTGTAGATCTGCTATTTTTGAATAGCCCAAAGAAATCTAAAAATGACACAGACGTGTTCCCGGTCTTAATGGATTAAGGTGAACCGGGAATTAAGCCGGATTTATACTCATGTTGCTGCCAGTGTCTCGATAGACTGAAAATAGCAGATCTACAACATCTTGCAAGATCTGCACATTTTCGGTGCATGATGACACGTGGCTGGCTGCAACCAAGTATGAATCAGGCATTATAGATGCAGTGGTGTAAAGTAACTAAGTGCATGTACTCAAGTACTCACAATTTTGAGGTATTTCTTTACTTTAGTGGAGTATTTACAATTTTCAATACTTTTACTTCTACTTCACTACATCCCTGAGGAAATTATTGTATACTTTTACTCCACTACAATTATTTGAGAATTTTAGTTACTAGTTAAATTGTAGATTTGTATTACTAAACATACATTAACCACTTTAAGCTCTATATATATATCTCGGCTATTTGAAAACAGCCGATCTACAAGCTCACAACGCGTCGCATCGTGTCGCCTTGTGAGCTTACAGATCTGCTATTTTCAGAAGATTTGTATACATTTTGAAATGGGACATTGTGCATAAGTATTATGTGATGCCAATACTGTACTTTTACTAAAGTAAATTCTGAATACCAGACTTTCACTTGTAGCAGAGTATTTCTACATTGCAATATTGATACTTTTACTCAAATAAAACATGTGAGTACTTCCTGCACCACTGCCCCCAGGTCCAGTTGCTTCACGTGAAACACACAGTTTGGTCTTCAGACTCATGTAGGCCTAATACTCGGTCCTACTGCAGAAAATATTTTGGCTATTTTCGGTGGGTGACACTGGCGGACGGAGGAACCTAAATTATGCATTTGCCCCTGCCTGCCTGCGTGGCCTCTTACACATGATAAATTAAAAATAATAATAGCCTGATATTGAAGCTGAAATGACAGATCATGAGAACATTAACTGCACTTCATTGGCACAGAAAATATGCTGTATAGGGAATAAAGATGTGGCTGTTTGACCTGTAGTGCTCCTCTGCTGTGGTTCGTCATCGCCAGAACAACTACATACTGTATTCTTAGCGTACTGCTGCAACATAAACATATTTCCAGTAAGGAGAGAGATCACATTTTGATAAAATGTCTTAAAAAATGATTTCCTAAAAACAATGTCACGTATAAATGGTGCATTTATATAGCGCTTTTATCCAAAGCCCTTTACATAGA
The DNA here is from genome assembly GCF_963454915.1 of Gymnoscopelus microlampas. Lineage (NCBI taxonomy): Eukaryota > Metazoa > Chordata > Actinopteri > Myctophiformes > Myctophidae > Gymnoscopelus > Gymnoscopelus microlampas. The sequence continues at coordinate 50,291,826 of NC_139944.1, read as the reverse complement.
TTGTGCATTACATTCACACACATGGCGGAGGAAACCATGCAAGGCACCAACCTGCTCATCGGGAGCAATTAGGGGTTCAGTGTCTTGCTCAAGGACACTTCGACGCTAACTCTGGGGGAGACCGGGATCGATCCGGGAACCTCACGGTCACGGCTCCTATCGGGCCGCTCTACCGGCCACTCTACACCTGAGCCACTACCGCCCGTATAGGCCTGCTACGCTGCCACGTGAACCTTGTGATCAAGATAACATGAGGACTGGCATTGTTCGAGAGCAAAAAAAGCCCCCTGAGAGATTGTCTAGTGATGTGAACAAATCCCCCATGCATTCTTCTCACCATTAAAGACCGCTGATCTTCATGTTTACATAAATATTGTGATGGTGGCTTATTGTGTGATATCAGTTGTGGAATTACTGGAATATGTGGATCTTTTTACAAAGCATCAAGGAGATAAACGTATACTGTGTGGGTGTCAATCTCTCGGCATGAGACTATCATTTCTCACACAAACATATCGGACCAATATCATTTTACAGACAATGGTATGAAAGGTGAGGAAACTATACACCTGCGCCCATGGCGGAGCCAACTTCAATATGCCGTCAGGCTATTCACAGAGGAGCTTTCAGTCATGACACCGACCGGCACACCTAGCCCCTTTGGAGCACATGAACTCACGCTCCGAGATGTTATCTGAGCTTCAGTTTTCATGTGAGAACATATCAGTGCTGCTAACTCTTTGGGAGAAAAGGGAAAGGGAGAAAAGGTTATAGGCTATACTTTCACCTTCCATTGCCCTTTTCCCCCGCTTGCACCAACCCAAAGTCTGTCTTGTGCATTTAACCCATCCTAAGCAGTGCTATTGAACAGCGCCCAGGGAGCACTTATAAGGGGTTCAGTGTCTTCTCAAGTTGATGAGAGTCTCTCTCTCTCTGTCTCTCCTCTCCCTCTCTCTCTCTCTATCTCTCCCCCCCCCCCCCCCCCCCGACACGGTCAAGGCAGATGGCCGCCCACCCTAGAGCCTGGGTCTGCCTGACGTTTCTTCCAGTTAAGAGGGAGTTTTTCGTTGCCACTGTCACAAAATTGCTTGCTCAGGGTGGGACTGTCGAATCTCTGCTCTATACATGTAAAGTGTCTTGATACAACTTGTTGTAATTTGACACTTTAATAAAACTTGAATTGAATTGAATTGAAATGCCCTCCGATTCCCAGGTGACTGCTCTGCCTCCTGAGTCACTGCTGCTCCTGAGTCCCCCTGCTGATCTTAATTGTTTTCTAATAAGAATGATTGAATACTAAAATGTATGTGCGACGAAGGAGGAGCCAGGCCCGGAGGCAACCCACAGTGCCTAGGGCCTCCTAGTGTCGCCAACAACACCAGCTTTAACATTTCACCTATAACCTGGCCTGGCATTGGCCGGACTGATAGTGTGGATTCATTCACATACGTTCCAAGTGTGAGTGGATCCGCGTTGTGCCTAGTGCCAGGCTAACCCCAACCCCATAATTAGCACTGTCTCTAACCCCCAAGAGACAGTGGGGGCAGTAGCATGCCACTTGGACACACGCAACTTTTCTGATATTTTCTGAACTCCCCCTCCCCTCTCTGACAGGTATCAAAGTGATGGCTGCCTTTGATGCGTTAATTGCTTAGAGAGAGCACTAACGAGCACATAACGAGTTTGACAATTTTATGGCCCAATCAATCAACTCAGTGCCCCTCCCCCCTCAGACAGAGGCGTCCCTGCAAGGGGTGAATGTCAACATAAACAGTGGAACAAAACCGCAAAAACTACAGCCAGAGAGATAGGGTGAGGAAACACAGCAGCACAATAATAGTGGCTGATAGAGGGAAATGAGGGCTAAAACATTTATAAACATATATATAAAAAATAGGCTAAAAGTTACCAGTTTCCCTTTGAGTGAGAGTAATTTTTTGGCATAAAAAAAATAGCCATTTTGTGCAAGAATTTAACAACGTACTTTAAAAATCCTTTGTTCTGTCTGTCTGTCTATCTGCGTCTGCTTCACTGTCTTCTTCACTATTATACGTTGCCTGTTGCTTCTGTTTGAACACGAGAGGAGCAGATGTTAATGACTGGACAATTACTGTGCACTGTGGGAGGACAGCCACGACATCATGAGGCAATGACTTCACACCAGAAGGCTCTCATCTTTATGCACTGGGCACACAGGGCAATGCATTTTTAATGTGGACACATTCTGTGTAAAGCAATACGTCCCATTACTTTGGTAACATCGAAGTTGTCAGTAAGTAAAGTTGGCCTCTAGACTCAACTGGTGGAAGACCGCGTGGGCCCGTATCGTCGCCGTCCGTCGGGTGGATACCTGGTACTGTATGTACAAAACACCAGTGGTGGAAAAAGTACTCAAATTCTTTACTTAAGTAAAGGTACAAATACTGCATTATATAAATACTCTGTACAATTAAAAGTCCAGAATTCAAAATTTACTTGAGTAAAAGTACAAAAGTATTGACATTAAAATGTACTTCAAGTACCAAAAGTAAAAGTACTAAATATTTGAAAATAGCAGATCTACAAGCTCACAACGCGTCGCGATGCGACGCGTTGTGAGCTTGTAGATCGGCTATTTTCAAATAGCCTATGTATAAAATAGGTCTAAAGTGGTTAAAGTATGTCATGTGGTTAATATATGTCATAATATAATAATTGATATCTGAAAAGTGACTAGTAACTAAAGTTTTCAAATAATTGTAGTGGAGTAAAAGTACAATATTTGCCTCTGAGATGTAGTGGAGTAGAAGTAAAAGTATTGGAAATTGGAAGTACTCAAGTAAAGTACAAATACCTCAAAGTACAATACTTAAGTACATGTACTTAGTTACTTTTTCCACCACTGCAAAACACATGCTTTTCAGGAAATGGAAGGTAGCATTCTGTGTTCCAATGGATCCAGTGTCGTTATTATTTTAGTCACAAGCCGCCATCGTTGATACTTTTCATAGAGCCGGCCTGCTTGCTCAGGGGATAAATTGAATCTTGACCTTCATGTCAAAATTTGTGTCAGATCCTGTGTCGGTAGGTGAGACATGACCTTTGACACGATCTAAAGGTCTCAATAGAAGAGCAGGGAGACAAAATACAACCACCCCAAGTGTATGTTATATTGTATTAACATACTCTACCTCTACAGACTGGACACAATTGCATTTTATTCATAAAAAAAGTTACATAGTGCTGCTTTGACCACCAACAAATGAAAAAATAGCTGATCTACAAGGTCACAATGCGTCGCGAATATGCAAGGCTTGTAGCTTGTAGATCGCCTATTTTTGCTACTTTTTGTGTGACACTGTACTATATGATGAATGAAATTAGGGCATTGACTTACGAAAAAAAACAAAAACATTAAAAGTTGAAATATGGAGGTATGAGGTCTCCGCCCGACAGCAACGATATCTTCTCAAAGAAATCCTTGTGCTAGTAGATAAATTGCATTAAAGGAGTAGTTCACCCAAAACTTTACTTATTTTCTATCTATTACACACCCCATGAAGCCTTGAATTCATGGAGATATTTTAGTTTTTGTCGCATTCCTAAGACAATACTTTGATGACCGGCGGAGTCTCTTTGAGTCTCCTATTGACCGATGACCCGGTCATCAAATTATTGGCTCAGTAATGCGACAAAAAAAATAAATCTCATGAATTCAAGGCTTCATGGGGCGTGTAATTGATGGAAAGTACTTATTTTTTGGGGGTAAACTACTCCTTTAAAAGCCACCGTCCGTACTTTTGCTCTTCTAGTACTTTATACACCGCGAGTAGGAGCCGTAGATGGTCCAGTCGATCCAGCGGCGGAATCTGGACACGGCCGTGTAGACTCCCGGAAACCTGGCGTCGCCGCAGCCATGGCCCCAGGACACCACGCCGTAGACACGCCCCTCGCACACCAGCGGCCCGCCAGAGTCTCCCTGCAAACAACCACCAGACCAGTGTTGCCAGAATTTGTGAGAGAAATAAGCAACCTATAGGACAATGAAAACAAGCCCAAAAGAAGCGACTATAGAGGCCAAATGAGCCACTTTAAACGTATATACGTATATATCGGCTATTTGAAAATAGCCGATCTACAAGCTCACAACACGTCGCGATGCGACGCGTTGTGAGCTTGTAGAGCAGCTATTTTCAAAGAAATCTTGAAATAAAATTTGGAAGATTTTTGAAACATTATAGCAACACAAATCTGTTACTCCCTGGCACAAACTATTTTCAGATGGGGTTTAGGGACAAATACATATTCATTTTGACATAAAAATGTTTGAGAACCATTAAACAACATTAGACAGGAAGCCCAAATAAGCAACTATAACACTTTAGAAACAAATTCCAAAATACCGCCACCCGCAACCAATATTTTACCAAGCGACTTTAAAACTGATAAAGAAGCCCAAAAACGATAAGCTGAATTTGAAAAGGTTCTGCAGTACAGTGATTCTCAACCTGCGGGCCGGCAGAGTCCACTGGTGGGCCCCAAATAATTGGCAAAACACACAAGATTTGAATGATAATAACATAATTATATATATTTTTTAAATTACTTATTTTCTATCAATTAGACACCCCATGAAGCCTTGAAATCGTGGAGACGTTTTTGTCGCAATCCTAAACCAATAATTTGATGACCGAGTCATCGGTCAGTAGGAGGAGGACGTGGGCAAATACTGCGACGTGGTCATGCTGGACCTCCAAAAGGCTTTTGACACCGTAAATCACTCATATTGATTGAGAAGCTAAAAGCTATCGGTTTTGATAGCACATCAGTGAACTGGATGCAATCCTATCTGGAGAGGAGAGAATAGGTGGTGGAGGTGAACGGAACAGAGTTCTTTTTCCACCACTCCTGCAAGAATTGAGAAAAATGACAGCTAGGTACATGAGCCAGAAGCCTGCTGGCTTCAAGCTTAGATTCTCTCCTCTCACCTCCTCCCTGTCATCCAAAAAAAAATCACACCCTGTGTGAAGGAAGCGGTGCCTTTGGGGCGGGCCTTAACTCATTTCAGTTCGTCCCTATTGGTGGTCTGAGTCCACTTACCAAATTTGTACTTGGTAGCATGCTGCAAACTGGAATGATGGCTGTTTAAAGCCCAGCCAATGGGCAGACAGAGGGGGCGGGGCTTAAGTAATGACAGTTAGTCCCTATTGCTGGCTTTAGTCCATGTACAAAATTTGTACTCCATAGCATGCTGCGAACTTGAGTTATGGCTGTTTGAAGGCCAGCCAATGGGAAGACAGAGGGGGCGGGGCTTCAGCAATTCATGCTGGTCCCTATTGGTGGTCTAAGTCCACATACCAAATGTGGACTTGGTGGCATGCTGCAAACTGGAGTTATAGCTGTTTAAAATCCCGTGCTCATCCCGTGCTCATACGGGCGGACGGACATAACATGCGCTGGGGGTCCCTGGGACCCTGGGGCGGGGCTTCAGCAATTCATGCTCGTCCCTATTGGTGGTCTAAGATCACATACCAAATGTGGACTTGGTAGCATGCTGCAAACTGGAGTTATAGCTGTTTAAAATCACGTGCTCATCCCGTGCTCATACGGGCGGACGGACATAACATACGCTGGGGGTCCCTGGACCCCTCTTTGATAACTTCAGCAATTCATGCTCGTCCCTATTGGTGGTCAAAGTCCACATACCAAAATTGGAGTTGGTGGCATGCAGCACACTGGAGTTATAGCTGTTTAAAGTCCCGTGCTCATCCCGTGCTCATACGGCCGGACGGACATAACATGCGCTCTTTGATAACCAGTGGCACGTGTGAGATGGCATAGGCAATCTCCAAGTACGTGTGTGTGTGTGCGCATGTGTTTGTATGTGTTTCCTCTTTGCCGTGCTCATCCCGTGCTCATACGGACGGACGGACGGACGGACACGGAGACAAAGTCAAATGTAGAGCGGTTGGCACCGCTAAAAATCTCAACATAATAATATGCTACCAAATAGGTACAAACTCACCTCCTTGATGATAATAATGGCTAGTAACCAGACCAGCACCCTACGGCCTACAAAATGAACTGTTCTTCCGCATTCTATCAGGATGGAAGTAAGTAGGTTTCCCAGCATCATCTTGTTGTCTGTGTTGTATTTGTATCAATGGAACAAAGTGATGTGATACATTTGATATGTAAAAAAAAAAAGAAAAGAAAAGATAGCCTAGTAACTTCTATTACCTGGCATAGCTTTGCTAGTTTTATAGCCTATTTAAAAGCTGAATGATGTGATGTGACCTTCCGTAACGGGAACCCAGTGCAGTGGACAAAGAATTAAAGCCATGTAGTCCGTGCAGGTGTCCAAAATGAAACGCTGGAAATAAGGCCCTGACACAGTTCCTTTTTTTAATCATTTTGTAAAAAAAAAAGAAAAAAGTGCAATTGATTTGTGTCATGAGAACATTCACACCGAAAGTGAATATTATTATCCACCGATAAAGACATGACATTTTTTCTGGAACAATTCCTGTATTCTTTTCTTTTTTTCCAAAAAGGTTTCATGGAGATTCACAGTACTTAGAGTAGTACAGGTATTTGAGTCTCCACGTTTTCAAAGTTTTAGAGAAATCAATCAAGGTTGATCTTTCACTGCAAATAACTAGTTTATTGCTAGTTTTGATGTGAACTACATGAGTCACATTGATGTGAATCCTTAAAGGGATAGTTCACCCCCCCAAAAATTGTTTTTCCCTATCGAATAGTCACCCCATGGAGACTTGAATTCATGGATATTGTTTTGTTTTTGTCGCATTTCTAAGCCAATAATTTGATGACCGGCAGCGGTTCCGGTAGGAGACACGAAGAGTCTCCTTTGTGTCTCCTACCGGAACCACTGCCTACCGATCCGCTGGTCATCAAATTATTGGCTTAGGAATGCATAAAAAACAAAAACAAAAACATGAATTCAAGTCTCCATGGCATGACTAATCAATAGAAAAAAAACATTTTTGGGGTGAACTATCCCCTTAAGTCCGATTTGAAGCTTAACCTCAGTGAAACAAATACAAGAATACAAGAACCACTGGGGGGGTTAAGGATGGGGAGCAATCCACGAAGAAAATGGGGGTGACTGTGTTTTGGGGCGAGTGTTCCAGTTACAATCAGTACCACTCATGTGGCACCGGCTTCGAATGCTATCAATGCATTGAATGGGACATTATCACGTTTTATCAGATCATTGAATGGACGAGTAGGCGACATACTGACCATTCATTGGGCGTAATCAGGAGCTACTGACCTACCCGGAGGCAGAGCAGTCCCCACACCATGATTTACCATTCTGTGCCTATCGGTACATAACTCGGACGGCGCTGAGTAGCGAACGTCGCAACGTTCGGGACGGCGACTCGCTCGCTTTAGCTCGCTCGGTGGTCCCTCATGTGGCTCCAGTTCGCTTGAGACTGTGCGCCTCCGTTATCAGTGGCGTGCACAGACATTTTGAGGGGCAGGTGCTCAAGTAAAAAAAAGGGGCACCTTGTGCGGCGTGCGGAACCGCCGGCTGCCCTAGTAGTGTGATTTATTACAGGCACATCTTGTACGTCGTAATTGCATATGTATTTGTTTCAATAGCCATATGCTGTCTGACGCAGATGTGTAAACATCAAAAGGGCACTTCTGGTCCAGAGGGCAAAGGGCAGGTGCTCTAGGACCACCTATAGTCTATCTGTGCACGTGCCTGTCCGTTATGGTCAGAAACTGAAACCGAAACCGAAACTGAACTTTTAAAGTCATCTCCGTAGGTCAGTATGTCTTGATAACACCCAATGAATGGTCTGATAAATAGCGGGTAGGTCAGTATGTCGCCTACTTCGCCCATTCAATGGTCTGATAAAAACGTGATAATCTCCCATTCAATGCATTGATAGCATCTGAATGGGGTGCACCGGGTGCATGTGTGTACCTTGCATGCGTCCTTGCCCCCAGTGGTGTAGCCGGCGCAGATCATGTTGGCGGTGATGTTTCCGTTGAAAGACTGGCTGCCGTTACACCTGGCGGTGGAGACAATGGGCACCTTGACCGTCCTCAGGGTGAAGGGACTGGGCTGGCCCCCGCCCAGGGCCAGGCTGGTGTAGCCCCACCCAGACACCCGACACACGCGGCCCTCCGTCACCGAGGTGCTCTGTCGGGGGAGCGGGGCCAGAGACACGTACCTGGTCAGCGCCATGGGGGCTCGCAGCTGGACAGATAGAGAGGTGGAAAATACAGAGGACGTATAGTTATACTGAGGAAGAGTGATTGAAGATGTAGTAAAAAATGCTACTTAAAGTTGTTCTGTGCAAATTTCCAAAAAACTACTTTTAGCAGCCTCTGCTGGTCATTACCGTCACTGCAGGACGTTTGTTTATTACTGCGTTACCCAGAATTCCATTCGTTTTCACCGGAAGACGGAAGTGTTTCAAAAAGCGTTCTTTTAATTGTTTTATACGATCTGTGGATCGTTTCTCTTAGCCAGTGGAGCTTTAGTTACCGTGAGCTGTGTTTTCTTTTTCTGTATTTTTTCGTTCTTCAAATCATACAATCTCTTAAAATCAGCGTGAGTTTCCTTTTGTTATTAGCGCGGTAGTTCCTGGCCAAACAGGAAACCGGTGCATTTCCGCTTCCATTTTCCGGCCAGATGACATCATTTTCGAGGGAAAGTCATGCTCGACAGCGTTCAATAGAAAATATATAAATAAAAGGCTTTCGGGGGTGAAATTCATGGAGTGGGTGTTGTGAAACATTTGCCACTCACAAAAGATATACAATTTAACTTTAGTTTTACTGAAAACGTTACCTAGTATTACTTTAAGTTAAGGTATCAATGCCCAGTGGTGGGAGAAGTACTGATTGATTGAATACTTTATTTAGAAAGACATGGTAAAAGTACATGGAAGTACAATTCACAATACAAGGTCCTCTAAACTGGATCGCTCATAAAAGCACTTGGCTTATTTAAAATGAGATCCCCGAGCACTCAAATCATGATTACATTTAAGAAGACATACAAATATACACTACTATGCAGAACGTCATACAATCAGTTTACAGGTTACTGGTATGAAAAACAAGACATATGTACAATAGACAGTTTTAGGAAGAGGAGGGGAGGGGGGGGGGGGGGGGGGGGGGGTTAAGACTTTGACAGGGGCCAATTTGGAATTGCAGCCTCCTGAAGGTGATTCTTTAGGGCAGTTTTGAAAGTGAGTAGGGTTTTACACTCCTTTACTCCTTTTGGTAGGGCATTCCGCATTTTTGTTGAATAGCATGAGAAAGAGTTCATTCCCTTGTTTGTGCCAAATCTGGGTTGAACATGATCAGTGGAGCTGCATGCCTCTGGTGTTATGATTGTGAACTTCATTTACGTTTTGGACGTATTTTGACAAATACAGGGGGATCCCAATTGTGCAGATCCTCGTTGTGCAGAATGTCCCATTTCACAAGTTCAAAACGTAGACAAATCTTTTGAAAATAGCAGATCTACAAGCTCACAATGCGTCGCATTGCGACGCATTGTGAGCTTGTAGATTGGCTATTTTCAAATGGCCGAAATGTATATAGGGCTGAAGTGGTTAATGTATGTTTTGTAATAATAATCTAAATCTGCGAAGTAAGTAGTAACTAAAGCTATCAAATAATTGTAGTGGAGTAAAAGTACAATATTTGCCTCTGAGATGTAGTGAAGTAGAAGTAAAAGTACTGAAAATTGGAAATACTCCAATAAAGTAAAAGTACCTCAAAATTGTACTTAAGTACAGTGCTTGAGTAAATGTTCTAACTTACTTTCCACACAATGTAATATAACTCTGTTACAAGTAAAAGTTTGGTATTCAAATTTTCCTGAAGTAAAACGGTTCTTAGTATATATCTACCTTGATGAGCATAATGTCAGCATTGTTGGTGCTGCTGTTGTAGAGAGGGTGTACGACCAGCCGGTGGGGTTTGGAGTACTGCTCCGTTCCCTCATAGAAACCTATGGTGTTGTCGCCTGCCACCACCATCATGTGCTCTTCCCTAATAAAGGAGAGAGTAAAGATAAAAGGGATGTACTGTCTGCAGATATTAAAAAAGCACCAACAAAATTAAACAAAACAATATTTTGTTTGGTTAATTAATTAATTTATGCTTTGTCCCTTCTGTTTTCTCCTGTGTATTTAGCCATTGTCTTTTGGTTATTTATCTTTGGTTAGGAGTTAAGTTAGGGGTTTAGTATAGAATGTTTTTAAACTATTGTGAACCTTCACCCTGAAGTCAATCATGTGACAATTTCATGTTAAAACTGCTGCAGCTGAAAGAATAAAACGTTTCAGTTTTCGTTCTTCCATATTCATGTTGCTACTTTTTACCCTAGACAAAGGGGTCGTAACACAAATGAAACATTTGAAGCATTCTTGGTGTGTCTTTTGCTAAATTATCTTTTTCAGAAATACTGAAAACTCTGTTTAAACATGTGTGACCCAGTTACAAACTCAAACAAGATTTTGAGGACAAGTGGATTCTAATTCCTTCTATGGAGCACCCATGATTCAAGTTATTGTTTTAACATTATTGTGCGTGCGTGCGCGTGTACAGTACGTGCTAGTGTGCGTGTTTGCGTGCGTGTTTGCATGCGTGCGTGCGTGCGTGCGTGTGTGTGTGTGTGTCTGTGTCTGTGAACAAGTACAGTTTATTGCTGTATGTATTGTTGTTCACTTTTGTTCTCATTCTTCACTCTTTGATGCTGTACTTCCCCCCTGGGGGGGATTAATAAAATGTTATCCTATCCATATTTCGTAACAATGTCCTTAGACTGTAGTTTAAATACTAGAAGTGACTGTCTGTCGAAGGAACAATGGTTTACTGTCTGAGGGCTGGGGGCGACTGTGATAGAAACGTACCCCATATCGTCTCTGTCGGGTGGAAACCTCATACAGTATGTCCAAAACTGTAACTTTTCAGGATTCAAATTACAGCAAAAGTAGCAGATCTACAAGCTCACAAGCTTGTGGATCTGCTACTTTTGATGCTTTAGTGTGACACTGTAGTATGGTAAAATTTACAAAAAACACCAACATTTTGAATCTAGAGATAGGAGGTTTTTGCCTGACAGCAACGATTTCTGTAACTGGACAATAATAATAATATCTCTGTCTCTCCCTCTTTTCACACACAAACACGCACACGCTCTCTCTCTCTCACACGCACACACACACACACACACACTTTTCCAAAACAGCTTAAGATCACGACCGAGCGACTTGCACGATTTAACCAAGTGAACATACAGTAGAAACATCTGGTAGACCATCTGCTTACAGTAAGTAAAACACATTGTGTAAGCATATTTTATACACTCTTGTACACATGGCACTGCATATATATGTGGCTGAAACAAGCTCCCATAAGCATTAACCACCTAAACCCTATATGGTTGACCGGAGTCCCTCAGGGCTCTATATAGTGTTTTTTTATGTTTTCTGTTATTGTGGGGAAAGCTTTGGCCTGAAAATAGCCGATCAACAAGCTCACAACGCGTTGGTTAAACATTTACTCAGATAAGTGGTGAAACAGAGTCAAATAGAACGCAATAGAAAAAGGTTGAGTTGGGGGCACGGTGGCGCCTGCAGTCGGTAGCGCTGTTTCCTCACAGCTAGAAGGTCCTGGGTTCGATTCCCACCGGGGACGCTGTGGGCGCTGGGGGCGTGTCCTCTCCTCCGCGTCATCAGTGCCCATACCCTAGGTGGGGTTGGCGAAAGGGTCTTTCTGTGTGGAGTTTGCATGTTCTCCCTGTGTCCCCTAGGGTAGGTATACTGTACCCTAACAAAAAACATGCAGTAATGCTGATTCTGGGGGTGCCTGATGGAGGGGCAAGGAACTGGTTGGAATAAGGTGTTCCTTCCACGCGCTACGTCCTACTGGGGGAACTCCCCCCTGTATGGTGATAAGAAGCGGCTTGCTAGCTCTCATGCATTGAAGGAGGCATGAGCTCAGCTCTGGGCTCTCCCCAGGCTGGCAGAGGGAGAGTAGCGCCCAGGATTACATAGGCAATTGGCACTGGGTAAAAAAAGAAAGGCCCTTTAGCCACCCAGGGGACGGATTGCATACACTGATGACACGGTAAAATAGAATGCAATAGAAAAAAGCACACCCTGTGTGAAGGAGGTGGTGCCTTTGGGGCGGGGCTTAACTCATTTCAGTTCGTCCCTATTGGTGGTCTGAGTCCACTTACCAAATGTGTACTTGGTAGCGTGCTGCAAACTGGAATGATGGCTGTGTAAAGGCCAGCCAATGGGCAGACAGAGGGGGTGGGGCTTAAGTAATTACAGTTCGTCCCTATTGGTGGTTTTAGTCCATGTACAAAATTTGTACTCCGTAGCATGCTGCGAACTTGAGTTGTGGCTGTTTAAAGGCCAGCCAATGGGAAGACAGAGGGGGCGGGGTTTCAGCAATTCGTGCTCGTCCCGTATTGGTGGTCTAAGTCCACATACCAAATTTGGACTTGGTGGCATGCTGCAAACTGGAGTTATAGCTGTTTTAAATCCCGTGCTCATACGCCGGGCTCATACGCCTAGGGCTGTTTGAAGGCCCAGCCAATAGGAAGGCAGAGGGGGCGGGGCTTAATTAATTGCAGTGCATCCCTATTGGTGGTTTTAGTCCATGTGGCAAATTTGTACTCCGTGGCATGCTGCGAACTGGAGTTATAGCTGTTTAAATGCCTTGCTCATACGCCGGGCTCATACGCCTAGGGCTGTTTGAAGGCGAGGCCATTAGGAAGACAGAGGGGGCGGGCCGTAATTAATTTCAGTGCGTCTCTATTGGTGGTTTAAGTCCATGTACCAAATTTGGACTTGGTGGCATGCTGCAAACTAAAGTTATAGCTGTTTAAAATCCCGTGCTCATACGGGCGGACGGACATAACATACGCTGGGGGTCCCTGGACCCCTCTTTCATAACTTCGGCAATTCATGCTCGTCCCTGTTGGTGGTCTAAGTCCACATACCAAATTTGGACTTGGTGGCATGCTGCAAACGGGAGTTATAGCTGTTTCATCCCGTGCTCATACGGACATAACATGCGGACAAAGTCAAGTGTAGAGCGGTTGGCACCGCTAAAAGGGGTGAGAGTTGAATCTCTGTGTTAATGAACTGGATGCCAACGTCCCCTGACTGCCTGCACGGGGTCAGGAAGCAGCCTGTGTGTTGAACAATGCCAAGGACACTGGCTGGCACAGGTCTCTTTTCAGCTTTCAACAAGCACACAGATCGTGTACAGATTACACAGATGCATAGATTGTAGATCTGCTACTTTAATTACATTTACCTCCCTTTGTGGTCTCCTGATTGTTTTTTTCAGGCCAGTTTTGAAAGAAACCAGTGTTACACATCCTTTAATAGATGGTGTCAGGGCATTCCATATTTCTGTGGTAGAGTAGTAGAATGAGAAAGTTTGTTCTAAATTTGGATGGTACCAGGTCATGGTTTGCTACGTCTAGTTGTGGCGGCGGTGGGTGTCACTCAATTTGGAAAAGTGACCCATAAAAGGTTGAGAACCATTGCCTGAACATCAATGGTTCCCAAACCTTTCAGGCCGTGAGCCCCCAAAATAATCCTATTTGAACTGGTGACCCCCCCACCCCGACTGTCACGAGTGAGTACGGAGGAGGACCCAAAAGCAGGCGACTGGAGGCAGAACAGCTGAACTTAAAGTGTTTATTAACTAAACAAAGGTTCTTCCATAAAAGGGCAAATGAAGGCAGGTAATAACAGGACTCTCAGATACATTCACACGCCGACTCAGTAAACAGGGAACAACCAACCAACAAACCTCAGCTGAAACAAAGGGCTTAAATAGACACAAGGGTAACAGCACACAGGTGAACTCAACTGACAATCAACACTGGGATAGGCTGGGGGGGCTAGACAAATCACAAGACTGGTAAGACAAGGCAGGTACAGAACTACAGGGGCAGACAGCTAGGAAGGCACAGAATAACATACTACAAAATAAGATACAGAACACCAAGGCAAAAAGGCAACAACAGAATAACAGAAATACAGGACTAATACAGAACAACAGTAACAAAGGCCTAATAAGTCCAAAACTAAAAAGGACAGTCACGGACAAGTCCACGGGCCGAGGAGCGGCTGACAAGCACTTGGAATATAAGAGTTGAGGCATTACATTTAGTTTGACTCGGCTCCACAGATAAATATTGTGAAAATAGTCGAACTACAAGCTCACTATGACGCCTGCGAAACCCCCACCCCCCGCCCCCGCCACCGCCGACCCCCAGTTTGGTGCACTGCTGTACACAAATACGTAACGATAAAGAAACACTTTGAAACCGTGACTTAACTTACCCAATGTTGCAGTGTGCTGCGGTCAGCACCCAGTACTTGTGAACCAGCGCTCCGCCGCAGAAGTGCTGTCCCCTGGTGCTCTGCAGTGACACCATGTATTTGATGGAGTTGGGGGCAGGCGTGTAGCCCCCCACTATACGGCCTTGCTGCTGCATGGGCAACCTGCCTGTGTGGAGGAAAAGACACACAAACACTGTGTGAACTTCACAACGACGCAGGAAAACGAATGGGTAGCGGTTGTTGGAAAGGCTGTTGTAATGGTTGAAGAGCGCGTAAATAGTTCGAATTTACAATTTAGGCATTTCGCAAATGCTCTTAATCCAGAGTGATTTACAGTAAGCGGGGTATACACGAGGTAATACATCAAATGCACAGAAATAGTAATCTAGGATCATAGGTAAACCAAGAACCTATCATCAGTCTAAACAGTAGACAATCCAAAAATGCAATAATCTGTACATTGAAACTATGCACACACTAGGATGCCAGGCAAGGTCTACAAATGAACCTGGCATCTGTCTACATAAAATGCTATCTAAATTACATTTTAGCCTTTGCATAAGACTGCAAGGTCGTCAAGGTTAGAGCAAGTGCTACGGGCTAAGGTGGAGTCTGAAGAGGTCTTCAGATTACGGCGGAAGATTGGGAGTCAGTCTGCAGTTCTAATTGCAAGGGTAGTACCCTAACCCAGTATGCGTAGGCCTATTAGCAGTATTATGTATATTTTTTTTTGTCAGACCACAGAATAATATGCTAAACCACCCAGCCAGATTAGAATGATTAAAACCATAATCGTAAAGAAAAACAAAAAAAATGTTGAAAAGTCATGAATTTTTTTTTAATGAAGCTAATGACCGTGTGTGTGTGTGTGTGTGTGTGTGTGTGTGTGTGTGTGTGTATGTGTGTGTGTGTGTGTGTGTGTGTGTGTGTGTGTGTGTGTGTGTGTGTGTGTGTGTGTGTGTGTGTGTGTGGTGGGGGTCCACTGAAGGCAGTGAAATAATCATTATAGCCAGAAGATGGCCATGATATATAACCATGATAGGCTTATTCATGGCCTCTACCTAAATGATTAAAGTAGGCCCATTAGACCATATTATTACATAATAAGATGTAAGAAAAATGACCAGTATTTCACAACATTACATAAAAAGTAACCTATAGGCTTAAGGTGTGGTGGGAACTTTTTCCAAGTGAAATGCAACCGAAATGCGGTGTCTGAGCCGGCCTTTGTATGTTTGTAGACATACACATCTCCGTTTTGTAATTTTAGACAACTTTGACATAATCTCGTAACCCAAACCCGAAGCAGTCGTTTCTCTCCTCAAAATTCTTCTTACACAATTCAACACAGGAGCCACTCCACTGGTAATTGCTATGCATTTTGTCTATGGTCAAAAAAGCCACATAAATCAAGAGAGCCTTCAAGCAACAATTGGAGGACACAAAAAAGTGCAGAGAACTATAATCCCTCTCAAGGCCATTGACCTTGGCTAACAATTAGCGCTTTTCTGTCACTTGGGAGGCGCACCGCGTAATGAAGGTAATCTAATATAGCCCCGACCTTATAGTGTCGCCTAGTCATCCCGAGCTTTGAAACAGAGAGGGCTTTGCCCTGCTGCGGGGTTATGCAACAACTCAACTATACTGTCTGACTGTACATTGGCCTCAGGCTATAGAGACATTATAGGAATTATAATAGTCGCTTACTGTACTGTACTGTGAGTCCACATGGCCTTTTTCCCACCCACAGTGGGCAAACTCCTACATTGTACTATTATCATCACTCAAAATATATACGTTAAATATTATTGTCGCTGTTGGGTGGAAACCTTGTACAGTATGTCCAAAACTGTTACTAATTATTATTATGTTTTAAATTAAGTAGCTGTTGTGAGCTTGTAAATCTGCTATTTTCACTATTCTCGTGTGTGATGATGAAGTAGGGCATTCATTTACGGAAAAACGTAAATGTTGAAATATTGAGATACGAGGTATCTGCCCGCCAGCAACGATTACAGATGTGCCACTTCAAAACTTCACACGTTACTGTTCTTTCCCTGAAAGTGCCCTGAAAATGCATTTTTTTCCTCCCTGTTCTGCCCTGAAAAGGCACTGTTTTGCCCCTGAAAAGAAGTTGTCACTACACACCCCTGTTTTCCCTTCAACAGACATCCATATACATGAGAACAAAAGAATGTGTGTCAGACTCATTGTGAGGCGAAAGGTGATTTGAAGAGGTCCTTGACCAGTTGCTCAAATTAATTAGCATCATAAAAGCAGTGATCATCAACATAATTCAGCATTTTAAATGCCCTTCTTTCTCCCTCTTATTGCCCTGGGAATCCCCTGAAAATGTACTGTCTTGGCGATGGCAGGACATGTGAAGTTTTGAAATGGCACATCTGTATGTGAACTTTGAATACGTTTAGTCGAGGTGGGCGTGAAATCCTGAATTAATCATAAACCATTATGATACAGTGAAGTCTTAACTGAAAAAGGCAAGAAAAGTCCTTGCTCTGTAAACAAACTGACTGACTGTGTTCCATTTGTGTATACTAACTTATTTTATATTTATTATTATTCACACTGTTTAGGAAAATTACTTGAACTTTGAACATTAGAATCTACCTTCCTAAAAAGATTGATTGTTTGATTGAATACTTTATTAACTTTACTGTATTTTGTCTGCTCATTTCTTTATGTCATCACTTCCGATTTCACTTGATTAATCTGTATCCTGACTGAGTTCTCTATCCTGATTGGATACAATTGGTATCCTGACCTGAAAATGCATTTTCTGTTTACTAAAGTGCTGGAGAGACATGGAGACTCAACTGTTACTGAACAAACACTCTATAGCAATGAGTACTATCAGAATAAAGAGCTATTTAACACTTATTGTAACCAAAGAAAATCACTTATACCCTACCTTTAAGTACAGTACTTGAGTAGATGTACTTAGCTACTCTCCACCACTGGTTGTAAGGCCTGTACGGCAAATAGCAAAAATAGCATCCCAACAATCAAGCTTGAGCTTGTAGATCTATTTTTCTCCATGACACGTGAAAACGCTTCAAATTCTTTTTTTGCGGCATGGAAATCCCATAAAGGAGTACTGTTAGTCACCCTTAGTGATGGTCACATTCCTAGGCCAATAATTTGATGACTACTGAGTCTCAAATGATTGGCTCAGGAGTGTGACAAAAAAATAAAAATAAACACACCCCATGAATTCAAGGCTTCATGGGGTGTGTAATAGATAGAAAATAAGTCATTTTTTGGGTGAGCTACTCCTATAACATACTGTATTTATATACTCACAGTCCACTGCCAACATTTCCAGCAGCATGCAGCACAAACACGCCGGCAGCAGGATCATCATCATCACGACACCGGCTACGGAAGAACACCACAACACTATGGGTTGCAGAGAGAGAGAGGAGACAGGAGTGTGTGTGTGAGATGTCTTCTAGTCTAGTAGTTAGGACACCATAGAAGCAGGTTGACCCCCGCCATGCACACGACCACTGTTGTTCTACTGTGTGTATACTATCTCCTTTCCCCCTGCGCCACGGCAACCACACAGGTTGTGTGTTTGTGTGTGTGTGTGTGTGTGTGTGTGTGTGTGTGTGTGTGTGTGTGTGTGTGTGTGTGTGTGTGTGTGTGTGTGTGTGTGTGAATGAAACAGGAGTCCGTCTCCCTTCCTGAAAAAGAAAACAAAAAAAAAACTCCAAGTCCAAAACTGTGACTGTTCAGGATTCAAATTCAAAAAGCAGAAAAAGCATCAGATCTACAAGCTCGAACGGATCGATATGCTACTTTTGATGCTTTCGTAAGACGCTAGTAGCGTGATCAAGTAGGGGCGTTAATATACGAAAAAAACACAAAAAGTAAAAATATGGAGATAAGAGGTTTCTGCGCAACAGCAACGATATGATGGAGGGAAGAGAGAGAGAGAAAGAGAGAGGGAGAGAGAGGGAGAGGGGAGAGAGAGAGAACAAAGTTCACCTTCATGAGGTATCCTTCGCTGTCACAACTCTCCTTCCTGACTCGTCTAAATGCCTTGCATTGTTCCCATGGTAACCAGCAGGGAGCTGGTTCATCCATACTGTATCAGCGAGCCCCCTGTCTGTGTTGTCAACACTGTAGCTTATCCTCCCTCCCTGCTGAAATGTCTCAACGGCCGGCTCTCTGTGTGTTCGTGTGTGTGTGCATGTGTGCACTTGTATCTCTATACTTGTGAGGGCCAAATGTCCCCACAAGTATAGCAGAATTTGATGAATAGACATTGTGGGGACGATTGTCTTGGCCCTCACAAGAGAAGAAAGGGGGGTTTATAACGTTTTTTTTCACTAGCAAGGACCACAATTAATGGCGTTTAAGAGTTTTTTATTGAAGAGAACCGATGAAACTAATGAAACAAAATGAATTGAAAGGGCGAGGGACTTCGAGCAGAGTCGTCGATGCTGAGTTGTCTTTGCCGAGTTATCGATGGCGAGATGTCGATGAAGAGTATCAGAAGCTGAGTCTCCAATGCCGAACTTGCGGAGTTGGGGAGCTTCGAATGGGAGATGGAGATGAAGCTTCCAGGTAAGAGGAGAAGCAGAGGAAGGCCAAAGAGGAGGTTTATGGATGCGATGCAGGTGGCAGGAGTCACAGAGGAGGAAGACGCAGACATGCAGGTGGCAGGAGTCACAGAGGAGGAAGACGCAGAAAACAGAACCAGGTGGAAACAGATGATCCGCTGACGACCCCAATGGGAATAAGCCGAGAAAAGAAGAAGAAGAAGAAGGTTAGCTTTAGGGGTTGGGGTTGGAGTTATGCTTGATTTATACTTAGTTTACCAGTGACTGAAAATATCTGAATTTTCATCATACCACAGCATCACACAATAGCATCAAAAGTAGCAGATCCGCAAGCTCGAAAGGCGGCGCAAAGTGCCGCGTTTTGAGCTTGTAGATCTGCTGCTTTTGCATGTTTTTAAATTTGAATCCTGAAAATAACAGTTTTGGACATGTGAGGTTTCCACCCGACAGAGACGATATGAATGTTCAATCACAAAGTGAATCAATGTCTATAATAATATGAACACATCATCATCATCATCATCATGGACTACATCATCAGCCTTCATGGCGACCATGATATCATACGAGTCAGCAAAATATTCCCCAGGCAGCATACATGGGAAGAAAATCACGGCTGATCTCCTCTCTCTCTCTCTCTCTCTCTCTTGTCCCACATTTAGAAAGCTGGGCTGAATAATTGATGTTTCAACCTGACAGAATGGGAGAGCTTATAGCAGCTCCATGTGGCCTCGCTCCCACACTGCCAGGTGTTTCCTGGCCTGGGATTAACCCAGTCCTCTCAGATATACACTCGGGTTGCATGATTCACACGCCTCTCGTTTTAGAGAAAGAAACTGCAAATCTAGGCATTTCTTTGCATGGGGCCCTTGGTAGCAGCTGACATGACTCGCCGTTCACCAGCCACCTTCTCATATCGTATACCCCAGTGGTGGAAAAAGTACTCAAATGTTTTACTTAAGTAAAAATATCAATACTGCAATGTAGAAGTACTCTGTTACAAGTAAAAGTCCGTATTAAAATTTACTTGAGTAAAAGTACAAAAGTATTGGTATAAAAATGTATTTAAAGTATCAAAAGTAAAAGCACTAAAATGTTTGAAAATAGCAGATCTACAAGCTCACAACGCGTCGCGACGCGTTGTGTGCTTGTAGATCTGCGATTTTCAAATAGCCTGTGTGTAAAATAGGGCTAAAGTGGTTGATGTATGTTTTATAATATAATCATTTATATCTGAAAAGTAACTTGTAACTAAAGTTTTCAAATAATTGTAGTGGAGTAAAAGTGCAATATTTGCCTCTGAGATGTAGTGGAGTAGAAGTAAAACTATAGACAATTGGAAATACTCTGATAAAGTAAAAAAATACCTTTAAAAAAAGTACAGTACTTGATGTACTTAGTTACTTTACACCGCATGCGTATACCTACCTATGGGTTGAACGTTTGGTTTGTTAGGTCAAAGAAACGATAAAGAAATGAAATAGAAGACCCGAATTTGGGGAGCCTAATCAGCCTATACAGTCAAATCCCCAGTGCTAAGAATCTCAGAGTCCCAATTCTATATCCAGAAAAAAATAGCCGATCTACAAGCTCACAAAGCGTCGCATTGCAACGCTTTGTGAGCTTGTAGATTAATTCAATCAATCTAGGACGTATAAGCTTTTTGGACAACATTGTCAACAACACAAAGGTGTTTTAAATTGGCGCTCACAATCTAAAGTAGAAAGTTTTGATTAGAATCAATGCTTTTATTCTTTCAGACTATTCCCTGGTTACACCTCACTCACACACACACCACAGCCATTGAACACATACTTCCTGTTTGCCGTCTCACATTGGCACCTGCACGGGAGAGAGCCGAGCGTGCTGTATTACCTTTCGCCCTCACGTTTGGGCTGGTACCTCGAGGGAACCAGCTGTTATCTGTGTGGTCCCTCAGCTACCTACACGAGTGATGTTGAAACCTGCCAATACCTGTACAGAGTATTATGACAAGCCGTGGGAACTTTAATAACGATGAGAAAGTTCATGGGAACCTACAGTAAATGAGAGACACCTGGGGGAGATGATGGAGAAGGGTGGAGACCAACCATGTAAACATGATTAGTGCAGTGGGCCATACTTTTTGAGTTTCTGAGCTTGTCGATCTGCTACTTTTGTATTTTTCTTATTTGCATCCTGAAAAGTAACAGTTTTTAGACGTTTTCTTCAACGTTTTCAGTCCAAGGACCCCCTAGCTGAGAGAGAGATGAAGCAGGGACCCCCTCTATATTGTATAAAATTGTGTTTCAGATAAACTTTTGCTGCTCTTTTTTTCCCTCTACACACCTATAACTCTTTGCCAAAAATAGCCGATCTACAAGCTCACAACGCCTCGCGCTGAGCTTGTAGATCTGCTATTTTTGGCTAAGATTCTCCTCAGAATAGGGATGCTAGGGTTCAAGTGGTTAATGTAAAACAAAACAAAAATCACATCACCCAAAGATTTGGCGGACCGCCTGTAGTAACTCTGAGGACCCCCTTAGGGGTCCCGGACCCCTTGTTGAAGACCCCTGTTTTAGACATATGAGGTTTCCACCCGACAGAGACGCTATAGAGTTTGGTGTGAACCGATCTGTGAGTGAGTATTCTCCATATTGGATCACGCAGCTTGATTTCTGGGATTGAGCAGCTATAGCAGCAGATTGATAACTATCACAAAATGCAATAAGCTTTTGTCCCCCCCCGCCCCCCCAAACACATCAGCAGACCACAACAACACACACACACACACACACACACACACACACACACACACACACACACACACACACACACACACACACACACACACACACACACACACACACACACACACACACACACACACACACAATTCAATTCAATTCAAAGGGCTTTATTGGCATGAGAAAACATACGTTTGCATTGCCAAAGCAGATAGCACAATACAACAATACAGCAATACAATCAAAACACACACACACACACACGCACACACACACACACACAGCATGTCTGGAGAACATGTTCTGTCATTTGGACAGCTTGCGCTTGTTGAGTTTCACTCCCTCTTCTCCTATTAGTTTAGCAGACAATAGCGTGAATGCAGGTGAACAATGGCTTCAGAGGGGAGGGGCCTAATAAAGAGGAAGACGACAGTGGCTTTTGTCATGTGCTGTACTAGGTCAGTCTCCTCGCTTTGTGTGCGTGCGTGCGTGCACACACCTGTATCTCTGACACACCTGTATCTCTGTGTGTGTGTG
>NC_139944.1:49954623-50267123 GCF_963454915.1 Gymnoscopelus microlampas | reverse complement strand
ACTCTCTCCTTACATGGTGCAATAAGTGATGCACTCTCTCTCCCTGTGTTTCCCAGGTGTGTTTGCAGGCAGGATCATCGGAGGTCACGAAGTGGAGCCGTACTCCATCCCATACCAGGCCTCCCTTCAGTACAGGTCCTACCACTACTGTGGAGCCACCCTCATCCACCCGCAATGGGTGGTGTCTGCCGCCCACTGCTGGAGACCGTGAGTTACTGCACTTTATATATATACAGTAGGTAAACCGGGCAGTATGTATCTCAGCAGCGCCCTGAATATAATTCATAAGGTTACCTATATATATATATATATATATATATATATATATATGTGTGTGTGTGTGTGTGTGTGTGTGTGTGTGTGTGTGTGTGTGTGTGTGTGTGTGTGTGTGTGTGTGTGTGTGTGTGTGTGTGTGTGGTTTAGAACAGTGGTTGTCAAAAATAGCAGATCTCACTGCGAGCTTGTACATCAGCTATTTTTGAATATTCTAGAAAAATCATGAAAGTGTTGAATAATTTTGAATTTTTCAACACAAATCATCTCTTCTGGGAGTCCCTGGCACAAAACACTTTCAGATGGGGACTTTTTCTTTTCTTTGTAGGAGACACCTGGTCAAAGTGGTCCTCGGTGAACACAGGTTCCGCAAGGTCGAGGGCTACGAGCAGGAGTTCAGAGTGTCCAGAGTCCTTGTCTACTACAACTACAACTACAGGACATTTGACAACGATATCATGCTGCTCAAGGTATCTGACCATGGGTCATCTTCTAGCCTACTAGCTGAACATTAGAGCAACCCAGGTTCACACAACAGACAGTGGTGGAAAGTAACTAAGTACAATTACTCAAGTACTGTACTAATCATTTTGAGTTTTTTTTTTACTTTACTGGAGTATTTCCAATTTTCAGTACTTTTACTTCTACTCCACATCTCAGAGACAAATATTGTA
The DNA here is from genome assembly GCF_963454915.1 of Gymnoscopelus microlampas. NCBI lineage: Eukaryota > Metazoa > Chordata > Actinopteri > Myctophiformes > Myctophidae > Gymnoscopelus > Gymnoscopelus microlampas. Next base: position 50,266,176 of record NC_139944.1, on the reverse strand, counting down.
GGCTACTTTTTACTCCGCTACAATTATTTGAAAGCTTTAGTTACAAGTTACTTTTTAGATTTTGATTGTTATTACGAAACCACTTTTGACTCTCTACCAATACATTATTGGTATAGAAATAAACAGCGTATTTATTTCACTTATACTTATATTATGTATTTATATTTGAAAATATCTAAAACAATTCGTTATTTCCATGGACTTCATAATTTTTATTTGATGGCCTTTCTGCTCTGGCCTTTGGCCTTTATTGCCTTTTTTATTGCAAATTTTGCTTCTTTTTTTTTTACAAAGCGAACATCTTTTACTCAGATCTTTGCTTCTGGGGGTCCCTGGAACAATATATTTTGAGATCGGGGTCCGCGGCCAAATACATTTAATTTTGGGGTCCATTTTTTAGAATCGGCCTCTGGTCTTAATGGGTTAAACTGAACTAATTGATAAGACTGAATTACCTCTCTTGGTTCACAGCTGGATCGGCCAGCGATCCTCAACAACAGGGTGCAGGTGGCCAGCCTTCCAGACACCAACACGCCCCCCCTGACCGCTTCCACCAGTTGTAGGGTCAGTGGCTGGGGGGTGACCAAGCTCTCCAGCTACCAGCTGTCCTCCGCACTGATGGCCGTGGATGTGGACTTCATCCCCAGCTGCCACTTCTACTACTACTTCAGGATCACCCGGAACATGATCTGTGCCGGGTCACGCTTTGGAGGCAAAGACTCCTGTCAGGTAAGGAGAGGAAAGAGAATCAGCTGGAAGGATGGGGCGAAAGAACTTGAACCCTTAGCATCCCTATTCTGGGGCGAACGAACATTCATTAAAGTTGGCCGAACTACAAGCTTTTCAGTGCCCTGTCTACAAGTTGCTGATAGGATATTTTTGGCAAAAAGATTTGTAGAGGGACAAAAAGAGCACACCAAGTACAGAGGCAACTCATGTCCATTTTTACTTAGTATAGAGCAGGGGTGTTGAACTCATTTTGGGGTCCGGGCCACATTGGTCAAATGGTGAAAATAGAGGGTACATTTTTACCAAGTAATATAGAGGGTAATGTTTTACTAAGTATAGAGTATACATATCAATGTGGGGGTCCTTGGCACAATTTTGTTTTTTGGAATTTTACATTTTATAGAATTGAAGTACTTTGCTGGGTGTTTTAATTGTGGTGTATATTTATGTATTGGCCTGTCTTGAATGTATGCATTGACCTGAGCAAAACAATTTTCCCTTGTGGATAATAAAAACATCCATTATAATCTAATAATCTACTGTCCTATATGACAGGGGTTCTCAAAGTGGGGTCAAGGGACCCTGCGGGTTCCTTGACGGGGTTCAAATGGGACCCTTACTGGTCTTTGTACACTTGAAATTAAAACGTTTGAAGTTTAAAATTGACCCGCTTAATGACGATGGCCCTTTTCCTCTTCTGTCCTCCAGGGGGATTCAGGCGGGCCTCTTGTCTGTAACGGTAACTTTGAGGGCATCGTGTCCTGGGGCATCAGCTGTGCCAACCCTTACTTCCCTGGTGTGTACACCCAGGTCAGGAACTACCTCAGGTGGATCAACTGGTACCTTCAGAACAGCTAGCGAGACGTATACTGTAACTACCAGCAACCTCTAAAATGCACTAGGAGGACTCTCTATTGTTATGGGAGATCACAGTATATGTCTCATTGGACAAATGCTGTAGGCCTAAACTGTAACAGAACTGAAGTTTCCCATGTTTTCTTTTGTTTTTGTTTTTTTTACCAAATCATGTAAATATAATCCATGTAATAAAAAGTTGTAAAACCAAAAGACATGCAAGGAGGATGAATTATGTTCTTTCCTAACCCATTGAACTGGGAAAGCATCTTTGTCATTTTAGATTTTTGCATTGGCTATTCAAAAATAGCAGATATACAAGCTCACAGCACAGCACTGCACATCTGCAATTTTTGAACTACTGATTTTGAAGACATTCGTAGAATCGGCCTCAGTTCTTAATGGGTTAAAGAGCCGTAATCTGGTTAAGTACCATACATCGTTGAGCAGGAATCTACTAACGTCTGCAACATCTTGTGAGTATAACTAAAGCGGCACAGAGGATGCGGTTGTCACACTGGTCCACTTCATTACAAAACACCTAGATAAGTCTAATAAGAATCATGCAAGGGTGCTGTTCTTAGATTTCTCTTCAGCCTTCAATACAATACAGTCTGATATTCTGGTGTCAAAGATGGTACAGTTGGAACTGAATCCATACTTAATTCACTGGTATGCTTCCTTCCTTACTAACAGAGTACAGAGGGTGAAAGTGAACAAAACCCTCTCCTCAGCATTAACCACTAATGTTGGTGCTCCCCAGGGTTGTGTAAGCTCAGCTGTACTTTTCACCCTTTATACTGACAGCTGTCGTACTGAGGAATGTCTGTCTGAATGTCGCACTGACAAACCAGACCAATACATTCTAAAGTACTCTGATGATACAGTTTGGATTTCTCTTTTGGATAGTTCCAGTGATCCTGGACTGCACCAACACAGAGTAAATAAGGTGGTGGAGTGGAGTGATAACAACGCTCTTATCATTAACACAAAAAAGACAGAAGAGATTGTTTTTGGTGCTCCACTAGAGATACACAGATCCCCCATTACTATTCATAGTGAACAGATCAACCAGGTATGTTCGTAGTAGTAATTGACCACCATCTGTCATGGAAAGACCAGATTGAATCAGTGGGTAAGAAGACAAAACAAAGAGTCTATTTCCTTCGCCGTCTGAGATCTTTTGGTGCTAGTAGACAGATTCTTCTTTTGTTTTTCACTTCTGTTATTATGAGTGTTCTGCAGTACTGTAGTACCACCTGGTATGGATGTCTGTCTGTAGCTTTAAAGTCACAACTGCTGCAGCAAGTGAACATTTGTTCAAAGATTGTTAGACAACCACTTCAGAGGCTCTATACATCTACGTATAATAACAGTATGATAAGGTTGGCAAGGAATATCACTTCAAACACTAGCCATGCTTATGGAGCATATAGGTTGCTGCCTTCAGGAAGGAAATACGGTGTTCCAACATACAATAAGGTCAAACTGAAGAGGTCCTTTGTCCATCAGACGACATTGAGGCTTAATCAGGAGTTATAGGCCAGGGGTAGGCTGAGAGGTGGACATTGCTCTTGTCTTTGCATGTCTTTATGTATGTATTTGTATTTTGTTGTTTTCTTGTGTCATGTCAAATGTGTGTACTGTTATATGTTGCATACATGGCTGTTTGGGTCGCAAGACAAATTTCAGTGCAAACTGACAATAAAGTATTATCGTATCGTACTAAAGGGACAATAATAGTCTTGGAACATTAAATCTATGTGTATTTGCCATGCTGGGATTAATGCTCCATTACAGTAGCAGCCATAAAATTGAGCTGTCTTCTGTGTGTCTCTGAAATGCTGGAGAAGTTGTGCTGAACAGTTGGTTCCAGTCACGACTGCGGTAAAATCTGTGAATGTGAAAACTACAACTCTTCTATCCTGGTGTTTAGCTGCTAACCTCAATGACCGTGACCATGTCCTTGTTAGCCAAGTTTACTGCAAAATGGCGGCTGTAGACCATAGTAGACCAAAACAACGACAACAAACAACATGAACTCTAGCATCCCTGGGGCTACACGATACAATACAATACAACGCACAAGGCACAACGTTGTGAGCTTTTAGATCTGCAAAAGTTTGGCAAAGAGAATTGGTGCAGAGGGAAAATGGAGGGGGCCTAGTTAGTATACTGTAGACCCCCGGGTGACTCCGACCAACGAATGAACATAAAAGCATGACAGTGACCCTTTTTAAGCCATATCAACTGAATTAATATAGATGAATAGATCATGAGCATGTTACAATATGACTACTACATACAGTATATGTAAATATATAAAGATGGTACTTGTCTATTGATGGACAACTGACATTAAAAAAAAGCAGAACGTTTTATTTTCATAGGGTTGTTATTACCAGGCCCGGCTGGTATGAATGGGCTAGTGGGGGTAAGCCCCCTCTATTTTATGGAAGAAAGATGAGAGATTATTATCAAAATGTTTTAGAAGAGATTATTTATATGCTGGTGGAACCTAGAGCAGCAACAGCATCAAATAGTTACAAGAAAAACACAAAATATGTCAAAATGGGCTGATTTATTTTAGCCCAAAGATTGACAGTTGACATGACACGCCTGCTTGATTTACTCACCATGGGGCTAATATTTCTTAGCCCCCAAGCTCCGCCCTCACTGGCTTTTGACCAATGACAAGTGCTACCTGCGTTTCTGTGCTTTGTTCTGGGAAGGTGAAGGAGGAGTGTGTGTGTGTATGAGAGAGAGAGAGAGAGAGCGAGCGAGCGAGAGCGAGAGCGAGAGAGAGAGAGCGCGCGCGTGAGAGAGATAGACAGACAGACAGGGAGGGAGACGCTGTGTGTGTAGCTGATATGTGAAGCAGTGATAAGGAACATGGGAGGAGGTTTACTGTAGGAGAAAATGAGTTTCATTTTATACATACCACTGGCTGCTATGTTTAAAGCTGCTCATTACACCTCAAGCAGACTTAAATAATCTAACCTTTTAATTAATTGTCTGGTTCTGGTCTTATTGTGCTTATAAAGTGCATGCTATTCTTGTGTGACCCTCAACACAGGATTTGATAATTCCAGGCTCAAATTATTAGTATTGCCTCCACCACCAATACTCATGATATAAGAGCAGCTATCTGCACATATAAACAACGTTCACTGGAGCAGTGGAACCTCTGTTTTGTTGTGGATACTTGCGTTGTTGTGGAGCATTTCCTATAACAAAGTATAGATAGCCTACAGTAGTGTCATTGCTGTAACTTGCTATCTGGAATACGATGCTGTTGCTGCATGGTGAACTATGGGTATCATAATGGATGTCTTATAGCCCCCCCATCCAAAATCACCACCAGCCGCTACTGGTTATTACAGTATTTCCTATAGTGCTGGTGATGTTCGTCATTCTTGTCATTATGTTCACCAAGAGTCACGACCACAAAGCAGCTGGTGTCATCAGGGGGTTGTGTATTAGGGATGGGACGAGCTTGTAGATCGGCTATTTTTGGCAAACGTTCCCTCCCAGAATAGGGATGCTGGGGTTTCAAGTTGTTAACAAAAGTGGCATTTGAAGTTTTAAGCATATTTTGATTGTCACAATGATATGGTTAATCACAATTATTTTTGCCACAATAATCGTAACATGTAATTTTCATACCGTTCCATCCCTATTGTGGATTGTTGTGTCATAATGGTGTTTCTCTCCCTCTCCTTTACCTGCTGACTCAGAGCACAAAGCAATGGGTCTTAAAACTAAATAAAGAATAATATTTTCTCAAGTAGTAATTCATTTTTAAGGGGCCAAGCACGTACTGTAGTGCAACCCTATGTACTGTAACCCTATTGTATTTGGGTTCCATGAATACAACACACTGATACATTAATATTATATATCTGATATTGAGCTACACATTAACCCTTTCAGACATACACAACCATATAATGAGAGAAATAGTCATTTTAACCCTAATCTGTTACACAAAGGCAAACGTGTCAAGTGCATTAATGTGGCTGTCATAGTGGCTGTCATTACAAAAGTCTGTTATATCTTGACATCTGTAAAGACCAGGAGAAAGACTTAAAGCAGTTGTTCACCCAAAAAAAAACTTATTTTCTATCAATTAAACACCCCGTAAAGCCTTTGAATTCATGGAGTTGTTTTTGTCGCATTCCTAATTCCTATGACCGGTGGAGTCTCCGGAAGTCTCCTTTACCCGAGATCATCAAAATATTGGCATTGGAATGCGACAAAAACGAAGAAATCGTGTGTAATTGATAGAAAAAAGTCATTTTTTGGGTGAACTACTCCTTTAATAGGCCCACTTTAGACACTGTATCACAACCTGGCATTCCGATTTCAGAATTCAATTATTCAAACAGTTTTTTTTTCTTATTAATATTCTTATTAATAAGAATAATGACAAAACTCATGCATGTGAGTGTTTCTCATTACATTTTGTGTGGGTGTGATTGACCCGTAATAACATGTTCTAGTTGTCCCCCCATATTTGAACAGATTCGGGGCCAGGGACCCCGTTAAGAGAATATTTTTGTTGTTATTGATTAGATTTAGTAGCCTACATAATTCTACAACTGATACGAGTGTGGCGATAACAGTGGAGAGAGTGAAACCTATGATCTGAATAGACAGACATTCTTATACATTCTCTTATTGGTCCTGCTCATTAAACAGCTACTTGTAAACAAAAATCTATCATTTGACACAGAATATTGATTTGAAAATGTTTTTATTGCCTTCCACAGCAAGGTAGACAAAGGCAGAACAGAATCCCTTGATTAACCAATTAGAATCAATAATTCAACAAAGACATGTAATAGTCCAATACAATGAAGATAGTTGTGATGTAATGTCATTTTAGCCCCCCCCCCCCCCCCCCCACACTCCCTAATCTATTAAATTCACAAATAATGTCCCTATCAACAAAGTGCTACTATATATTTGATAATGAGCTGATGTGCGACTGTAGTCAGCAGTTTAACAATTTACAATGAGTGCAGCAATGAAGCAAACCAAGTCAAAACATCACTGAGGAAGAAAAGTGCTGTAAAAGGTTAAAGCTCAACTGTACAGTATGTTCCAATAATCATGCTATGTACTAGCATGCTAGAGTATATAGAGTGTTTGTTAACAGGTCTGCCCGTCCAGCTCTTATGAATAGTAAGATAAATACATGTTCAGGTCGGTTCAAATCAGGAGACAGTTTGTGTTCCAGTTACAATGTTTCTGCTCATTTATTTGTTTCATCACTTGTAATTTCACTTGTTTATCCTGTATGAGTTATGTTTTGATTGTATGAAATTGGTGTCCCACCTGAAAATGAATTTTATGTTTACTAAAGAGCTGGTGAGATCCCTTTTTTTTATTTTATTTTTTAAATATTTTTTATCCCACGATTTTGTAACCCACATTTTTTCACCCAGTGCCAATTGCCTATGTAATCCTGGGCACTACCTACCCTCTGCCAGCCTAGGGAGAGCCCAAGCTGAAGCTCATGCCTCCTTCAATGCATGAGGAGCAAGCAGGCCGCTTCTTATCACCCGACAGGGGGAGTTTCCCTGGTTGGACATAGCGCGTGGAAGGAACACGTTATTCCAACCAGTTCCCTTCTCCTCCATCAGGCGCCCCGGCTGACCAGGGGGAGGCAGTATAGTGACCAGGATTACTACATGTTTTTGTGAGGGTATAACTACCCTAGGAGACACGGGGAGAACATGCAAACTCCACACAGAGTAGGCCCTTTAGCCAACCCCACCTAGCTGGTGAGATCCCTTGTTACTGCACAAACACTTTATAGTAATCTGAATATAGAATTATTTAAAACATGACTTACAGCTGCTTTTATCTTACACAATATTGTAAAACATTATAAACATTTATATGCAATACATTATACTTACTAGTTGCTATACTATGTATGTTATTTGTGCTGTCAATGCACCTAAGAAATCTACTCTTCTATTCAGTATCACAGTATTATTATAGTATTATTTAACAATGTGATGATCACACTCTGATTCTTTTCCCAGTACTGTTATAGTAAAATGCTACTTCGTCATATGACAAATAGCTAAAATAGGTTACAATAATGTCACAACAAGATGAATTGTGACCTTGTAGATTGGCTATTTTCAAACATTTTACATTTATATGTAATTTATATGTCCAAAATAGGGACACCAGGATGTACGTTTTTAAGTAATATTTATGAATTATTATGGATGCCTTTAGCCTTCAGCTGGGCCCTCACTCTGCTCAAGTAGCTGTGGTCAGGATAACCATACCTGTGGGAACAACACAACAACATGGCTGAGTATCCATCTCAGGTCACATGACTTCACAGTAGATCTACAGGAACATTTCACAAAACAGAAGTACTGTACTGTAACAGAAGTACTGTACCCTAGTGGTCCTCCATCCAAGTTGGTCTTGTGGTGAATGTCATTCCAGATCACCTGGTTGCCCCACACGGAGAAGATTAGCTTCTGGTCAAATGCTTTCTGCAACAGCCTGAACACCTTGTTGCCCTCCTTGTTGTCCGGTAGATAAGCTTTAATCTGAGAGCCTTGATAACGCTTTCCAGGGTTGGGATGTTTCTTCTGTACAGGATGAGTGTTTAAAATATATTAATAGTGGTGGAAAAAGTACTCAAATGTTTTACTTAAATAAAAGTATTGAAACCACAATGTAGAAACACTGTTACAAGTAAAAGTCCGGCAAACTAAATTTACTTGAGTAAAACTACAAAAGTATTGCCATCAAAATATACTTAAAGTAGAGATGTACCGATACCATTTTCTCCTTCCCGATACGATTCAGATCCCCATAACTTTCACATCGGTCACTACCGAGTACCATTCCGATTCAAAATGCCAAAGTTTAAGTGGAGTAAAAGTACAATATTTGTCCCAGAAATGTAGTGGATTATAAGTAAAAGTATAGAAAATGAGAAATACTCCAGTAAAGTAAAAGTACCTCGAAATTGTACCCAAGTACAGTACTTAAGTAAATGTACTTAGTTACTTTCCACAACTGTGCATTAATATACTCACAATTAACATACAACAGACAGTATGATATAACTACAGGTTTTTACCGTCTGTATTCCATCTGGAATGTCATAGTCGATGGTTATTATGCCACAGTGATTGTATCCAGTCAGTTTGACGATGGAAGAAGACCATGTCATGGTTCCATTTGGCTGATCTCCCTCCATCTTCCCAAAGAAAAGCTCAGGGCCACATTTTAGTTTTTCCAATTTGTCTTTTTCAAGACATCTTGGACAATCATGTTCGGTTTCTCCTGCTGTAGCTCCAGCCACCATGGCTGTTCCAGGACACTGCTTCTCCATCTCTTTACCGAGTGTCTTCTTCAGCTGAGTCACAGCTGCACTCACAGTCCCCACGTATGAAGATGGATGGACACGGACCTTTGTCCAGTCCTTTGTGGGTGGAGGGGTGATGATGGATGTAAAGTTCTGGAGAAGTTGGAGGTGGTCTTCAGTGTGTGAGAGCTGTTTCAGCTCAGAGCTTCTCTTCTCTAACTGAGTGATTTCCTGTTGCAGCTCTTCAATGAAGCCTTCAGCCTTTTTCTCTGTTGTTTTCTGCTTCTCCTCAATCACATTCATGAGCTCAGTCTGGCTTCTCTCAACACAGCTGATCAGAGCAGCGAAGACCTTCACACTGTCTGCCATCTCTCTGTCTGCATCTTTCTTGCTGAGCTCTACTGAGTGTTTGACCTCGTGAATCTTCACTTGTCTCTCCTGGATCATCTGCTGAACCTCAGCCTCTGTCTTTCCCATCTCAGCCTTCTTTCCGTCATATGCCTCTTTCAGAGATACAATTTGGTGTAACTTGTGGTCTGCCTCGGTGCAGAACTGACAAACACACGTGTGGTCAGTCTTACAGAACAGCTCCAGAGGTCTGTCATGTTTCTTACACAAAATGTCTTCCAGGTTCTTTACAGGGTCGATCAGTTTGTGTCTTTTAAACGCTGTTACTCTCTGATGAGGCTCCAGGTGAGTCTCACAGTAGGAGGCCACACACACGAGGCAGGACTTCACGGCCTTGAGATTTGGTTCAGTACAGAAGTCACAGGAGACTTCATCTGCTTCAGCAGGTTCTTGGTTTGTGCTGGAAGTTTGCTTCAGCTGCATTGAATTCTTGAACTGATCAGCCATCTCAGAGAGGACTTTATTAACAGAGGATTCTGGTCTACTATAGAAGGTTTTGTTACATAGAGGACACTGACACACAACACTGCTATCCCAGTGTTGTGTGATACAGGTTTTGCAGTAGTTGTGTCCACATGGAGTGGTGATTGGATCAGTGAACACATCCAGACAGATGGAACACATAAACTGCTCTTCAGACAGGAGACTGCTGGTAGACGCCATTTTTACGCACTGAGAATAAAAACAACAGTTTTTGAATGATATACAAAAAATGTATACGAAAAACCTCAATTTCATACAATATAGTATACTGTATATAATCTGTTTTGTATTGGCTAAAATGCCTTCCTGATAAATAGAAATGTATCATGGACTTAATATGTTGATGATTTGTTCTATGTTGAATACTAACAATTATACCAAACTCACCCGTGATATGTTTGTAGAGAATAGCTCTGCTGTTAAGTTGCTGTGGGTCTGAAGTACAGGTACTCTACCTCTGGTTTTGATATTGAGATAATAATCATAATCATGCGTCACACAGCGGCGGACTGGCCATTTGGCGTACCGGGCAAATGCCCGGTGGGCCACTGGGCCAATTTTTAAAAATTTTTTGCTCCTGTTTTAGGATTATTACAGTCATTTAGCAGCCGCGCGGCCCAATTATTAGTTATTACTGCAGAGTTCATGTGTAGGGCTGGGCTGAAGCAGTGATACGCCCCCCCCCCCCCGTTGACAAAACGGCCCGGGGGGTGGTGGGCCGGTTTTGACAAAAATCCAGGGCTGAATTTTGGTCCCAGTCCGGCCCTGGCGTCACACTTTGTAGAAGTTAACCCTTTACTGGTCTCTTTCGTGCTGTGAATGTGAACAGGTTGAAAAATGTTGAATAAAATAAAAATGTGAATTCACATTCACATTTTACCCTAACCCATTCAAAAAAATCTTCATTTAATTCTATGAACTGGATATAACGTTGTCTCAAAAGAGACAACATAATTTTCCCCCTACAGTCATACTTGCACACTTCTTTCAACACTGAAAGAAGTGTTGTTTTTCATGGCGTTATCATCAGCAAACACATTTTCGATCAAAGTCCACCTGCTTTATAACACACTTGTTTATACTGGATGCGGAGGCTATAATTAAACTAAACTAAAGTATAATCCAATTGGGGGGGGGGGGGGGGTTGCGTCCCTGGTTTATTATACAATAGGCTATAGCTTGACTTTAAGAATTGAATTCAAGTCTTTCCTGGATTTAATGTATAATAATTCAAAGACTATCCTTTTCCACCAATGTACAAAACCGATTTCTGTACAGTATGTGGTTCTCAGTATGTGGTTGACTCGGGTCCACAGAAAACCAACTTCATTCACCACGGTATAAATATTGTGAAAATATCTGAAAATAGCCTACAAACAAAGTCTAATGACATTTTAATCTGACGTCTGTCCAGTCTATAGTTTCGTCTATAGTCTGAAAATATATATTTGAGTATTTAGATGACTATTAATGTAATTAAACGTAGGAGACTCACTGTGTTTGTGGTGTTCCAGATAGATGAAAGTGAATGCAAAGAGTCAAACCAGGTCACAACACTCACTCTCGTGACGATTGTTTGCATATGGTTTGTATAAATTATATTAGTTTACATAGATTCCATAAATGGATCCTCTATTGATAGAGTTAGCCTACTGAATATATATTGGTATTTGATTAGATGAAAAGTTAACATTTTATATCACATTAATGATCTCACCACCAAACGACAAAAAAATGGATTTATATACAGAAACAAAGCCAACTTCCCGATGATCTGTAGAAAAACGATTGTTGAAGCAGTTTTTATGTCAGTTTTGGACTATGGGGATGTAATATATAGAAGTGCTGCCCTACTAGCCCACTCTTTTACCCCTGGACACAGTCTTTCACTCAGGACTTAGATTTATCACTGGAGAAAGCTACAGCACTCACCATTGTATCCTCTACGACAGAGTTTTTTGATTGATTGATGTACTTTATTTAGTAAGACATGAGAACAACAGTACATGGAAGTACACATTCAAAATACAAGGTCTACTAAACTGGAAGACTCATTAAGGACTGAGCTTGTTTAAGATGAGATCCCCATGCACACAAATCATGATGACATAGAGACAGACAGATATACACACACTACTATACTCGGTATAGTAGGCTGGTATAGTAGGCTGGTCTTCCCTTGTATTGTTGAATTGTAGAATGCACTGTTGATTTATCTTGTGTGTGTAATCTTAATCTTGTTCTGTAATCTCGACGGCAATGCAAATGAGGGTGAACCCTCAATGCTCCTTTCGAGAATAAATAAAGGTTTCAATCAATATCCGTTCCAGAGCGGACACGGATACGGTGTATTGTCATGTGTATTGTGTACGCTGTACAATAACTCGTGTACCATCCTGTTTTGTTTCCCTTTTAAATGGTTCCCCATTTGTAGGAAACATGCATTCGTGGGATGAGCGTCACAGCTGAATATGTGGGTTGCAAATGAAAACAGACCACCTCCTATACCCCATAAAAGTCTGGTAAACATACAAGAAGAGTGGGCACTAAGGAAGAGTGGGCACCTCAATGTAAAATGCACTATTTTGTCCAAAGTGTTATAAAACATAAAATAATGTAAAGAATACGTGATTTGAACATGCACAGTACATCATTATCAGACTGTACCCTTCAACTTCTAGTTTATGCCCAAACTTATGCCCAAAATGAATGGATATCCAGGTTTTGTAGCAATTGTAGAAATATTACACCTTAATTGTCAAATGTTCGATCATGTTCTAATCATATCGGCTACTTTACATTACATTTTTTTTTTTTTACATTTTTGACTCAATAGTAAATTTTACATCGAGTGGCCCACTCTTCCTTAGTGCCCTCTCTTCCTTAGTGCCCTCTCTACCTTAGTGCCCTCTCTTCCTTAGTGCCCTCTCTTCCTTAGTGCCCACTCTTCCTTAGTGCCCTCTCTTCCTTAGTGCCCTCTCTACCTTAGTGCCCTCTCTTCCTTAGTGCCCTCTCTTCCTTAGTGCCCACTCTTCCTTAGTGCCCTCTCTACCTTAGTGCCCTCTCTTCCTTAGTGCCCTCTCTACCTTAGTGCCCTCTCTTCCTTAGTGCCCTCTCTTCCTTAGTGCCCTCTCTTCCTTAGTGCCCTCTCTACCTTAGTGCCCTCTCTACCTTAGTGCCCTCTCTACCTTAGTGCCCACTCTTCCTGTTACCAACTAGACGAGGCTACTCAAGCGTTGAGGTATGGATGACTATCCGTGCAGGAATGAATACAGTCCACTAGGGGGCACCATCACACAGGAGAAACAACACACACAGTATGAATAGCTGATATGAGCTCTGAACACAACAGTAAATAGAAAGCAGGTTTTCTACAGGTTGGCCTTCTGTGGAAACCCACCAAGGTTACTAACAAGATAATCAATAGGTCTAATATCCTTTAAAACCACCAAGGTTACTACCAAGATAATCAATAGCCCTGATATCCTATAAAACCACCAAGATTACTACCAAGATAATCAATAGCCCTGATATCCTATAAAACCACCAAGATTACTACCAAGATAATCAATAGGTCTGATATCCTTTAAAACCACCATGGTTACTACCAAGATAATCAATAGGTCTAATATCCTTTATAACCACCAAGGTTATTACCAAGATAATCAATAGGTCTAATATCCTTTATAACCACCAAGGTTACTACCAAGATAATCAATAGGTTTAATATCCTTTAAAACCACCAAGGTTATTACCAAGATAATCAATAGGTCTAATATCCTTTAAAATCACCAAGGTTACTACCAAGATCCATCCATATCATTGTATGAATTGATGAATCGATGAATTGAGTATGCAGGACCTCAATGGAAACAAGTCATAGAGCGGATCCAAATATTGTACCTTTACTCCTCTACATTTATTAGAAAACTTTAGTTACTAGTTACTTTGTAGAGTTTGATTATTACAAAACATACATTAACCACTTCAGCCCTGTATAGACGGGTTTCATGTTTGTAAACATTGAGAGGATATGACCGCGCAGAGGAGGGGGTAAGCCAACTAAGCCTATAGAGGGCGCCATTACCCGCAGCAGCTCTGGTCAAATGTCCATTCATAAAAGAAATGATCTTCACCGGGTTTAATGAAAGTAGATTAAATTATGCAGTTTGTAATACCTTGTTTACTCAATAAAAATGATTTGTTGGAAGTTGGATCTGTTTGTATATAATAGCAGCATTATGCCTATTATGCCTATAATAGCAGAATTATGGCTAGCTAACTCCCGAATATAACAACAGAGTGAACGGCGCAACAATTCGTTTCCCCCGAGCATGCGCAGATTGCGCATTCTGCTCTGTGATGACGTCGCGCGGAAATCCGTCTATAAATCTCCGCCATTTGAAAATGGCCGATCTACATGTGGGCACCTGGACAATTGTAACTAGGGAAATGTGGGCACCAGGAGAGGTGGGCACCTGGACAACTGGGCAGCAAAGCCATCTGGGCACTAGGGACATGCGGGCACCTGGACGAGTGGGCACTTAGGGGTGGAGACATCTGGCCACAGAGGCAGAGCCAGTTCATGTTGAAACAAACACAGACTGCCATATATTTGCCTCTGTGAATAATATCAATAATAATGGCTCAGTTTTAGATATTCGAAGTACCCAAAGTCTCTTTAGTCATGGGAGAGACTGGAGGATGAGACTGGATGATGATGACTAAGAAGTCTTTCCAGGTATTCACACATTTTCATCTGTGTCTTTGTTATACTGTAGATAGTCTGGGAGGCATTGCCTCGGAGTTTGGACGGCGGGGGCGCGGCCACTGCGTTGTGATTCAAATCAACAGCCAATGAAGAAAAGGGGGCGGGATCCACATGCAGTGGGTGTTGCATCTAAATAGGATCGACGGGAAGCAATTTCCCCTTGAGAAATTTCGGCCGCCATTGTTGTGTACTGCTGTTTGCCTCTCGTCGGACTTTTTAGACGAGTTGCACAGCTCTCAGACCGGTAAGAGGCGTGTCCGCTCAGATTCAGAGCGTAAATAACATCCCGCCCACAAATCCCAGGGCTCTGGCCCAGAAGTTCCTCGCCGAGCCGGCGAAAACTTCTGGGAACTCAGATTATACTGTAGATGACCTGAGATTATGCTTCCATTGTTCCCGTGTGCCTCAGCGAGTATTAATTGAAAGTGAATAATACCACTTGATAGGTGAAACACAAGATATTCTGAGGTGCGGCTTTTACAAGGAATTGAAAGACCTTTAGCTAGAAGCACACTGGAAGCCCTCGCCATTTGATTCTTTCTCTGTCTTTCATCTGCTATCAGTCCATCTCCTCCCGTGTCCTGTTGCTCCCTTGTCACAACTTATCCTTTTAGCATCATTGTGTAAACGTACCACTGTTCTTTTTGCAAACTGTTAATAAAGGTTAACGGTTGTGCTTTATTTTTACATCTTGTAAACATATTTTTGTTCGGCTTCCTTCAGACAATGCAGAAGCATAAATAATAATAATAATACTAATAATAAAAAGAACGAGAGAGAGAGCAAAAAAGAGCCAAAAAAAAAATAGAACATCAGTGTATGTGTAGCCCACACAGTCAAATTAACCAGAACCGGCGTGCAACAGACCTGCCAATCGGGCTCAGCCCTATTGGCATGACTGGTAACACGTCGGCCTGGCGAGTGGGAGCCTCAGGTTAAATCCCAGCTCACTGCATTCCACTACATATGTACACGTGCAAATAATCTTGGCATATTATATACAGCAACAGTATTCAATCAATCAATCAATGCTTGGCCTAATCCCCATTATGTCACGTTAATATCTCTGTATGATCCAGAGACGTAAAACATGAGTTTTATTTCTCCTCAAAATGTATTATGAAACCCCACAAGGAAGTCAACGACTTACAGTAACTAAGTACTTCTCTGTTTCTCTGGGAATTCTGTTGAAATTGCACGTGACGATAACGATCATTTTATCATTTCCAAATGACTACAGGGAAGCTAGTGTACAGTATCAAAAATGTATTCTTACAGTACAGATCATACTTCCTTGTCCTAGCGCGCTCTACGCGCAATGTCAGCATCCCATTAAAACCATAGTCTCTTAAAAGGGACCTTAACCACTATATAGCAACATACAGCAAACCCCATGGTCCTTGGTGTCAAATAGCTTGAGTTCAGTTGCCCAGACCTATAGGGATCAATAGATCCTGAAGAGACATAATGGCCCTGATTCATAAAGAGAGTCGTATATCTGGTGTAAATAAAGTTCCTAAAGGAGTTCGTATTTTTGGTACTCACAAACGAACGTGCAATGCAAAAAGGGGTTCGTATATGACAGAGACGTGCGTATGACCAGTGCGTATGACCAGGTGTGATGATTACTCTGGAAGGCTGCATCCAACAGCATCCAACTTCAACGTCACCGGGCTGAACCGTGCTAAACAGTGTTGCCATGTCCGCTCATTATAAGCGAGTTTGGGCTTATTTTTCTGTAAAGTTGCTTGTAAATATTGGTAGCTGTGGGATAAGGTTTTTGGGGCTTGTTTCTAAAGTGTAGTTGGTTATTTGGGCTTGTTTCACAATTGTTTAATTGTTTTAACCGGTGGTTCTCAAATATTTTTATATTATATATATTTTTATATTATATACCCCAAGTTAATGCTAATATATCCCTATAAGCCCCATCTGAAAATGTTTTGTGCCAGCTGGAGGCAGATTTGTGTTGTTAGAATGATTAAAAATTCCTCCAAATCTTCCACATTTTATTACACGATTCTTTTTTTAAATAGCAGATCTACAAGCTCACAACGGTTTAATTAAAGTGCTTATAATGGCAAGTGCCAGTTGCTTCTTTTGGGCTTGTTTTCCTAGACCTGGTTGCTTATTTCTCTCACAACATCTGGCAACGCTGATGCAAGTTTGAAGTTCAACTCCGCCTCGTCTAAAGATACCAGATGCGTTGTCGCATCGCCTTGACAACTGTTCTGTGTGGAAGCGGATCACGTAATAAATGCTCTCATGTGTAATGAGAATAAAGAAGTTTACAAGGTTTAACCCCATTACCAAATAAAAGGCTAATAAAACGTGGAAAGGATATTATAAGAGGCAAAAAGATTATGTTGAAAATAAATCTGCAGGGCATAGTGGAGCGCTTTTATCCGATAATGGACCAGAGCATATTGATTAAATTAGTTAATTTGGGATATCACTGTCCGTCGGAATGGGGAATAGTTCTGGACACAGCTTTCATCCACTTAATTTTTCCTCATCATAATATGTATTAGGCTGTTGTGTGTGGCGTTCATGTGATCAATATACAGTAGCCTGCAGTAGGCTTTACAAATTAATACCGCGCACGGACACTGATGCAAGTCAGTCCCTCCGCAGTTTCATTAAGGCATCATAGCCTATTTTCATTATTACGTGACACTTTGGCTGAGATGGCCCGCGAGGGAACTATAATAATTCAGCTCTAAATGCGACTCATAGCCTAGAAAATAAATAAAAAGCGGTGGAATCTACATCATGTCTATATTATGCATAGGCTACACGCAATACATCGTTTGACATTTATTTTTAATTGTTTAGATATGTGTTGACAAATGTTGGGCACATATATATTTTATTTTAGGTTTGCCACTGTTGTAATTGATTTTGGCATGAAGAATAAAGCATTCTAAAGACATACGCACATTTCAGCCCTGGTACGCCAGCCTCGGGGCTGACCTGAGAACGTGCGCACCTGACGCACAAAACACAGACCAAAAAATCTTTATGCATCAGGTGGATATGTACGACTTGTCCTAAATGCCGGTACGTACAAAATATGGTCGCAAATCCCTTTATGAATCAGGGCCATTGTTTCCATTTACCTCGCCATTGTCCCATGCAATTATGTTCCGAATATTTGGGAAATTCTGAGTAGGAGAGGGCAGATCATTACTATTATTAACCAGATTTAAATGTTTGTCAACATGAACTTAAACTACAGTAGATATTGTATCTCGACATCCCCCTCAACTTTAGTCACTTCCTTCTTCCACTTTTTCATATTCCATCCTGGCTAAGATTGGCTTCCAAAGTTTGCAGGATTGGTTTGTTTTGAACAAATGCTTCAAATCATGAGCACAGCATGCGAATTCCATTACATTTTGCACGGCCTCATGGTAGCCTAAGCCTCATGGCGGCGCTATAACCCATTCACGTTTCTACCTATAACTGCACCGATCTGCGTGAAACTTTGCACGCACACTCCCTAGAGGCCAAAGAAAAACCTTTGCTCTGCATTTTTCACATCTACCTTTTAAGAGCGCCACCAGGAGGCTGACTTTTGTAAAACTTTTTTTGCCATTACTCCTTCAGATTCTGTTCAAACATCATGCAAATCAGTACACAGTATCTCTATAGTCACGTGATCAAGACGGATATGTCCGATATTTCATATTCCATCCTAATTGGCTAACATTGGCTTCCAAAGTTTTCAGGATAGGTCAATTTTGAACAAAATGCCTCAAATCATGAACACAGCGTGCGATTTTGCACACACGTTCCCACTAGGCCGAGGAATAAATGCCACCCTTTTCACATTGGCCTGTTATAGCGCCACCAGCAGGTCTAATTTAGCAAAATACAATTTTGGAACAAAATGCCTCAATGCAGTGTCCAATTGATAGGGAGTACAGCAGTTTGAATGTAGAGCCAGTGAATGTTTGCATGTTGTGTACAGGTCAGAAACAATCCATAGGTTTTTATCTGTTTTTTGCAATAAGTAGAGGACATTTCAGGTCAGTGGGCACTTGCTCACGGTCATACTCTGTCTCAGGAGTATTACTGTCTGACACAAAAGTACAGGGCGAATTAATCCACCATTTAAGAAGTAGCTACACATGCTCTTATAAAGATAATTCACAATTAATTTTGGCCGATTGTGTAGAGAGAGAAAGAGAGAGAGTGAGAGATAATAGGACCAGTGTGTAACTTATGTTAGCTATTACCTAGTCTCGCGTGGCCAGACTGTTGCCTCCCTCAATTTTCAAATGTATATTTAGCTTGCTGCTTAGCAGAAAAGTTAATTAAAAAACAAAATGTAAAGATATTTTAAAAGATATTTTAAAATATATTTTCGTGACCGGAAGTGCCAGTTTCCTCCCTCGGATTTCGGGAGGTGTAGTTCCAGACTCTATACTGTATAGCATTCGGAGATTGTGGAATAGTTGTCTGGCTACGCGAGACTAGCTATTACCTAACCTGGTTGATACAATGAAAATCTCTAGAAAATTTCCCGGAGAGTTGCGATGGAAATGATTTACTTATCCTGACCCGCCCAAATTGATATTCATGAAATTAACTTCTTAGTTCAAAGTTACATTACATTCATTTAGCAGACGCTTTTATCCAAAGCGACTTACAATAAGTGTATTCAACAGAGGTAGGGAACGAAAACTAGTACTAATCACCAGAAGTCTTAAGTGCATTTCCTGCAAAAAACAAGCAACCAAGAGTATACCTAGCGCTAAGAAGTTGACATAGGTATTGTGAGAAAATGTTTGGGATCTTTGTGCTAAAACACCTGACTGACATACCCTAACCTTACCATCGTACTACCTCATTAGCATACCACCAAACAATTACAAAGAGGGCAAGGTATAATCCTGATAACTGTAATAAAATATCCCTATCATGTAACCCTTTCTTTCTCCTTTATTTATTCAGGGAAGTCCATTGAGAATAAGCTCTCTTTTTCAATTTGTTTTATAAAAAGACATGTCCTAAAAAGACACAATATGCTCGGGTACTTTTTGTAGATTTCTCTTTGGCATTTAACACAATGAGACCTCATATTTTGATGAGGAAATTGTATGATATGGGTGTCAACTCCAATATCATCAGATGCACCAAACACCACACAAATCGGTACACATTATCTCTATAGTCATGTGATCATCACAGATCTGTCTGATTTTTCATATTATTCCATCCTGATTGGCTAAGATTGGCATCTAAAGTTTGCAGGAGTGGCTCGTTTTGAACAAAATGGCTCAAATCATAAACACAGTGTCCGATTGCCGTGAAACTTTGCACGCACATTCCCACTAGACAGAGGAAAAATGCAAGCCTTTTCACTTTGTCCTGTTATAGCGGCACCAGGAGGACGATTTTATTTCTATTTTATTTATCTATAAAGGGACAGGTCGGTTTTTAAAGAAGGGTACCCCAGGAGAAAATGTATGTGCCCTAATCTAAAATGCCATGACCCTCCCTTTGACAAAAAAAAAATCGATGACCCTCCCCAAGTGATTAAAAAAAAAGATGAACCCTCCCTGCCTATAGGAGTGTCACAATATATTGTCCCGCGATATAGCCTATTGTGGTATTAAAATGTGACAATAGGTATTGTCATGATGTCATACTGTATCGTAATATTTTTTAAATATTTGTTTTAATAAAAAAAATGTTATCTTATAATAATCCTACTACTATAATTGACAAAAGCTCCGAAGATCACTCCACATGCTTCCACAACCTGTCACAGACTGTTGATCAGAGCTCTGGCTATTATTTAGGCATCTTACCCCACCTCGATCAGTGATCAGACTCTCGGCTTGATTGATTTTCTGATTAGACCCTCAGCCTGATCTGGCAGGTTGCCATAGCAACCAGATACAGGAAGTTTGACCTCTTTTGACCTAAAGAAAGACTTTCTATTTGACAGCAGGTGGGTTGGGAGGTTGGGAGGTTGGGACTAGAGGTTAGGGCCGTTTGCGGCCCAAGCCTATAGTCACAGTAATTATTTATCATGTCTTCCATCATATTCAAGGTATTTTGGAGAGAAATGAAACAGACTCCAGTCACTTTCAGTTTAAAGCACTGCAGAGGGGAGGTGTTGTGTGTCAGCTGATGCTCGTTGACACTCATTAATGTGACATGCATCAAAGCAATTATGCCTGTGCACTCTCAAATAGGCCTATCTAATTAAGATTGTTTTACATGGTATTACACTGTATCTGGTATTAGATTTTTTTTGAGCTGTTGGAAATAACTAGGCTGCACTTGGTTGGTCCAGATGACAAAAATATGAGGTTTGTGGGATTTATAGTTATGCAGTGTTATATTATATTATATTTGTTATATTAGTCTATGTATCCTCTGAAACAATGGGTTTATAGTTAGTGAGAACTTCACTTCTCCCTTAAGCTTGCACAAATGTATTTATTTGTGTGTACAAAGCACTTTGTAATTGTGTTTTAAAGTGCTTTATAATTGTTATTTTAAACTGAAGATGATGACCAATGTTGATGATACATGAGAAAAGAACATTAATAATGTATCATATCAATATCATATGCCCAACATCATGAATGTATCGTGCAATGAGTGTATCTTGACACCCCTAACCCTCCCCATCAAATACAACAACGTGATTTAAAACTGATAATATGTCCAATGTTTTGCTTTCCACATTGATTAGAACATTACTGTAGTCAGTCATGCTAAATGCACAGTGCAGTGTAGTAGTCTGTAGTGGTAGCAGAATGGATAGTGTTCTCAACTTACATGAAGAAAGTTGAGTATTTGGTAGTCAGTAGTTTACAACTTTTGTCACTCTGCCCTTTTAATTATTAACTACAGTGACTACACTGTTGCCTACATCATGTTTTTTTAACTGGTGGTCTGTGAAGGTATTGCATGTGGTCCCTGACCATGCATTTAGTAATGTAGGAAAGTGAAGATTTGTATTATATTTTATGTTATCGACCACTAGTTGAGAAACAGTATGATGTATGACGACGCATCAATGTTATCAGTTACTTGGAAGTTGGATGTCAAGATCTTCCACAGAAATGGGAGTTAGAATTTCAAGGGAAACTGTACCCGTACCGGTTTACCTGGTTGAGTCATCATTAGTATGAAATGTGCCCATATCGATTGCATGTGCTTGCTCATACATATGTTGCAATGAATCAGTTAACATGAGTTTAATATGGAAGGTTAAGAGAACAGAATAGGGGCAACCATGGGAAAGGAATGGATCAGTGGTTCTCAATCTTTTCTGAGCTCTGGACCACTAGCATATCTCAGTTAAATGATGACTGTTAAGGGCTTGATTTAATTCACCTCGAATTAACAAATTAAATTAAGGCCTTAACAGTCAGTTATTTAATTTCAAGCTTTTTCCCCCATACCACGCCCATATCCACCCTCCCAACACAACAGTGGTCCCCAGGTTGATTCTCAGTCAGGGTGGTCCCTGGTTCATAATCAGTTGAAAACCCATGGCTTACATGTAACAAATTAGGCTATCAATTATGACCTGATGGTTCTGGTTTTACTTGTGGAGCTAGGCTGGCATCTGCGCAACTGTCCATATACAGTAGATCCAAATTAATCACATGCACAGAATTACTTCAAATGATTATGAATATCCAGTTATAAATTGGTCATTGTAACCTACCTGGTGTATGTAATTCTATGAGCAACAAAAACACACTTAAAAGAGGATATCTCTGTGTTGGAAATTGGGATAACGCATCTCTCTAATATGCCCAACACCTGTTGAAGTATGTTGCTTAATTGTTCAACCACCATCGTTAAGACGCTGAATAGATTTGACTGGGTCGTTCACACTCGCTGTGCGTGGATGGCTTGTTAACGACCGTCACTGATTCTAAATAGACCAAGGTGTTACTGGATTTGAATCCGTTGTATCCTTTGAAATACAGAGGGGGCATTGACCACTGTTCTGCTGTACTAAAAAGGTATATAAAACCGACTATTTTATCAATTCAAAATTGCATGACCCTCCCTTGGATTCAAAGTAAAATTAGCTGACCCTCCCTTGTACTAAAATTAGAAAGGCATGACCCTCCCCTATTTTCCTCCAGGGACCCCCTTCAGCAAATTTCGACTGGTCCCTAAGGCCTTGTGTGGTGAGCTTCCTTAGTACCTATCCTCGGAAAAAATAAAGGGGGAAAAAAAAAGAAAAGAAAGATTGGTTAGCAGACAATAGCATGAATGCGTGTGAACAATGGCTTTAGACGGGAGGGGCCTAATAAAGAGGAAGACGGCAGTGGCTTTTGTCATGTGCTACTAGGTCAGTCTCCTCGCTTTGTGTGCGTGCGTGCACACACCTGTATCTGTGTGCGTGTGCGTGTGTTTGTGTGTATAAAATGGAGAAAGATGGGGGGGGGCTCTGGGATGTGAGAGGAACTTGAGCAAGTGTGTGTGCTCTTGTGTGCGAGTGTGTGGGATTCTCTGTGGGATTTGACCAGCATTATAAGTGTTTTTTATTTGAATTTTTCAGTTGACTGCTGAGGTAAGGCAACCAATAAGGATTTGTGTTGAATATTGTGTTGTATAGTTTCAATGTACAGGCTGATGATAGGTTCTTGGTTTACGTATGTATTAGTTATTATTAGATTATTGGTTTACTTCCGTATTCATTTATTATTAGATTACTATTTCTATGCATTTGATGTATTATTGATGTATAATGATGTATTATCTTGTGTCCTTGATTACTGTAAATTGCTCTGGATTAAGAGCGTCTGCTAAATGCCTAAATTGTAAATTGAATATCGTCTCTTTCGGGTGGGAAGACGTCCAAAACTGTTACTTTTCAGGATTCAAAAGCATCAAAAGTAGCAGATCTACAAGCTCGAAATGCAGCGCGAAGGGATCTGCTACTTTTGAATTGAGCGATCAGTTAACGACGAATATAATAATCATATTAATAATATTGTTGTGACCACATATCCTTTTGTTAAAAATCAACCTTTTCCATTTGTGTGAGTCACTCTTTGGACAGACTGAAATAATAGACGCTCGTTTGTTGAAGAAATAGAATGGTCCAGGTTTGGTTAAGTTTCAAATTAAAGATGTTTATTTTCTTTCTTGCAGAGATGCAAACATGAAAAGAAAACTAAAACTGGTTGTAGAATAAAATAATAGATTTAAATTAAATCTCCCGCACGCCAACAAGGTCTAAAGACTGTGTGCTTTTCAGTCTGTCACGCCCCTAGCATGACGCACAAGTCCTTATAAGGGAGACCTGCTGGGGACTGAGCACACTGCAGCCATACACACCACAATACATGGCCAATAAATAAATAATATTGAATATAAAGAACTGGCTCCTACAAATATAATCATGAAATGAGAATAGAAATAGAACGGATGACATCAAGATGATAGAGATATATCTAGGCAGTGCCGCATACTTTATGCCCAGGCCAATATGCTGCTTCGTAGGTTCAGCATTTGTTCTGATCCTGTTAAACGTGCTCTATTTAAAGCATTTTGCACTCCCATGTATACAGCCTTCTTGTGGTGCTCATACAAGAAGGGTAGTATGCGGAGGCTCAAGGTAGCATACAATGATGCCTTGAGGATTCTACTTAAGGTCCCCTCTCCAGATGGCATAGTGCCAGTCACTTATTCGTGACATGTG
Source organism: Gymnoscopelus microlampas (assembly GCF_963454915.1). Taxonomy (NCBI): domain Eukaryota; kingdom Metazoa; phylum Chordata; class Actinopteri; order Myctophiformes; family Myctophidae; genus Gymnoscopelus; species Gymnoscopelus microlampas. The sequence continues at coordinate 50,241,885 of NC_139944.1, read as the reverse complement.
GTAGACCCACCTGTGAGGCTCTCTTAAGGCACTCCATGTATGGGTTCATGTCTCGCCTGGATGAGTCCAGGAATTGTATTATTGAGGATATGGTCAATCCTGGGAAAAGCTGTCTCATCCAGGCTACGGAAGCACTGGAGACATAGTCTGTATGTGTGATTTGTATGTAATAGTATGTCCTTGTCTATATGATGTGTTTTTATATATTTTTATTTTTTTACTTTCTTAAATTTTGTTTGTTTTTAACTGTATGTTATATGGACCCCCTGTGAGTCTGGAATAAAGTTTGAATTGAATTGAAGTGACCCCGAAGCCTGACAGTAAACTGTAAAGTAAACCATTGGATAATAAACTGCAAACTGGATAATAAACTGTAAATCATTGGATAATAGGCCCACAATCTAAAAGGATTTGTAATTAATAATCTTTAAACGATAATGACATTTAGTTATACAGGATAATAAAGTACCACAGAGTACCAACACTGTTATCATTATATTTCCATGGTGAGTTGTATTGATTGAATGCTAAATACAACACAAGTGAAGCATTTCACCAACCGTGATGATTAAGAGTACATGATGTATGAAAATGGGAAGAGGTTGTTTCAAACTATTTGAGATGAGGTTCTCTTGTGTTTCTCTTGTTGGTACTGTAGCAATCTTGATAACTATGGCTCAAATCATCTCTCATCTCTCACTACTCCTGGGTCTTCTCCACATCACAGGTAAGGAGGGGTTTTGTTTTAAAATATTTGTTTTTTGCTTTTTCTGCCTTTATTTGATAGTATACAGTAGACTGACAGAATATGGGGAGAGAGAGATGGGGAGTGACACGCAGCAAAGGTCGTCGGGATCAGGATTCGAACGCGCGACACGCTGTCAGGCTGCATCAGGCTGGATTAGCAGCGATTAGTGCCCGGACCGCTACGCCAGCCGTCCGGGCCAGGAGGGTTTTCATATACTGTAGCAGATCTATATTAGCTAAAAAATGCGCTACTTTTGGTGCTTTGATGATATGCTGTAGTATGAAGTCCTCATGCATGCACAAAAAGCACATGCTTCGATTATGCATCGATGTCTCATCGATTATGCAGCGATGTCTCAATGAATTGAATAGCCTACACAGGACCAGAATGGAAACAAGCCCTTAGGGCCTTTTGTGTTATCCTTTTAGCACCATTGTATAATAATCATACCACTAACTTATAAGGGAACGGGTTCAGTGACGTCAGAGTTAAGATTCGTGGTTATAACTCCGCCCATTTTCGATGCCATTTTCTAGTCTGACCAGTTTGACGCGCTGCAACGTCAGACTGTGCTTCTTGTCTAGCAAGCAGTGTATAGACTGTGTACATTAACTTCCATCTCTCCATCTATCTCTATCATGTCTGTCGCTCTAATTTAGCAACGGGACGACGGTGCTGCGTTGTCGGATCGCAATAGCAAGTGTTCAGAGACGTTGGAGTTAAATTGTACACATTTTCCACTTGGAAGCAAACTACTGAGATCATATACGAACGAAATATTTGTTCGATATGAATAGACAAAATATCAAATTAATGTTGTATGGCTTGGGTGTCAGCTGACGAAATAACATAACCTTTAACAACATTCTCAAACACATAAGCTCTCTGCCTGTGCATAAACGAGAATGACAGCAAACAATCAAAACATAAACATCTGTTGTGTTGATCAGACGGAATCTTGCAGAACCGGCTAGTGGCTACTGGCCAGTGGTGGAAAAAGTACTCACTTAAGTAATGTTTTACTTAAAAGTATCAATACTGCAGTGTAGAAATACTGTTACAAGTAAAAGTCTGGTAATCAAAATTTACTTAAAGTACCAAAAGTAAAAATACTCATTATGTCAAATAGCCAAAGTTTAAATAGGGCTGAAGTGGTTGTTTTGTATATAATAATTCAAATCTACAAAGTAACTAGCCACTAAAGTTTAAAAAAAATAGTGGAGTAAAAGTACCTCAAAATTGTACTTAACAGTACTTGAGTAAATGTACTTATACACTACAAAATGGCAACCGGAACTACGCCATTCTCTGCGAGTCTCCGTTCCCTATACTATTTGCAAACCGTTAATAAAGTATTCAATCAATCAATCAATCAATCAATCATCTCTCTCCTTAAACGGTGCAATAAGTGATGCACTCTCCTGTGTTTCCCAGGTGTGTTTGCAGACCAGAATCATACGAGTCAGACCAGAATCATCGGAGGTTACGAGGTGTGGCCGAACTCCATCCCATACCAAGCCTCCCTCCAGTACAAGAACTACCTCTACGCCTCCTGGGAGCACAGCTGTGGAGGCACCCTCATCCACCCGCAGTGGGTGTTGTCTGCCGCCCACTGCTATCAATGGTGAGTAACTGCACTTTTATACAGTATATAATATTATTATAGGTTAACAGTGCCATCTGCCCGAATGTTGTCATGATGTTATCATGAATATTGTCTCTGTCGGGTGGAAACCTGTCCAAAACAGGTACTTTTCAGGATTAAAATTCAAAAATAGCAAAAGTAGGGGATCTACAAGCTCCAAATTTCGAGCATGTGGATCTGGAGTTGTCATGTTCTCCCTGTGTCCCTGTGTCCCCTAGGGTAGGTAGTGGGTACCCTCACAAAAAACATCAGCAGTAACAGCAGAAATCCTGGTCTCTATACTGCCTCCCCCTGGTCAGCCTGATGGAGGGGAAAGGAACTGGTTGGAATAACGTGTTACTTCCACACGCTGTCCTATCGGGGATACTCCCCCCTGTCAGGTGATAAGAAGCGGCCTGCTCACTCCTCACACATTGAAGGAAGCATGAGCTCAGTTTGGGGCTCTCCCCAGGCTGGCAGAGGGAGAGTAGCTTAGGCAATTGACACTGGGTGAAAAAAAATGTTTAAAATAAATCATGGGATATAAAAACAAGAAAGAAATGACTTGAAGTCATATTCTCCCAGGTGCTCTGTGTGTGTGTGTGTGTGTGTGTGTGTGTGTGTGTGTGTGTGTGTGTGTGTGTGTGTGTGTGTGTGTGTGTGTGTGTGTGTTTTCATAGACCTGATTACTTGTTTTTCGGATTGCTTGTTTCTCTCGCCAAACCTGGCAACAGAATCTGCGACGCTAAACGCTAATAATGTTTTTTATATAAGTGGTGGTAACATTTTTATACACCACACAGGTCTTCCCAACAATAGCGAAGATTGAAGTCAGTGTGAACATGGCCAAATAATAACTTAATAGCCAAACTAGGTCTAATGAAGCACGCTAGCATTTAGGCTAACCCTCCTGCCTGAGGCTGCAATACAACTTGCACTGTCTGCAACTGTTTCAGTGTGAATGAGGGGAGCGGACAGCGGATCGCTGTTACTGCGGGGGGCGGACCGTCTCCCCATTCGTGTCGCCATTGGCTTAAAGGAGTGAAGGACAGCCAGGACAGCCAATGACAAATAGGTGTCGCTTACCCATAGCTTGGGAGGACGAGGCCGCCCGTGCAGAGTATGGGAAAATATCCCCATTGGCTTAAAGGACAGCCAATGACGCAAATGTGTCGAATGCAAATCTGTAATGTGTCGAAACGATGACTAGTAGGTCTGCCTCTTCTTAGACTCAGGCGCTCTTCGAGCACCTGGTAAAAATGAGTAGTCTATACAGTAAGCATATTGATTACGTACTGCAGTAATCGGAATGTGGGATGTGACTTGAACTCTTTGTCTTATGCTGTGGTCTTTGTAGGGGAGAGCTGTTCAGAGTGGTCCTCGGTGAACACAGCTTCTCTAGTGTCGAGGGTTACGAGCAGGAGTTCCAGATGTCCAGAGTCTTTGTCCACCGCATGTACAATTTCAGGACAATGGACAACGATATCATGCTAATCAAGGTATCTGACCAGGTGGATCATCTTCTAGCCTACTAGCTGAACGTCAGAACACAGATTCACACAACAGACAGTGGTGGAAAGTAACTAAATACATTTTTATTACGAAACCACTTCAGACCAATATACTTTTATTGAAAATACTCGTACCACTTATATACTTTCATTTGAAAATAGTTGATCTACAAGCTCACAACGTGTCGCTTTGCAACGCATTGTGAGCTTGTAGATCAGCTATTTTCAAAAGATTTGTATACATCTTGTGAAATGGGACCTTTTGCACAATGAGTACTTTTACTGTGGTACTTTGGTACTTCAAGTGCATTTTGATGGCAATACTTTTGCTCAAGTACATTTTGAGTACCGGACTTGTACTTGAGTATTTCTACAATAGGGTATTGATACTAAAATATGTGAGTACTTCTTCCATCACTGACAACAGAATATGAAGCCATTCTGCCCCTCAATAAATCATGTGCCCATGAGGCCATTGGCCTTAATGGTAAACGGAAAACTCACCCCAAAACATGCTCGCCCTCATTTTTTCCGCGGACTGCTCGCACCCAACAGTTTTTGTATTCTTGTATTTGTTTTACTGAGGTTAAAGGTTAAGAATAAAGTTAGGTTTAGGCATAGTTTTACTAAGGTTTAGGAATAAGGTTAGGTTTAGGCATAGTTTTAACTGAGGTTTACGTTTAGGAATACCTGGTGGCAACCGTTCCGAGGTCGCCGGATTTGACCCGGGGTGAGTGTGTTTTGGGACGAGTGTTCTTGTATTCGCCATTATGCCCCACCCACACTGCCCCCAGTGTCTTTTGTGGAGAATCTGAATGTTTCTACCGTTTCTACAAAAGAAAATGAAAATGTGTAAATGCCAATAAATTATTGGTATATAAATAAAAAAGCAAATTTATTTCACTTATACTTATATTATGCATTTTTTTTTAAATATTAAATTAATAATTTCCATAAACTTGGCCTTTCTGCCCTGGCATTTGGCCTTTTGTGCCTTCCACTAAAGACCAAGTGGCCTTGTCCCTTAAAATGACAAAATTCCAGGCCTGGTCTTGACCATGTGTAGCCTACATGCCTAAATGTATTTGAGTTGCTGCCATGTATTTGGCTGATTAGAAATGTGTGTTAACGTGCAATTGAACAAGTTTGCCTGATAAAGTGGCCGGTGATTGCATATTCATGATACAATTCAAAATACAATTAAAAGACCATTGAAACCGGGAAAGCATCCCTGTCATTTTAAATCTTAGCATATACAACAGAATATGAAGCCATTCTGCCCCTCAATAAATCATGTGCCCATGAGGCCATTGGCCTTAATGGTAAACGGAAAACTCACCCCAAAACATGCTCGCCCTCATTTTTTCCGCGGACTGCTCGCACCCAACAGTTTTTGTATTCTTGTATTTGTTTTACTGAGGTTAAAGGTTAAGAATAAAGTTAGGTTTAGGCATAGTTTTACTGAGGTTACGTTTAGGAATAAGGTTAGGTTTAGGCATAGTTTTAACTGAGGTTTACGTTTAGGAATACCTGGTGGCAACCGTTCCGAGGTCGCCGGATTTGACCCGGGGTGAGTGTGTTTTGGGACGAGTGTTCTTGTATTCGCCATTATGCCCCACCCACACTGCCCCCAGTGTCTTTTGTGGAGAATCTGAATGTTTCTACCGTTTCTACAAAAGAAAATGAAAATGTGTAAATGCCAATAAATTATTGGTATATAAATAAAAAAGCAAATTTATTTCACTTATACTTATATTAAATATTTATATTTATATTTTTAAATATTAAATTAATAATTTCCATAAACTTGGCCTTTCTGCCCTGGCATTTGGCCTTTTGTGCCTTCCACTAAAGACCAAGTGGCCTTGTCCCTTAAAATGACAAAATTCCAGGCCTGGTCTTGACCATGTGTAGCCTACATGCCTAAATGTATTTGAGTTGCTGCCATGTATTTGGCTGATTAGAAATGTTTGTTAACGTGCAATTGAACAAGTTTGCCTGATAAAGTGGCCGGTGATTGCATATTCATGATACAATTCAAAATACAATTATAAGACCATTGAAACCGGGAAAGCATCCCTGTCATTTTAAATCTTAGCTATATTTATACTTTGGCTATTCAAACATAGGAGAAATACAAGCTCATAGCGTGTCCCTTTGTGCTGTGCTATGAGCTTGTAGATCTGCTTTTTTTTTTTTTATTCACAAAAAAAAATGTTTTAGCAAATCTTTTAATATATATATATTTTTAAAGCAAACATCTTTAATCCAAATCTTTGCTTATGGGGGTCCCTGGAATCAAATATTTTGAGATGGAGGTCCGCGGACAAATGCATACAATTTTGGGGGTCCTTTACATGAAAAAGTCTGAGCACCACAGAAGCAACATTAGAAGATTTTTTTTAGAATCAGACCCAGTCTATGTAATTCATTTTCAATGAGAGGCGGACTATTATTTGGGACGCGCGGAGAAGTTGAGGGGTGGTGAGGCGAGCGGGCGCGGTCCCGTGAAATTCTCGCAGGCGGCAAGAGCTGGATTGTGGTGAGCTTTTCTTTTCCCCCGCACCGCGCAGGAGGACAAAACAACAATGATCGCGGCGAGATTACCGCTGATCTGAGTACGCGTCCACCGCTCCCCGTCTGTTAAGACCTTAAATGGGTTAAACTGAATTATACCTCTCTTGGTTCACAGCTGGATCGTCCGGCGATCCTCAGCAACAGGGTGCAGGTGGCTAGCCTACCATACACCAACACACGCCGCCTGACCGCTTCCACCAAGTGTAGGGCCAGTGGCTGGGGGCAGACCGAGGTCTCCGACGCGCCCGCGCCTCCCGAACTGAGGGCCGTGGTTGTGAACTTCAGCCCCAGATGCGGGTCCTGGAATTACTTCCAGATCACCCGGAACATGATCTGTGCCGGACGCTTTGGAGGCGCCTGTTTTGTAAGTAAAGGAAAGAGAGTCAGCTGGAAGGATGGGGTCGCATTCATGAGCCAATAATGTGATGACTGGCGGAGTCAAGAGTTTCCATTCAGTCTCCTACCGGAGTCTCCGGCTGTCATCAAATTATCGGCTTAGGAATGCGACAAAAAAAAAACAATCTCCATGAATTCAAGGCTTCATGGGGTGTGTAATTGATAGAAAATAAGTAATTTGTGGGTGAACTACTCCTTTAACCACTCGAACCCTTAGCATCCCTATTCCGGGAGCGAACAAACAGCCAAAGTTGGCCGATCTACAAGCTCTACAATACCCTATCTAAGTCTAAGTTGTAGATAGGGTATTTTTGGCAAAAGGATTTGGTGTAGAGGGACAAAAAGAGCACACCAAGTACAGAGGCAACTCATGTCCATTTTTACTAAGTATAGAGGGTACATTTTTACTAAGTATCCAAGTCTACATATCAATTTGGGGGTCCTTGGCACAAACTACTGTCCTATGACAGGGGTTCTCAAAGTGGGGTCAAGGAACCTTCAGGGTTCCTTGACGGGGTCCAAATTGGCCAGTCCACTACTGGTCTCTGTACACTTGAAATTAAAAGGTTTGAGAACCACCGATACAAAAGTGACCCGCTCAATGACGATGGCTCTTTTTCTCTTCTGTCCTGCAGGGGGATTCAGGCGGGCCTCTTGTCTGTAACGGTAACTTGGAGGGCATCGTGTCCTGGGGCAGGGCTGACACCTGTGTCAGCCCTTACTTCCCTGGTGTGTACACCGAGGTCAGGAACTACCGCAGGTGGATCAACTGGTACCTTCAGCACGTCTAGCGAGACGATAACTACCAGCAACCTCTAAAATGCACCAAGGAGGACTCTCTATTGTTATGGGAGATCACAGAATATGTCTCAGTGAACAAATGCTGTAGGCCTACACTGTAACAGAACTAAAGTTTGCCATGTTTTCTTTTTTGAATCCATATAATTTGCTACAGTATAATCAAAAGACATGCAAGGAGGATGAATAATGTTCATTCTTAACCCATTGAACCGGGTAAGCATCTGCCATTTCAGATTTTTGCATTGGCTATTCAAAAATAGCAGATATACAAGCTCTTACGAGCTTGTACATCTGCCATTTTTTAACTACTGATTTAGAAGGAATTTTGTAGAATCGGCCTCGGGTCTTAATGGGATTCATCAATGATCGCAGTTTTTTTTTAAAGTGTTGACTTCATTTTTCTTATATTGTGGCTTTCATTGTTATTAGTTATTTTTTCATTTTACGTGCACGTTCAACATAAAGATTATCAAATCAAATAAAAAAATAAAAAGACTGGTTCCAGTCATGATGTCACTTTGACAAAATCTATGAATGTGAAAACTACAACCCTTGCATCCTGGTGTTTAGCTGCTAACCTCAATGACCGTGACCTTGTTAGCCAAGTTTACTGCAAAATGGCAGCTGTAGACCATAGTGACCCCCCCAACCCCATTGATTGTTTGATTGATAGAATACATATAATTTAGAAGTTTGCAGGAAAAAAGCACAAGAACAGTTTAAATACAAGGTCAACTAAATAGGATTGAAAAGCCCATGGAAGCCTAATGGTTTGTTTCACAACGGCCAGTTCTGAATCGCAGCCTCCTGAAGCCTGAAGGTACTCTTTTAGGGCAGTTTTGAAGGAGAGTAGGGTTTTACTCTCTTTCACTGCTTTTGGTAGGGCAGTCCACATTTTTGTTGCATAGCAACCAAAGAAAAACAACAACAATAATCATCAACAATTAACCACATGAACTGAACTAGCATCCCTGGGGCTACGATGAATACAATACAATACAACGTTGTGAGCTTGTAGATCTGCAAAAAATTGGCAGAGAGAATTGGTGTAGAGGAAAAATGGAGCGGGCCTAGTATACTGTAGTCAGACCCCAGGTGACTCCGACCAACGAGCACATTAAAGCATGACAGTGCTTGCCATATTTTGTGAAAGAAACAAGCAACCAGGTCTAGGAGAACAAGCAACTATGGGCCATGCATATAAGCACCTAATCTATATGCATCGGCTTAAATAATCTTGAAATACAAGGTGATATTTTGAATATTTTTTAAGCATTCTAACAACACAAATCTGGTATGCAGGGCTCCCTGGCACAAATCATTTTCAGATGGGTTTAGGGACAAATAGTTTGTTAATTGCCTTCCTTGCCATGAAAATGTTTGTGAACCACTAGTTTAAACTACATTCAGGAAACAATCCCAAATAAGCAACTACACTTTAGAAACAAGCCCAAAAAAACACAAGTCTCAACTACCAATATTTACAAGCAACTTGTTACTTCACAGAAAAATAATCCCAAAGTCGCTTATAACAACCAGACATGGCAACACTGAGCAGTACCCTCCAATGACACGTGATTGTGTTCAGCCAATAAATGAAGCTCAGGCGACTGCTTGCTTTTTTCCCCACCTTGCAAAGCGCTTGTAGTTTGAAACTCATGTAGTTTATACTTTAATATCTAATACTTTAATAATGTATCTGTAGCATTTAAATGCAGAATTCCATGTGTTCTTTTATTTACTCTCAGTAGAGTGTCCATGTTATTTTTTTTATTTTTTTTGTAGAACGTGACCAAAGGTGTTATGTCAATACATTACTTGGGTTCCAGTAACATAACTCTACAGTACACTCTTGTTTCTCTTCAGATCGTATAAATCTTTCGCCTTTTACTAAAGATTTCCGTGGAGAGGAACATTATGAGTATCAACTAATTTTTTGATGCCCTGCCTCACGGCGGGGCTTCCTCTCTTGTTAAAAACAGACCTGACAATGCACTCACATACTGTACTACAGTGCTTCTCAACCAGTAATACAGGGGCCACCAGTGGTCCTTGTGAGGGCACCAGGGGGTCCCCGGCAAAATTAGCTAACATAGCGTCACAATCATTTTAACCACTTAGATTTGGCTATTCAAAAATAGCAGATATACAAGGTCATAAGTGCCGCCCGATTTGCTTGTCGATTTTTGTTTTTGAAAAATCTTGTATATATATTATTATTTTTTAAGCTAACATTTTTAACTCAAATCTTTGCTTCTGGGGGTCCCTGGCACAAAACATTTTCAGATGGGGGTCTACGCCGTGGCCAAATGTATATCAATTTAGGGGTCCTCCTTGCCTCAAAAAGGTTGAAAAACACTGCTCTAGTGTAACTGCTCCTAAACTGTATTGATCTGAGGCAGGATAGACAACGCTCCAACTGCTGTTTCACAAGGGGGTTTTATTTACCCAGTGCAGCAAGACACCGTGAAAATTAAAACTGTAAATGAAATGACATAATAAAGGTTTTAACCCCAATGCATTATACACGTCCTTGTTAGCAGCCATTTGCTGTCATCTTTTTAAATGTCCATGAATTGTCCATGTTTACGTAGTTGTACTATCACACACAGAACACACAATGCAATGACAATAACTTGTACTGACAACAAAATAACAGGTGACATACCGCGTGCGCCTTCTGCCCAGAATATCCATGAGTTATGTTCTTCTAATCTGTATTTATCTTGTTTATCAACGACTCTTTTTTACATTGAAAGAGCTTCTTTCACCTCTGTACTTGTTTGTTCTGTCATGCCCAAACCCAACAGGTGATTCCAATGTTACTGTGATTAGGTTCACAACAAGATATCTGGCCCTTGCCACAATGCAAAGAACAGTAGATGGCACTATATTACAATATACACCATACACATACAATTATGTCACCCAAAATAAAAACATATTCACAATTTTCACATTTTCAGAAAAATTATAAAATACCACAAAATTCAACCCATACGGGACAGCTACATATAGTACAAAAACTGGTCAAACTTTGGCCAAATCGTCAAATAATATAAGAAAGAGGAAAGAAAATTGACAATAGCTGATCTGCAAATTTCACAATATTTATCTGTGGAACCGAGTCAAATTAAATTGAATGCCTCAAACTTCTACAATTCCAAGTTCTTGTCAGGGTGGGGGGTCCCTCAGTTCAATTGATTCAATGATTATTTGGGGGGGGGGGGGGGGGGGCACAGTCTGAAAAGATGGGGTTTAGGGACAAATGGTATGTTCATTTGGGGGTCCTTGCCATGAAAATGTTTGTGAACCACTGGTTTAAACAACATTCAGGGAACAAGCCCAAATAAGCAACTACACTTAAATTAGAAACAAGCCCCCCCCAAAAAACGCACGTCTCAATATTTACAAGCAACTTCACAGAAAAAGCCAAAGTCGCTTATAACAAGCAGACATGGCAACACTGGGCAGTACCCTCCAATGACACGTGATTGTGTTCAGCCAATTAATGAAGCTCAGGCGACTGCTTCCTTTTTCCCATCATGCAAAGCGCTTGTAGTTTGGAGAAACTCATGTAGTTTATACTTACATTTTTATCTGTAGCGTTTCGTTGTAGTATTTAAATGCAGAATTCCACGTGTTCTTCTATTTACTGTCAGTAGAGTGTGCATGTTAAAAGTTGTTTTTTTGTAGAACGTGACCAAAGGTGCTATGTCAATACATTAAATGGGTTCCAGTAACATATCTCTACAGTACACTCTTGTTTCTCTTCAGATCGTATAAATCTTTCGCCTTTTACTAAAGATTTCCGTGGAGAGGAACATTATGAGTATCAACTAATTTTTTGATGCCCTGCCTCACGGCGGGGCTTCCTCACATGTTATAAATAAATTATTTATACTTATACACCAAAATTGAGACTGGATGCACAGGTGATTGTTTCATGCAATCAATTCTCAAACAACCTGTAGTTGTGTGTTGGCTACTAGGCTAGTGCTGCGCGCCCTGGCGAGACCTGATAGAAAAGGTTAATTTGCAACCAGTATGACGCTTGCAACGCCGTACAGACGACGTCACACTGGCTGCACGCAGCCAGTATGCGCGCAACGAAACCCATTATATCAGGTCTCGTTAGGACGCGTCTCACTAGCCAACACACACAAGAGGGGGTTGGGGTGTGCTGAAACCAGTGCACCCCGAAACAGGTTGGGAATTGATTGCGTGAAACAATCACCTGTGCGTCCAGGCTCAATGTTAGTAAACAAATAATTGGTCTATTAGGGATCACCACCAGTGGTCCTTGTGGGGGCACCAGGGGGTCCCCAGCAAAATTAGTTAACAAAGCGTCACAATCATTAAGTTTAACCAGCTTAATTAGCTTTGGCCATTCAAAAATAGCAGCTCATCTCATGGCAATGAGCTTGTAGATCTGCTATTTTTGAAAAATCTTGAAAATGTGTGCATATCTTTGAATATATATATTTTTTTTTAAGCGAACATTTTTAACTCAAATCTTTGCTTCTGGGGGTTCCTGGCATAAAACATTCATTTTCAGATGGGGGTCCGCGGCCAAATGTATATCAATTTAGGGGTACTTGGCATGAAAAAGGTTGAAAACCACTGCTCTACTGTAACTGCTCCTAAACTGTATTGATCTGAGGCAGGATATACAACGCTCCAACTGCTGTTTCACAAGGGGTTTTTATTTACCCAGTGGAAGTGGAAAAATTGTAAATGAAATGACATAACTAAAGTAATATTTAACCACAATGAATTATAAACGTTCCTGTTAGCAGCCATTTGCTGTCATCTTTTTAAATGTCCATGAATTGTCCATGTTTACATCTTTTACTATCACACACAGAACACACAATGCAATGACAATAACTTGTACAGACAAAAAAATAACAGGTGACATACCATGTGCGCCTTCAGGGATTCTTCTGCCCAGAATATCCAGGAGTTATGTTTTTTTTATCTGTAGTTATCTTGTTTTATAGAGACTCTTTTTACATTGAAAGAGCTTCTTTCACCTCTGTACTTGTTTGTTCTGTCATGCCCAAACCCAACAGGTGATTCCAATGTTACTGTGATTAGGGTCACAACAAGATATCTGGCCCTTGCCACAATGCAAAGAACAGTAGATGGCACTATATTACACCATACATACACCATACAAATACAATTATGTCACCCAAAATAAAAACATATTCACATTTTTCGAAAAATTATAAAATACCACAAAATTCAACCCATACTCTGGGACAGCTACATATGGTACAAAAACTGGTCAAATCGTCAAATAATATAAGAAAGAGGCAAGAAAATTGACAATAGCTGCAAATTTCACAATATTTATCTGTGGAACCGAGTCAAACTAAATTGAATGCCTCAACTTCTACAATTCCAAGTGCTTGTCAGGGTGGGGGCCTGGGGGGGTCCTCAGTTCAATTGATTCAATGATTATTTTGGGGGGGGTCACGGCCTGAAAAGGTTGAGAACCACTGTCTAGGTTTATTGGCTGTGGGTAATGGGGAAACGCCTATTTAACAGTGGACTCCTAACTTCTGATAAGTTATGTAATTCTGTTACAGCACAGAGATAAAAGATAGCAGCAGATAGCAGCAGATTTACCAACACACATCATAACACCAATCACAGCTTTCTCTCAATCAGTTGAGTTTTGTCATTGTATATGTGACTTTTTCCTCCATGTTGGGTCCGGTCCACGGACCACTTTGTAACTCTGAGAGTTAAAGGTAGGGTAAGTGATATATATATATTATTTTTTCTTAAAAAGGTTAAAGTACTATATTAGTACTGCTAGTAATAATTGTTACAGAGCGTTTGTTCGGTCACAGGGGTCTCTCCAGCTCTTTAGTAAACAGAATATAAATACATTTTCAGGTAGGTGTCACATTTAAGCCAATCAGGAGAGAGTACTGAAAATGCATTTTCTGTTTAATTAAGAGCTGGGGAGACATGGGAGACTACTTTTACTGAACAAACACTCTATAGCAATGAGTACTATCAGAATATAGCACTTATTTTAACCAAAGTGAATCACTTACCCTACCTTTAGATAAACACTGAGGATTTTCCCAGAGATATATTTTTAAAATTTCATATCACATGGGGGGTCCGGGTCTTAATGCATATCAAACTGACCGTCCTTGAAATGAAAAAGGAGAGATGATTGAGAATCACTGTCATCATAATAGGGACGTCATCTCACTAGAAGGGTTTGGCTCTGCCAGCCCCCAGCCACCCCTCCCTCTCTCCATTCCTCATTTACTCATAAAGCTTGAAGAGGCAGGTCAGACTTATTATTACACACAGAACACACACAGAACAGACACAGAACCCAAACAGCAGCAGTTATGGAAGAAGTCCAGTCGAGAAGGGAGGTGATGGACCACCACAGCTCAGTGTCAGTGCCTCAGGACAGGATCGAAGGACTGATCCGCCGGTCCCTGGAGGCCAAGGAACACGCTTATTGTCCCTACAGCAAGTTCAGGGTGGGATCAGCTCTCCTGACCCACGACGACAGGGTGTTTACAGGTAAGGCATTCTCTAAGAGTCTACTCTACAGCATGATCGATTGATTTTGATTGATTTTGTTTATTTCGGACACTGTTAAAAGACAGGGAATAGCCTACATAAAATAAGCATAATAAACATATTACTTAAATTACATTATGAAAACAAATACATGTTAACATGTAGTACTCTAGAGTGCTCGAAAAGGGCATAGGATGAAGTTTATTGCTCATTGTTATTTATCAATCAAATAACATTTAGAATTACAATTAAAGATGCAAAATGTGATGAAAATACTATGGAAACAAGAAACAAACAGAAAAAAAACGTACAGTATGTTCATCTTCAGAGCTTATTAGAATATCCTTTCATGTTTAATGAAGTCATGAAATAGTTTCCCAGTACTGCCTCATTCTATATATATAGAGAACTATGTAGGCCTAATATTTAAAGCTTCTAGTTATTTAAATTGGAATATAACGTCTTGCTGCTTGACCTTTCACACCTGTAACATTGTAATACAGAAAACAAGGCAGATTGAATTCTTGACAAATAAGAATGATTAATTTAAATGTACCCTGTGTACTCTTTGTGTTAAGTTTCTAGACAAGATGTCCAGAATCATGTAAATCTAATGTAATGTGACCTATATGTGGTAAATACAAATTGTAAGCCTGCTAGGATAATTGCCTAAGTCATATTTTTAAGGTTTTCAGGAAAGAAGAAATCTGCCTGTAGTCATCTAGTTGACTTAGGCAATCATGAGAAAAACTCATTTTGCCTAAGTCATGTTTATTTATTTATTTCTGCCTAACTCTACTCTCCTTCAAAAATAATGTCTGCCTATTTAAAGTCAAAAAGTTGACTTACAATCACTTTCTGCCTAAGTCATTTTGGAATGTAACAATCATTCTGATAGGCTGAGAACATAGGCAATAAGGCACAATGAAGCAGCAGTGTTAAGAGAGTTGAGTTAGGCAGTTAGGCAATTATGCTATGAGGCTAACGAAATGTAAATAAGAATGTGTGCACTTCATGAAGTGTGGCAATGAAAAACTTCTCATCGGAAAAGAACAACTTGTCATAGGAAAAGTACAGAGAAGGAAGAACAGGATGAGATCATATTTATAAGACGCAATGGATGCATAAGACGCAGTGGATGTTGTAACTTGTCTGAATCATGTCTGTTCCTGGAACACTTGACCAGTGTCTCTGAAAACCCATTGTTATTCTTACAAAATACACAAGGCCCTAATCATTATCTCGATCAGATCTCGTTTTTGCACAATCGTGTTAATAATTAATGACGGAAGACAAACCAACCATTTCATCTGATTCAACTAAATGAGGAGTGTTCAGAGTTCAGTTTCAAGGCCATAGCCTAATAAGTGTTTGTTCATTATAACCTCTGTAGAACACTTTGACTCATTTACACCTCTAACAGTGATGTGACAATAACGTTGATTCTCAAATCTTCTTAAATGAAGTTCGCAAAAATATAAAATGCATTATTTATCATTATTATTGTTTTTATTTCATTATGTTTTTTATTTAAAGTTAGCTCCTTTGCCACCAGATCAATTATAATCACAAATTAGATAATATATTATTAGCATAGACTGAAAAACGTGGCCTTGAACTATAGTGACATTTTGTCATTGCGTCATTCATGCCCCGTCACAAGCATATGTAAATCTGTCACATTGCCGGGTCAAACATTGTCAACAGCAGACCAAATATAAGACTTTCCACACCGTTCGGCTTGGGTTGACCTGATCACAAAGAGGACAAACGTCTGGGAACATCGGTTGACAAACAGCCGCACGTGCCGAGGGCCACAGCGCAGCTGTTTGTCGACCGATGTTCTTAGACATTTTGTCCCCTTTGTGACATAATAGGTCAAACGTAAAGCTAAACATTGCACAACTCAAGCCAAACAGTCTTGCACCACTGTTACCTGTCCTGTGTGTTTCATACTGTGGTGCTGCCATCACTTCTGAATTTCCCTCATATACGATCAACAAAGGTCTATGTATATCCCTATCAGATTCTATCTAGATTGTATGTAAAGGTTGTGTGACAGAGATTCCATTCAAGGCTGTGAGTGTGTTTGCAATTTCTCCCATGGGAAAGTAAGCACTGTTGCAGCGCCCGGGCCTGAATGGCTAATTCGGAAGTTTATTTTATATGTTGCAACATTGTGTGTCGTCGACAGGTTGCAACGTGGAGAATGCGTGCTACAACTTGGGCGTGTGTGCCGAGAGGAACACCATCTCCAAAGCAGTTTCAGAGGGATACCGAAGTTTCAAGGCCATCGCAATTGCCAGGTATGTCCCTCTCTGAGTCAGCGTTAAAGGACGACTTCACCCATTTTCATGATCTTCATATAATTTGGTCCAACACTAATGCTCATGATGAAATGTAAAAAAAAAACCTGCAGTTTCTATCAGCTTCAGTTGCAGTTTGCCTGCAGTTTCCTGCAGTTTCTATCCTGCAGCCTGCAGTTTCTATCAGCTTCGATTCCCCATCTATGATGTCACTCGTAGCCAGGTTTCTGAACTGTCCACAGCCCTCCTCTGAGACACAGACCAAGTAGACAAAAGTGGTACCATAATATTATAATGAGCATTAGTGACCAATTATATGAAGATTATTAGTTCTTGGGTGAAGTCGTCCTTTAAGAGTGTAAAAGAGAAAAAACAACAGCCGCACACTCAAACACTGGGCAGGTATCTGGTATGCTTCAGGCATACAATATGTCAAGATCTTCATGCCTGAAGAGTCATACATAATGTCAAACGACCATAAGCTTGCATTAAACTCAGATACCAGCACAGTGTCTGAGTGTGCGGCTGATGTTTTTTTTCTCTTTCACACTGATTTTATCCAGCTCCAGCACCTCATGCGTTGGTTTATTTCACAACTCTGAGAGCGCACACTTGAGTTACACGTGTATGCATTAACACAGAATTTGACTGTGTATACGCCAGAGATGAGCTAATTTTGTGTTCCCTCAACAAGGACAAATATTTGCCCAAAACATAGTATTATAGCCCAGCTTGCCTAACAAGCTATAAGGTTTCCTTTTATAACCACAAGTTGAGACCATTCCAAGATTCCTTCACCTTTTCACATGACCTGTAATGGAAAATATGAAATACTAATATGTAATAATCCATTTGCTACCCTTTGATTAAGCTGTATAACAAAGAACAGTAAGGATTGAATCAGCTGAATCTCTGACCAGGCTGTATCATGTCAAAAAACTCTAAATGATCAGACTCAATCATTTACTCCAATTTACTATTGTCTTCTTTGTCATGAAACCCCTACCAGCCCAAGTCCAAGCCCCGGATGAAATTGGTGTCCCACCTGAAAATGTATTTTCTGTTCATTAAAGAGCTGTAGAGACAGGGAGATATAGCCTACTTTGTTAAAAAGAAAATACAGAGAATAGAGCTTTAACCTTTTAACAAAATACTTTTTGTTTTAACCAAATAATATTGCTTACTGTACCTTTGATGACCATTACAAGGCATGTGATATGAGGCATTACAAGCACATTTTTTTTTTTGCTGTAATGTAATTCTTGTCATATTTTTCTTGCAGTGACTTGAATGACCAATTCATCTCCCCATGCGGTGGCTGCAGGCAGTTCATGAGAGAGGTATGGTTTTGTTTGAGCAAAGGTCAACTGGAAGATTTGGCCCTTTTTTAAAGGAGCACATGCTTTCTGATGATAATATGACAGTCTAAAAACTGATCAAACCGATTAGAGGGAAGATAAACTAGGAGTTTCAAAATTAAAGCTGTAATCTGTTTGAAAATAGCAGATCACCAAGTTCCCAACTCGTCACGATGCAAAGATAACATTTTATTCATAAAAAATAGGTTCTGGATCGCAGCTTGTATTGATCACTACAAGTAGCAATGAAATGAGTAGCAATGAAAATAATGAATGAGGTCATAAAAGTAAAGATGTTAACTTATGTTTGAATCATGTCTGTTCCCGAAACTCCTCTGTTCCTCAGAAGTGTGATTGTGTCAGATGGTTTCTGTGACAAAAAAAAAAAAAGTTACTCAATTACTTTTTTATGGTGTCATTTTGAAACAGTTTTACAAAATACACAACACCCTAATCATTATCTTAATCAGATCTCATTTCTGCACAACAACCCTGTTAATGATTACTGATGGAAGACAAAACAACCATTTCACCTGATTTACCTAAATGAGGAATGTTCAGAGTTCTTCTTTCTTCTTTTGTATTCTTCTCAGCAAAGGGAACAGTGCTGATATATAGGCCTCACAATTATCACATAATGGCCTAATCGCAATTATTTGAGATAATCGCACATTCTTTTTGATAATACAATAATCATTTCTTTTTGAAAATATATATTTTCAAAAAAAGAATAAAAATGGAAATAGCAGATAGCTTGTCGATCTGCTATTTCCACTATTAACGTTTAGTTTGAAGTATAGAGTAATTATGTGTCATATCTGCCCTGTGCACCTTTCGTTAACGAAGCCTAAAAGCCTAACAGAAATGTCATTTTTTAAATTCATGTTCCAATAATGTTCCAATGACAGAAACACAATGAAATCGTTAATCGCAATTATTTGAGCGACGATTAAATAGTCAAGTAAAAGTTCATAATCGTGACAGGCCTATACTGATGTATATCCTCATTGTGATTGTGTTCCATCTCCCTCCAGTTCGGGTCCAACTGGGAGGTGTATCTCTCCAAGCCTGACGGGTCGTACGTCAAGATGGACGTGAGCGAGCTGCTGCCCGTGTCCTTTGGCCCAGAGGACCTGTCCATGAAGAAAGTCTTCAACATCGCCAATGAATACTGAGGCTATGATATACTGAGGCCTATTTCTGGGGCAAAGATTATGCGCTCCACAAGCTTGCGGCGCGTTGCAGGGCGACTCGTTGTGAGCTTGTAGATCGGCTACTTTTCGGTAAAGAGAGTATAGTGGAAAAAGGAGGGGGCCTAGCATAGACCCATGGGGTACTCTGGTCAATGAAGGGTTTAAACCTTAAAGGAGTATTAGGTTCACCAAAAAAAATACTTTTAAGTGGTCAAAGTGTCATGTGAACATGCATGCTAAAAGGTGCATACTGTACATACTGTATATTTAAAAAGGTATGCCATATGTTTGCTCTCGTGTGACAAGTTGATTGTAAATAATGTTACATATTTAACTTCATTAGGCTGTGTGTAAGTAAATTGTTGAAACTTTGCCCATCCTGTGCCTCGAATTCTTGATCTAATAATTCCATGCAAGATTAACTTGAATACCGTGTTGCTGATTTTACAGTTTTATTAAGTGTTACAGAGAATGTGGGTAAAATTAAATAAATATCAAAGCTGATGCAAGTCTTTATCGTCATAATGTCATAAATATACTGTAAAACCGTTTCAAAACAGTTCCTTTTCATAACAGTTCAACCTTAGAGAGAATTTAACGGGGTTATTTACTTTCAACAGGATTATTTACTTTCATAAGTCACACTTCCTCTCCAACAATGATACAACATTCAAAAAGACACAAAGGATTCATTAAGTTATTGTCTACTGCAGTGGTTCTCAAGCTTTTCAGGCCACGACCCCCCCCAAAATAATCGTATTTGAACTGGGGATGCCCCCACCCTGATAAACACTTGGAATTTGAAGGAGTTGAGGCATTACATTTAGTTTGACTCGGTTCCATAGATGAATATTGTGAAAATAGCAGATCTACAAGCTCACATGAGCTTGAAGATCAGCTATTTTCCAAATGTTAGCCTCTTTCTTATATTGTTTGACAACTTGGTCAATATTGATTCCTTTTGCAATAATGACCATTTTCCTTTTTCTTTTTTGAGGTATTAAAAAAGGTCTGAAAAGTCCTTAAATTGTCACTCCACTGTCATCTGGGTGGGGTCCCCCAAAATCATGTGGGGACCTGACCCACAGGTTGAGAACCACTGGTCTACTTGCAAGCATTATCCACTGAGAATCCATTCATTCAGCGAAGGGTCACAATGAGGCGGCATTTTTGCAGCCAATTAAAAGGAGGGTGATTATGTTACACAAAGCTTACAGTGCAATTAGCCTTTTATTAGTGAGGTTTGATCTACAGTATTTCATGCAGTGAGATTTACAATGGTTTAAGGGCACTCAGAATGAAAAAAACAAACAAACTAAAACAAGAAACAAGAGAAGGATTCATACCGTAAGTTCTCCCTGATTCAGACACAGACAATGAACATTGAAAAAAGAATAAAAAATGATAGGGGTGTGCAGGCAGAGTTCTGGATGTTCATTCTCAAAACGCCAATATAGCAACTTTACTTACGGACCAAGTAGAAACTAGTATGTTTAATTCCAAAACAAAACAAAACAGATGTTGCAACTTGGCCTGAGTAGCACAAGAGAATATTACAAAGAACCCTATTCAACTGTAGCTGACAGACAGCATTTTTAGGATCCAAAAAAAAAGGGAAAATAAAGACTTAAAAAACATTTATACAGTGATTTGATTTCCATGTTTTAAAGTACCGGTATGTAAAAAATACTCTGCTATGATTCATATTTTTAACATGGCTTCCCCATATAAAAAGTAAAAATAATCTCTGGTAAAAGGAGCTGGAAGCACATCTGCTCTTTCGCCCCCAATGAGAGGAAAAAGTCTGGATCTATGAATATTTGAATATGCAAATATCACGCCTCACCCTAATGCAAAGTTAGTTTCAAGTTTCAGTCTGTGGCTAATTTACATACTGGACCACAATATTTTTGCGGGATTGATTAGTGATGATATATACATTATTTTCAACTAAAATGACACAGAGGTGTTCCCGGCGTGAAAGGTACTGTAAAACAATGTACAGGTGTAACAGGCCTAAATGGGTTATAGCTCCAATCTGCAAGAGGTATGTCTTATTGTCTCACTCCCGACAGAGAGAGTTGGTTGCAACCATGTACAAACTAACAATAAAGATGGCGGCGAGCGTCTGCTTCAATTAACTTTACTGACATTGTCAACCATTCTCTGTCCATACTGCATACTGTACATGCTAGTAATACTGCATTACATACTCTACCATACAATTTGGTGAAATTATAACATTAGTCATTAAAATAAGTTTCTGGATTTTTGCTTTTAAATAAAGCAAAAAGAGGGATGGTCGATCAGTTAAATAACATGGGCTTGGTTGAATAGGGCTCTTATAAATTGTACAGTAACAAAATATTTTAAATATACGTATATAGTCAGTGCAATGGCTTTGCTTTCTCAAGCCTTAAAAGTCTTGAGTCAGTCAGTAATCGGCTCCCTATGACATTCGATGGCAAGATCAGTGCATGAGAAGCAGATTTAAACCCTAAGTAAAAAAAAGGCTATGTGGTTAGATGACTCATAAAGGCTTGCAACTGTTTCATGGGTTTTGGCTAGCAACAAATATCTGTAACAATCAGCTTTAATTTCAGCCTTCGATAAGCTCCGCCCCAGCCTTTTCATGAAAGTAATATCACTTGAAAAGTTAGTGGCAGCCTCGTATCAAAAACTGAAATTAAATGTATGTTATAACTTATTTCCTTAAACTCCTCCTTTTCAAATGAACACAATATCTTTAAGTTATCTTGAACCAAAATAGAAAACACAGCTGATTATTGAGTATCATCAGCCTGGTGAGGGAAGTCTTTAGGTCTTAGGGCAAGGGTCTTCAACAGGGGGTCGGTCCGGGACCCCTAGGGGGTCCTCAGAGTTACTACGGGGGGGGGGGGGGACCAAGCACCAAATATTTGTGTGATATATATATATATATTTTTTTACATCAACCACTTGAACCCGAGCATCCCTTTTCTCAGGAGAACTTTAGCCAAAAATAGCAGATCTACAAGCTCACAACGCCTCGCACTGTGAGAAGTTGTGAGCTTGTAGCTTGTATTTTTGGCAAAGAGGTGTAGAGGGGATAAAAGTTTAATCTGAACCAATATTATACAATATAGAGGGGCGGGGGTCCCTGCTTCATCTCTCTCTCAGCTAGGGGGTCCTTGGCCCTGAAAAACATTGAAGACCCCTGTCTTAGGGCACACGTTAAAATGTCTGCAGAGGGATTTTCAACCATTCTCCATCGATTTAAGTCCGTTCTACAAATAAGTTAAACAGAAAACAAAATGATTAATATCCTGAAATAAACAGGGCTTTCTACAATTCAGTGTTGCAAACAAAACGCAAAAAAAAATAATAACAAAGAACGTAGGAAAACCAAAGTGAGCTGCACTTCCAGGATCGCTTACCGAGAATGAAAGATATATAAGACCACACAGCAGCAACAACCCCCCTTCCTCCTTCCCTTTAAAGCCCTTTAAGCCCAGCCTTCACCCTCAGCTCTCTGGGGAGGTGGAGGAGGTTGTTGTGTCCAGTGACGGCCAGGCGGGGGTGCGTAGCCTGGGCAGGGTGCCCTCCATCAGCCGCTCCATCCACAGGCCCAGGCGGTCCAGCTTGTGATAGACCTCCAGGCTGGTGGCCCTGGTGGAGCCACCTCTCCTCGAACCTCCCCCAGACCCGGACCCTCCGTCCTCCCTGGAGCTGGAGCGAGATCGAGAGTGGGACCTGGACCGGGAGCGTGACTTCCTCGAGGAGGAGGTGGAGGAGGTGGAGGCGGGGGAGTCGCCGCTAGGTTCGTCTCCGGTGAAGACCGGTCGGAAGAGGCAAAAGTATTTCTTGTGGCCGTTGAGGGCCAACACGTAGCCGGTGTAGTCGGAGGGGGACTCGTCGTCGTCTTCGGAGAGTCCTCCCCCTCCCCCCAGGCCCTGAGCGGCGTCCGGGGTGGACGCCAGGAGGGAGGGCATCCAGTAGCGGTGCTTGTCGGCATTCAGGAAGGAGAAGTGAAGTGTCTGGCTCCTATTGGTTGTATAAAACAGGGAGCAGGGAGGGACATAAACCAGTGGTGGAAAAAGTACTCTATTTTTTTTTTTTTTACTTAAGTACCTACTTAAGTATCTACAAGCTTGTAGAACGGCCATTTTCAAATAGCCAAAGTTCAAATAGGACTGAAGAGGTTAATGCATGTTTTGTAATAAAAAATCAAATCTACAAAATAACTAGTGACTGAAGTTGTAGTGGAGTAAAAGTTACTTTCCACCACTGACATCAACGAATGGAACGTGCAAAGATTGTTGAAGTGGCTACAATAATCACTGTATCACAGATATTTAGGGGGAAACGATACATAATTTATTTTCTTTTGTAGTTAAATTCCCCACCCATGTTCCTGTAATGTATGGTTTACTTTACTTTTTAAATTGTGTATTCTATTTGACAAATATTTGACAAACCACTCCACTTGTGACACTGAAAGCTGGTTTGATAAGAAACAAAAAGGACATTTGGCTTGAAATGTGCAGATTGTGTAAATAAAGTCAGGTAAAAGCCACCAGTTTTTTTTGGTCACAATAATCACAGAAAGCCCTGAAGGGACTACATTTGTATGGATAAAACCCAAAAGCACAGATATCTCAATGAAATCCTAGACTCTAGAGGCCGTGGCAAAACATGTTGGCAATCACAATAAAAGTGCAGGCCTTCTTAACATACAATTCAACCAATCTCATCCATTCGTACACTCAAGAGTTATGGGGGCTCCATGAAATGTAAAAGGTTTGAGAACCACTGGCTTAGGTATTTCTTGCGTGTCCCGAGTTCACTTGGATGAACTGGGGTTCTGTCTGTTAGCCTGCCGTGCTGCTGTTGTCGTCGTCTTCAAGCCAGCCGACTGTCGGCAGTTAGAAGAGCCACTGACCTAGTTGTTCTGCTGCTGCTGCTTTCTCACCTCCCACGACCTTGATCGCTACAGCTGTACTCACGCACTACGGGAGTTTTAACCACTTAAAACGCCTGTATACTTACGGAACTCTTCACAGAAGAAAATAGCAGATCTACACACTAGCAGATTAGGGATGCTAGGACTTAAGAGGTTAAATCCTAACCGATTTTTCAAACAAGATTTGAACACGCCACAGGATATTATATCATGTGATCTCATCTCAGGTCGATCACATGTGGAAGCAGATGTAAATAATGGCGCCGGTTAAACTCGCTGTGGTAACGGTTGTTGTGATGCGTCAGGGAAAACACGTTTTATAGGCGGTCGTGTTCTTTCCACATATTAACACTAAGCACTAAACTAAATATCAAACATGTTTGATATTATCGGGGGGCCCCGAGGCATCTGTGAACAGATGTGTTAAACAGAAAATACATTTTCAGGTCGTGATACCAATTTTATCCAATCAGGATGGAGAACTCAGAGACAGGATACAGATTTAAAAAGTGAAATTGATGTGTGTGATGACACAAAGAAATGAGCAGACAAAATTGGAACTGGAACACTATGAAAAAATTTAAGCTAATAATTGGGTACTCTCTCCTGATTGGCTGAAATGTTGCAACCTACCTGAACATTTATATTCTGTTTATTAAAGAGCTGGAGAGACGAGCTGGGGGGAGGGGGGGGGGGGCTCCTGTTACTGAACAAACACTCTATAGCAATGAGTACTATCAGAATATTGTGCTTTTAACAAAAAACCTTTTGGTTTTAACCCAAAAACTATCACTTACCCTACCTTTAAGTTAAAGGTAGGGTAACCCATTAAATCCGGGAACCCATCTACAAATGTCTTCTAAATCTAAAACAGGTTTCTGAAAAACGTATGTTGCTATTAACCTTTTCATGTCAAGGACCCCAAAATGATTATGAATTTGGCCGCGGACCCCCATCTCAAAATATTTTGTTCCAGGGACCCCCCAGAAGCAAAGATTTGAGTTATAAATGTTCGCTTTAAAAATACATCAATTCTAAGATTTGCACACATTTTCAAGATTTTTTAAAATAATAGCAGATCTACAAGCTCAGTATATCTGCTATTTTTTGAATAGCCCAAAGTATAAAATAATGGTTATAGCTCAAATCTAAAATGACACAGATGCGTTCCCCGATTGAATGGATTAACTGGAGAGCAATGCAAAAGCGTCAAGTGTTTGGCTTTAAGACTCACTGGAGGCACATCTTACCCGGAGAAAGAGAACACCTCTTTGGCAAACTTCCTGAGCAGGGCGTTCTTGGAGGCGTCGGTGAGCACCAGGACCACGTTGATGTGTCCGGGCCTCAGTTTGACCAGGTTGCTGGTGTACGTGATGTCCGTCAGCTCCGTCACCTCCACAAAGTCCTTCTTGGGAGGCCGACTGTGTGGGAACAGAAAAGGTATAGATGTCACGTGATGTGACGTTGCAAAAGAAGGGTTGGAGGAAGGCCAGACGAGAGAGAAGCATAGCGTTGCTGTCGGGCAGAAACCTCTTCTCTGCATATTTTCAACCGTACGCCTCATTAAAAGGGCAGATGCAGATTTCAATGGACTTCATTACCAATTTGAGCATATTCCCCTGGGAAAGGATTTACAACCACATCCTGGGATATTTTGGAGCATATTAAATACGGCTATTTGCATATTTACAAAACAACCCAAGAGTCGTTAAAAATACACATAAAAGCTGTGTTGATCAGTTTGTGAATGAAAAACATTTCTGCAATCAGTGGTAGGATGTATTCATTAGATTGACATGGTGCAGCACACATGCAGCGAAGATGGATGAAAGGGTTTTTACCTTGAGGTACTCTGTCTGCTAGACGCGTCGTCCTCATTGGCTGGTGGATCCTTTGGCTTGGGTTTCTGGGGCTTGTCTTCACCCGACTCGCTGGAAAGGGAACAAACAGGAAATTATGTTATATGCCCGTTAATTAACTCATTGAGTGCCAGAATTATTTCAGAATGATGTTGTCCCAGTGCCAGCGTTTTTTTCACAGAAAACAAAAAGTGCTTAGGAAGCGAGATTTCATGTCTAAGTTAAACAAGGGTGGATGGAGCTGCAAATCTGTGATATCTTGGGTTCTGAACATGTTTTAAAAAAATAAAAAATAAACTACTATTTTTTCAAAAACACGTCAAACACGTCATTGGCACGTTGAGCCATAGCGGTAAAAACATGTGAAACACGTTAATGGCACTCAATGACCCTAGGTGGGGTTGGTGAAAGGGCCTACTCTGTGTGGAGTTTGCATGTTCTCCCCGTGTCTCCTAGGGTAGTTAATACCCTCACAAAAACATGTAGTAATCCTGGTCACTATACTGCCTCCCCCTGGTCAGCCGGGGCGCCTGATGGAGGAGAAGGGAACTGGTTGGAATAACGTGTTCCTTCCACGCGCTATGTCCAACCAGGGAAACTCCCCCCTGTCGGGTGATAAGAAGCGGCCTGCTTGCTCCTCATGCATTGAAGGAGGCATGAGCTTCAGCTTGGGCTCTCCCTAGGCTGGCAGAGGGTAGGTAGTGCCCAGGATTACATAGGCAATTGGCACTGGGTGAAAAAAATGTGGGTTACAAAATCGTGGGATAAAAATTATATTTAAAAAAAATGGCACTCAATGAGTTAAGAGTTTCCTTCTCTTTGCTTTCTCCTCCATTCCTTGGTGGAGGCATTGTAAAAAAAAAACAATACTACGCCCCCCCCAAAAAACATGGAAAATCGTAACGCAGGTGATTTAGTTATTTAAGGAGCAGAGCATATTGTTTGGATTAGGCACTGTGGGTTCACAATACGCACACACTTCATTGCTGATGAAGTTGTGACGTGTTGCGAGCTTGTAGATCGGCAGTTTTTTTGGTGAAGAGATTTGGTGTAGATGGAAAAAAGTGGTCCAAGTGCAGAGCTAACTCAGGTCCAATTTACTACGTCTAGGGCAGGGGTCTTCAACGTTTTCAGGCCAAGGACCCCCTAGCTGAGAGAGAGATGAAGCAGGGATTCCACTACTCTATATTGTATATAATTGTGTTTCAGATTAAAGTTCTTTTTTACTTAGTCTGCTATTTTTTCCCCTCTACACCTATAGCCTCTTTGCCAAAAATAGTCTATCTACAAGCTCTCAACTTCAGCTTGTAGATCTGCTATTTTCGGCTAATGTTCCCCTCAGAAAAGGAATTCTAGAGTGGTTAATGTAAAAAAAAAATAATCCTATCACACAAAGATTTGGCGGACTCCCTATAGTAGCTCTGTGGACCCCCTTGGGGTCCCGGACCCCCTGTTGAAGGCCCCTGGTGTAGGGTTTAAGTGGTTAACGTCTGTCAAAGGGGGGGGGGACATGATACAACGACAGCAACGTGCCCTTAATCTGAACCCAACTCTGGTGCTGTTTCAGAAGGCTTCAGCCTTCTGAAACAGCACCAGAGTTGGGTTCAGTTTCGTCTGGAACCCATGGCTGCCAGTGAATAATCACAGAAACAAAAAGACAAACCAGACAGCTGGATGTCTCTCAGTGAGTATGGATGGTCAGGATTAGGCTCACGTAGCCAGACCATCAGAGATCTACACCTGCTGATAAGTACTGGAGGGAGATCAGGTTCAAATGCATCGTCTCTGTACCTGAAGGCCTGGATGATGACGGTGCCAAAGAGGATGAACAGAGCCGAGAAGATCAGAGACAGGATGGGCATCATCTCCCTCCTGGAAGAGAAGACGTACGGTTACGGATTAACAACACCTTCACTACACTTTGCTGTTCTGGATCCCCAAAGTCTCCAAAAGCCACAGCCAGTGACTGAGAGAGAGAGTTAAGACACTCAGAACCAAAAGAGTCATGTCTGCCCTGCAGTCCATTATTATTAAACCATGTTTCTTACCAGTTGGAGTAGAGGAGGTCATCATACAGCTGAAGGAAGTAATCATACGCCGCGTTCATCCACTGAACCAGAAACATCTTTGTATTGGAAAAACAGAAGTGAGAAAAGATAATTAGTAACAACCACACAAAAAAACAATGATTGAAACAATGACAGTAGTGTGTGTGTGTGTGTGTGTGTGTGTGTGTGTGTGTGTGTGTGTGTGTGTGTGTGTGTGTGTGTGTGTGTGTGTGTGTGTGGGTGTGCATGTGCGCGTGTGGTATTCTATGATGCTGATGAAGATAAAGCAAGCCCCTTGCAGCGTCATATTTTTTTTGAATTTCAAATATGATTATTTTGGGGGTGACCTGAAAAGGTTGAGAACCATTGTACTTACGGGGGCCATCTCGTTGTTGAGTTCGGGCAGCGTGGCGTCCGTGGTCAGGTAGGCGGGGTCTCTCTGGAGGAGCTCCAGGTGCTCATGGAGGCGGTACTTATCCTCTTCACTGCCGTTCCATCCTCCAGGCACCGAGCGGTACACCACCTTACCGCTCTGACTGCGTCTCTCCAGGATCACCACCTGTACATCAAAACATGATCCATGGTTTAAAGCAAAAGAAAATGTTTATAACTCAAATCTTTGCTTCTGGGGGTCCCCCTACAGTGTCAAATACAACACAAACAATTCACAAACAATTGTGTTGATTAACCAGAAGTAGATTTTTACATCATGTGGATTGTTCTAGTTGTAGGAAGTTATCT
This sequence comes from Gymnoscopelus microlampas, assembly GCF_963454915.1. Classification (NCBI taxonomy): domain Eukaryota; kingdom Metazoa; phylum Chordata; class Actinopteri; order Myctophiformes; family Myctophidae; genus Gymnoscopelus; species Gymnoscopelus microlampas. Next base: position 50,213,217 of record NC_139944.1, on the reverse strand, counting down.
GAATTGTTTCTGTCACTAGACTATTTTTCTTTGTCATTTATTAACCACTTATTTATTAAACCATATATACTTCATTGACCAAGTTCCCCCAGTGGGTCTGTACTTCTACACATACAGAATAAGGATGTTTAGGGGGTTCATGTGGTTAATTAAATAACTGACCTCTCCTTCTTTTTCACCTATAGGGAAACAAAGACTGACACTGAAAGACACAACACTAGACTCATTTAACAAGTAATCAAATACGTGTTTCAGTAAGTGATTCTCTCAGCATGTCTGAGAGCATTCTGTCTGAAGGGGCGTGTGTTATCTTCTGACCCTGGTGAAAGACCCTGGTTTTGTGTAAATTGTCTGACCCTGGTATATTGTGTACATACCTGACTAGGTTGTGACGAGTGTGTTTTAGATGTATTTGTTTGTACTGTTGGTTGGGGATCACTGACCTGAGCAGACAGCACGGCGTGGTTGGGGAGCAGGGTCTGACAGAGAGGCTGCTGCCGGCGCTGGTAGACGTAGGTGAAACGCAACACCTCTTTGGAGTTCGCCGAGGCAAAGTCCAGGAAGGCCTGGTTCCCTGGGACGAAGCCCGGGTCCTCCCCTGTGATCAGCAGCACACAGTACCTGGGGGGACAACACGTGTGTCATGTATATTAGGACAGAGGTCTTCAACAGGGGGTCCGGGACCCCTAGGGGGTCCTCAGAGTTACTACAGGGGGTCCGCCAAATCTCTGTGTGATTTTTACATTAACCACTTCAACCAAGAATCCCTATTGTAAAGGAGAACTTTAGCCACAAATAGCAGATCTACAAGCGCACAACGCCTCGCGCTGCGAGGCGTTGTGCGCTTGTAGATCTGCTATTTTCGGTTTGATGTAGGGGGACAAAAGAGCAGACTAAGTACAGAGTGAAAGGTCAGGTTTACTAAGTATGGTTTAGGTGCATGGTTAAATGTCTGGAAATACACATTAACATGAATCCAACATGATAGTGCCGTGAAACAAGTCTATGAAGCTGCCTATGAAATCTATGAAAAAATACATATTTTATACAATATACTGTATAATGGGGGTCCCTTCTTTATCTCGCTCTCAGCCAAGGGGTCCTTGGCCTGAAAACGTTGAAGACCCCTGTATTATATTAGGAGTAGCCTGATTATAAGCCTGAAGCTGCGTGGAGCTTCAGTCTGAAATTGGCTGCAGTGTCCGCGATTGCAAGGGGGAGGGGATTCGAATTTCCCTAAACCAATCACGGATCCGCCTACATCTGACGTCATCACACAGCTTGTTTTAGCAGATATTCCGCTGATTGGTTTGTCGTTAGACCCACCCCCAACCTCCGACTCTCATTGGACGGTACTGGAGGGTATCGAACATAATCCTAGGCTCACATTTGAACACCAGACCAAGAGGCAGTCCACTCAGAGAGTGGGCGGGGTCTATGGTTTGGAACCAGGCTATGTTAGGAGTGCAACAGTTAATGAAATTAAAAAGGTTTAATCAACTCGTTTTACGTTTAACCCCATTATGACTTGAGGCCGATTCTAAAAAGGTGTTCTAAATCCTAACATTTTCCTGAAAAACCTATGTTGCTATATGTGGAGAGGGAGGAGGGGGTTTCAGGGGCTACCCAGCTAAATGTCTTAATACGGCATCACAATCACTTTAATCCCTTTTATACATATTTTATACGTTGGCTAGTACAAAATATCAGATATAAAAGCTCACATCTGTACATCTGCTATTTTAGAAAAATCTTGAAAGTGTTTACACACAAAAATCACACACAAACTCTTCTGGGGGGTCCCTGGGGTCCTTGACACGGAAAGGTTTGAGAACAACTGACGTAGAGGACTAAAGAACCATGACTCTGGGAAAAAAAGTTAAATTCGTACTTCCTGCGACGATGGAACTGCTTGACAGGACACAGTTCATCAAACAGCTGCTGGTTCACCAGCCGTGGGACGTTAAGGAACTTGTTGTTGGAGACAAACTCATTCATGACCTGTCGTTTCATCCCTCTGGCCTATGGGAGAGGGAGAGAGAGAGGAGCATGTTACAAGAAGTGGTGGAAGTAGTGCACACATTTGTTACTTAAGTAAAAGTATCTATACTGAAATGTAGTTACAAGCCCGGTAATAGAAATTTACTTCAGTAAAGTATTGGCATCAAAATAAAGTACCAAAAGTAAAAGTTTGCCAAAGTTTAAATAGGGCGGAAGTGGTTAATGTATGTTTTGTAATAACAATCAATAGATACAATTGTCTGTCTTACTTTCAACTTGGGTTGCACTGATTAAAATACAGTGGGAAATTAATCCATCCAAGTTAACATTATTCATTTTGTGCCTAAGCTTAATTATAACAAGAAAGCAAAGCCATCACCTGTAAGTCATTCCAAATGTTTCTTAATAGTGTTACAACAAAACAATATTGAACTTTGAATGGTCAGACTGCCCTCTAGTGGACATAACATGCATAACACCCACATGCTGCAGCTTGGCATTGACATTCGCCTAATAATATAAAGCCTAATCATTTGAGAATGAACATTCTCCACACAATGCATAATGATTGGTTTCGAGAAGCCCCCGTTTGTAGTAGAGTTCTCAACGGGCCTAACTGGGCCAACAGTTACCATAATTCTAGGCTCGAAAACCCGAAAAAAGCCAGTGGCTCAAATTATAGCAGAGTGAGAGAACGTATATAATAGTTGGCGAAATGGCAACTTCACATGTTCAGTTGTTCATAAAACATGCTCAAGCACAAGTTCTGCACAAAATAGGCTTAAGAAGACTGTAAAACCCCTGTTGTCACGCATCTGTCATTCTCTCTCTCTCTCTCTCTCCCTGACAGTCAGGGAGACACACTGCTGCTTGTGTAATTTATATTTCGTCCTTCAACGGTGGCGCGCCGAACACAGCAGCAGATCTACAAACCCAAAACGTGTTCATCTGCCTTCTGTTCTGGGCTTGCAGATCTGCCCTGACCTGTTGTTAACCTATAGCCGTACACGTCCACCAATCGCATCATCCTCTGCCACTGTCTGATTTATGGGACCCCCTGGAACCCCGTCAAAGACCACTGGTGGTCCCAGGAACAATGATTGAGAACCACTGCTCTACACCAAAATCTCATTGCAGAACAATAGGGGGGGGGGGGGGGGGGGGGGGGGGGGGGTAGTACCTGGATGATGTCTGCAGGCTTCTCTGTGTTCTCCTTGAACAGCAGCATGGTGGGGGCGTACGTGTTGATGTTGAACTGGCGCAGCAGGCGCGTGTTGTACGTCTCGCCCTGGTCCACGTAGCCGAAGCGCACGTGGTCCCTGAAGGCAAACGCCGTCAACTAGGATAGGGAAACACCGTAAAGCGTTATTAATTTATTCATTTGTAGCTCAGAGAGAGAGAGAGAGTACACAAATACAGGTTTACTTGGTTACATTTGTACTGTACCTCATCAGAATTAAATTAAACAATCAGGAGTGATGACAGTGAAGAGAGGACGGGGTAAGGGTATCATTAACTAGTTGACTAGTATAACCACTAGCCAACACTGTGGCAGTAGTCGAACTAGTCGAGGATTTAAAAGAAATATTATTTTATTATAATTCTTCTTAATAAATCAGGGCAGTATATCTACAGCAGATGTGGTGCTGTGGGACCTGACAACAATTGTTCTCTTAATGCATCCATGGGTAATTGTTGTCAAACAATTCGTAGTTGTCAAATCATGTTTGTGCCTTCAGTGTGGGGCGTTCTAACAGCAGACGTAACTCCTTAAATTGCACTTATTTAACATTTTATTGGTTGTATCCAAGATGTTTTTGATGACAATTGTTAATGGATGAAAAATATATGATATGTCTCCAACTGTCGACTACTTTGTGTTAACAGTCGACAACTATTAAAATGCAGTAGTCGCGAATGCCCTAGGAGGGGATGGGAGTAATGATGTGATGAGAGAGGAGAGGTGACAGTTTAATACAGTTTGGGCACAGCTGCCAGCCTGATCTGATCTCACCTTATACAGCAGAGGAACCACAGGCACTTGATCAAACAGGAGAACGCTGGGCTTGTTCTCCACATGCCAGCTACTCAGGAACGGCATGTAGTTTGCGTCCGAGACCTGGAAAAAAACACATTAAACCCATTAAGACCTGAGGCCGATTATCGGTATTCTTTACCACACACTATATAGATCTTACATCAGAACATTGGGATTCATGTTGAAAATCTGCAATGTTTCGCTTAAGAAAGGGAGCTTTACATTTAGTTCAATCTGGGAACCCATCTGCAAAAAAAGGGGAAATATTTATCTGTCTTGAGATTAAATTTATTTTGACTCTATTGTGAAAATAGCTGATCTACAAGCTCACAACGCCTCGCAAGCTTGTAGATCAGATATTTTTAACGTTTTTACCTCTTTCTTTTATTATTTGACCATTTGGCCAATGTTTTACCAGTGTTCATAGTATAGTTTGTTGATTACTTTTGATGCAGTCATTTTCATTTCTTTTCTTCTTTCTTTAGGTATTAAATTGTCACTTTACTGTGATCTGGGGACCCCCCCCCCCCAAAATCATGTGCACTGGGGACCCCCCTGATGGTCCCGACCCACAGGTTGAGAACCACTGTGTTATAAGACGATGCACAGAGCGTGTGTTACCTTCTCAACGAGCCTCTGAGGCAGCAGGTCTTCAATGAACTGCCTGAGCTGCTCTCTGACCACGGCCTGGTGGAAGAAGGTCACCCTCCCGTTCACCAGCCCCACGATGGAGGGGGCGCGGTGGGCGCCCATCTGGCTCGCCAGGCGGCGCTCCATGCCCAGGTCCACGATGCCAATGCCAACGCCTGAAAAAGAGGTTAAAAAAATATTATTACAGGAGAACAAGGCACAACTCACCACGCAGGTATAAAAAGCCTGATTATTTATACTTTGTCATGCCATGGATTCACACACGAAAATAGCCCATCTACAAGCTACAGTTAACAGTGCCCTATTTTCTGTGAGCGACAAAAGTCATTCGACGGGAGTATAAAATTGTGACGCCAACCAGAATCAACCACCCGAAGCACGGGTTTTTTTCTAAACCGGATCACACGGCTAGTTTTAGAACGAATACCAGGCTTTCCTCCGCAGTGGAAAGCCTGGTAGTTAGGGTTTAAGTGGTTAATGAGACACTGGCTGGCCATCATCAGCCTTACTGTACTTACCCAGTGGCTCCAGCTCCAGCACCGTCTCCTTCCACACTGGCTCGATGTGCATGCAGGCGAAGCACCACTCTGAGGTCACCTTGATGAGGTAGGGCCTCCTGTAGCTGTCTGGTAACACCTCGCTGTTGTACTGGACGTGGTGCAGCAGGTACTTGTTGTCTGAGAAGTCCCTGGATCTGGAGGAGGAGGGAGAGAGAGAATATAAGCACAGAATCAGAATCATCTTTATTGTCACATCACAGGTTCACAGGTGTAAAACAGTGGGTGAAATTTGTTTTTGTGCATGCTCCATCTTTTTTTTTTTCATCCCCAACATCCCTGTTCTGGGTGGGGGCATCTCCTGAAAATTACTGATGTAATCTACAAGCTCACGACGCAAAAAAAACATGGATACAAAACACTGTTCCCCCTGCCCCATGCGAGACAAACATTCAAACATTTCTTTTTTTTTAAATATATATTTTTGGGGCTTTTTTGACAGGAAATGGGGAGAGAGATGGGGGGGTGACACACAGCAAAGGCCATCGGGATCGGGAGTCGAATCCGTGACACGCTGTCAAACTGGATTACCAGTGTATCACACATTCAAAATCACTACATTCAAACATTTCTAATGCAGTCCACGCTTGACCAGGGGAGATGTTGTGCTTATATGAGCTTCAGACAGTACTATTTATCAACCAGTAGGTGTCCTACCTGACACCAGGGTCTATATGTCTCAATGTTAAAAGTAGGGGAGACCACCTCCAGCCACTGTAGATATACTAGTTATTATTGTTTTAACAAACTATAGCATACAGACAGATTGGTTAAAAAATAATGCTTCATTCATTGAACTAAGTTCGTATTGCAGCTAAATCTTTAGTTTATGGAGAACGGCACAGAGTGCAGGGGCCGATATCCAGTTTCCCTGAAAGGGTCACCATAAGGACATGGCCTGGCTGGCACATAAATGACTAACAGCTATATTTAACCTCACTGACTGCTCCCCAATATTGTCAACATTAAGTTGCTACATTTGAATCCTAAAGAGCAACAGATTTGGACATTATGAAGGTTTACACCCGACAGAGATGATTACCTATTACCCACATGATAGGTCAGACACGATTATATAATCACCTGGCTGATTGCTGGCCTGACACTTATTTGAGATAATCACAATTATTTGGCATATTGTTAGATTTGTTTCCATCCGTCTTTATAAACACACAGCTGGATGAAATTAACAGACATGTCATATAATATTATATCACATCATTATACTGCGAACTTCACGGGAATTAATGCATTTCTACGCGAAGCACAGAAAAAAGTTAAACAAAATTCGAATCTTGACACGGGCGTGTGCACTGCATGGGACAATCTCGAACATGACAGTTTCGCCTGTCAGATTGACAATCTCGTATGGCGGTCCCTGGCCACAAATTTGTTTTTTGTTTTTATTTGGGGGTCCTTGACATGAGAACCACTGTTTTAAACAACATTTAGGAAGGAAGCCCAAATAAGCAACTACACTTTAGAAACAAGCCCGAAAAAAAGCCCAACCCGCAACTACCAATACTTACAAGCAATGTTACAGAAAAACAAGCCCAATCTTATAATAAGCAGACATGGCAACACTGGCGACTGAAATAGTAACACCACTGCGGGTGTGAATTCAGCGTTATAACTAACGTGTCAACGATGTACAGTAGGTGGCCAGTGACATTTGGCCAGTTTCCCTTTCAAAACCTTTGCATCATGTCACACAAACAGAATGCGATGCGTTTTGTTGATATAACAAGTTTGTTCATATAGAGTCCTATCCACAAATCCACCATTTAACTTCCACAATCCAATTAACTCATTCAGTGCCTAGCTTATTTATGGAATTTGGGCACTCAGAGCCAAAACAACCATGAACAATAAGGCCATCACACGCTTAACACTTTCGATAACAAATTACACTGATCATCCCCTGTATCGCTACTTCGACCTCATGCCATCTGGTCGGAGATACAGAACCTTAAAGTGGCAAAAGGCTCGTTTTAGTTGAGTTTTGTCCCCTCAGCCATCGCGGCATTAAACCAACTGCCCCGTCCATAGGAGGGTTTTCTGTGTACAGTGGGGAACTCATGTTTTTATCTTTGTGATATGTTGTTATGTTGTTTTTGTTGTTATTAACGAACAGACCTTGTGAAGACAATTTTCCCCTTGGGGACAATAAACATTATTATTTAATCCAAATCATCAAAACCATTGGTGTTGTGTGCTGGATTCGAACCAACATCATCATCTCGGGTCACACGCTCCATGCAAGGTGTGGAAGGAAAATGGCCAAAGTCACTGGCCCCACCTACTGTGTCAGTATGTTGTGGCCTGACCTCCACGTAGTACTGTACGTACCGGGGGAAGTGCATGAAGAAGGACTCGTCAAAGTAAAAGCTGTTGTGGAAGCCACGGAATCCCTGTTGCTGAGACTGGCCGAACGGCTGGTTATCCTCCATCTGGCCGTAGCGGTCAAAGTTGGCTCTCCTCTCTTCGTTTGACAGAATCTGTACGCAGGGGGGGGGGGGGGGGGGAAGAGAGAGAGAGAGAGAGAGAGAGAGAGAGAGAGAGAGAGAGAGAGAGAGAGAGAGAGAGAGAGAATTTAGTGTCTGTGTACACAGTAAAATCAATTTATCCATTTGTAATTCTGAGACTGAACAGATGTCAACCAAATGCACTTACAGAGGAGCAGCGATTGTGTGTTCTTTGTGACTTGTGAGTTGTGGAGGATGAGGTTCATTTTGTTTTTCACTGTCCACTGTACAATGATGTACGAAATTCTTTATTTGAAAGAATGCAGGATAAGAATCCAGATTTGTTTTGGATGTCTGAATGTTATATGTTAAGTTGGCTGTTCAATAAGGAAGTTTTTCAGTTGAGGTGGAGGACGATGTACCCGTAACCCACAGCTTGGACAATCAAAATGTTTACGTATTCTGTTTGTGGTGTATCTTGGTGTAGGTACAATGTGTGAGTGTCTTATAAGCCCGTGCGGGCTGGGCATCCTGTGGTGCAGGACACTATAATAAAAATCTATCTATCTACAGGCCCATTTGGTTACATTTGTACATTTGTCTCAGAGTTAGATGGACTGATACCAACCTCGTAGGATTTTGTAATCTTGATGAACATGTCCTCTGCGCCTGGGCTCTTGTTTTTATCAGGGTGCCTGGAAAAAAAGGGAAATAATAGTAGAGATACTCTGTTAAATGTCCTCTATATAAAAGTCCTACATTCAAAATGTTACGTTGAGTAAAAGTACAAAGTTAGCACTGTCTGGCACCAAACTCTTCATGAAGAATGGTCTCTTTCACAATCATATTACAATGCATTAATGCAGAGGTCTTCGACAGGGGGTCCGGCCGGCCGGGACCCCTAGGGGGTCCTCAGAGTCACTACAGGGGGGACACCAAATCTTTGGGTGACAGGACTATTTTTCGTTTTTTACATTAACCACCTGCACCCTAGCATCCCGACCTTATATTCCGAGGAGAACTTGGACCTAATATAAGAAAAGAGGCATTTCGATAAATAGCCGATCTACAAGCTCACATTTGTAGCTCGGCTATTTTCACAATATTTATCTGTTGGAACCGAGTCAAACTGAATGTAACGCCTCAACTCCTAGTGCTTGTCAGGGTGGGGGGTGCCCCAGTTCAAATATGATTATTTGGGGGGTAGGGTGATTATTTTGGGGGGGGGAGGGGGGAAAAAGGTTAAGAGAACCACTGTATAACATTGTACATCATGATGGATGGTGTGGACTGTGTGGGGCTCAGTCAGGTAGGTCAAACTCACCATTCTCTGACCAGAATCAAACTAAATAGTAATGCCTCAACTCCTACAATTCCATGTGCTTATCACAGTACACAAATGAATATTTTGGCCTAAAAAAGGTTGAGAACCACTTAAGAACATCATGATGGATGGTGGTGTGGGGGTCAATCAGGTAGGTCAAACTCACCATTCACTGACCAGTTTCTCTAATCCTAATAAGGTTTATAACATTGTACATCATTCATAATGATGTGGGGCAGTGGTTTTCAACCTTTTTTTGCATCAAGGACCCCCAAATTGAGACACATTAGCCCACAGACCCCTGTTTGAAAATATATGCCAGGGACGCAACCATTTTAATTTCTTAGGGGTCCCAATCTACACTGTATCATCCTTTGTACACTCTCAGAGTTAGACACATAAGGGTCAATTTGGTTGGGGACCCCCTGACTTGACCCCCCCCCTGACCCCCTGACTTGACCCCCACTGGCCCCACACACACACTCCACCACACTGTGGTGGAGTGTGTGTGGGAGTCAAGTCAGGTAGGTAAAACTCACCATTGTCCTAACCCTAAAAAAGGTTGAGAAACAACTGTATAGCATTGTACACAGATCATTCATGATGGTGTGGGGGTGGTGTGTGTGTGAGGGTCACAGTCAGGTAGGTCAAACAACTCACCATTCTCACCATTCTCTGACCACGCAGGTTCTCTATCCCTAACCCTAACAAGGTATAGAACCACTGTATATAACATTGTACACATCATTCATTCATAATGGTGGTGTGTGTGTGGGGGGGTCACAGTCAGGTATAGGTCAAACAACTCACCATTCTCTGACCAGGTTCTTGTACGCCTTCTTGATCTCTGGCTGACTAGCGCTCCTGCCCACCCCCAGCACGTTGTAAGGGTCCACCTCGGAAGCACCTTGCACCAAAACAACCAGCTGTATATTCATAATAACAACAGCAACCGTGATCCACAGTGGAGATGATGACGACCACCACCCTCTACACCACGGCCGTCGACAGGAGGAGACCCCCATCATCATCATAAATGATGTTTCCTTTTAGCAGCAGCTAATTTAACCTCCTCCTCTGGTTCTATGGTGTAGCTTAACGGTCAGATAAGCATGTTTAGTCTCTGCTAGTCTTCTATGTTTCAGCTGCAACGGTCACCGTCGTGGCTTTAACGCAGATCTCCTTCGGAAAGGTAAACATTATGTGATGATGATGTACTAATGGCTGGACACTGTGGGGCTAATAGGAGGCTAACGGTGGTGGTGACTGACTGTGAGCAAGTGTTGCCAGATTGTGCGAGAGAAATAAGCAACTCTGGTCCATAGTGTTAGAAGGCGATCTCTAGAACAGTGGTTCTCAAAGTGAGGTCCGGGGACACCCAGGGGTTCTTGAGGGAGTTCCAGGGGGTCCCCACTCCCCAGCTAAATGATAGATAGTTAGGAACCAAATGGACCCTTATGGGTCTGTAACCCTGAGAGTGTACAGATGGAACCAAATGGACCCGTATTGGGGTCCCAGAGATAGAAATGCCATTAAATGGGGGTCCGTAGACTAATGCAGGTCAAACATGGGGGTTCTTGAATCAAAATGGTATTAAGCAACCAGGTCTAGGAAAACAAGCCCTTTTCATTTACTGTCATTGTACCTTTTTTGGGAGAGGATTGGGTGGGAGGGTTTGTGTTGGTCTTTCTTGTGCGTTTGGTTGGTTTTCTTTCAGAAAACTAGAGGGTTTTTCTTTTTATCACTGTTTATCCTTATCCTGTAAGCTAGTGGTTCTCAAACTTTTTCATGTCAAGGACACCCAAATTGACACTTATTAGCCCACGGACCCCCATTTGAAAAGATAAGCCAGCTAGGGACCCCCATAAGAGAAGATTTTTACGGCTCAAGCAGTGATTCTCAACCATTTTAATTTCTAGGACCCCCAGTTTGACATGCATTAGAGCTACGGACCCCCATTTCATTACATTTCTATCTCTGCGACCCCAATTTATATTGTAAAATCAATGTTAATTTAACTCTGAGAGTGTACAAAATGGTTCCATTTTGTACACTCTCTGAGTTACAGACCCATAAGGGTCCATTTGGTTCCTAACTATCTATCATTTAGCTGGGGACCCCCTGGAACTCCCTCAAGGACCCCTGGGGTCCCCGGACCCCACTTTGAGAACCAATGCTGTAAACTAGCTTTGACAATCCTTCAATAAAGATTATGTTCAAATAAAATAAAAGAAGCAACTCTTATTGGCCACATGAGCATTCTAACCCGAAGCGACGCATTGTGAACTTGTAGATATGCTATATTTTCAAAGAAAAAATCTTGGAGAAAAGTGAACATTTAGTAATATTTTAAAATCCAAATAATTTTGTATGGGGGTCTCTGCCATAGAAATATTTTCAGAAGGTTGGGTCTACAAATACATATTAATTTGGGTTTGGGGGTCCTTGACATGAAACTGTTTGAGAGCCACTGGTTTAAGTTTAACAACAACATTAGGAAATAAGCCAAAACAGGCAACTGCACTTTAGAAACAAGCCCCCAAAAAACGCATCCCGCAAAACGCATACCAATTTACAAGCAGCTTTACAGAAAAACAAGCCCAAAGTCGCTTAAAATAAGCAGACATGGCAACCGTGGTGTGGTGGACAACAGCGCATGCTCCGCAAGTCACCAACCAACAGCCAGCTGACACCTGGGGTTGCCATGTCCGCTTATTATAAGCGACTTTGGGCTTAATTGTTCTGTAAATTTGCCTAGCCTCGTTCCCAGCCTTACTCATCTCGAAGAATAAATATTTCACTTTTTCTTTTCAAGATCTTTTTTAAAATAGGCGTAGTGAGCTTGGGCTTGTTTTCATAGACCTGGCTGCTTATTTCTCTCACAGAATCTGGCAATAGTACTGACACCCCGGATCAATTCTCTTCTGCATTTCCGCCGTGTGGACAAGGTAAATAAAAAGAAGGTACACTTCTTTACGTCATTTCCACCGTATGGAAAGCACATCCCGCCGTGGCGGCGTTACAGAGAAAGTGGTGACCTGCTGAAATATATGTCCATCTCACATAACAACGTCTAATGTCCGGATGTAAAAAAAATCTGTCTGTTTCTTTTTTAACCAAGTACTCTGTTGATAAGCAAATAGCAGTGATTTACTTCGGAGTCGGACATTGAAGTTATGGGAATCCACAAGATAGGGTGGTCATATATTTCGGTAGGTCACCACTTTCTCCGTAACTCGTGAACCGAACGCGCTGGAGGAGGAGGGAGGAGGCAATTTTGGTCTATTTCAATTCAAAGCCATTATGTGTGTTTTTTTGTACATGAGAAATTGTACAATGAAAAGGGGAGAAAGAAAGAAAGAAAGTTCTCCAGTTCCATCGTATAGGCTACCCTCTCCCTCTGGTTGCTATGGCAATGTCATGACGACTCACGCCCACACTCAACCAGGGGTCAAACCTGGGTCCGGGGCCCCTAGGGGTCACCAGACATGTCAACCCAAGACAGCTCGACCCGGACCGGTCGACCCGCTTTCGACCCGCTTGGACCCGACAACTCGACCCAAATTCGACCCGGACCGCGAGAGAGAGGGAGAGAGAGAGAGAGAGAGAGAGAGAGAGAGAGAGAGAGAGAGAGAGAGAGAGAGAGACATAATAATAATATGTACATTGATTTACCAAAGAATTATTATTTGTCTGTCAGGGTGAAACAAGCCCAAAGGCTTTCAAGCAAGCACAGCCATTGAGATAGACACCTCCTTACCTCAATTTTTCAATTCAATTCAATTTTATTAAAGTGTCAAATCACAACAAGTTGTCTCAAGACACTTTACATGTAGAGAAGAGACCCAACATCCCACCCTGAGCAAGCAATTTTGCGACAGTGGCAACGAAAAACTCCCTCTTAATTCAACAGGAAGAAACGTCAGGCAGACCCTAGGCTCTAGGGCGGGGGCCTTCTGCCTCGACCGTGTTGGGGGAAAGAAGAGAGAGAGAAAGGGAGAGACAGAGGAGAGACAGAAAGAGATACAGTGCAAGCAGTAACAATAACAATAATAGCAAATATAATAGTGTAAGATACTAGCATATGATAGTATAATATAGTACAGCAATAGTGTGTATGCAGTATATAATGGAATAATATAAAAATGTTTAAGATAATATAATATACAGTATAGTGTAGCGGTATAGTGTAGTGTAGTAGAAGTCCACGGTCGTGTCCAGGTCGTGCTCCATGGAGAGAGGCCCGGTCCGGTCCGCAGTCACAGTCTTGAGCCGCAGCTGGGGGTCCGTAGTAACAGTCCATAGACTCCATGGAGAGGCCCAGGCCCGGTCCGCAGTCACAGTCTTGAGCCGCAGCTGGGGGTCCATAGTAATAGTCCATGGACCTGCGACGTGGGTGGTAGAAGAAACTCCGGGGAACGAGTCCCCGGTTGTAGAATTAGTGGCAGGCCTTACTAGAGCGTGAATCCGTACAGGGTTAATTACGATTGTACCAATGGGACACAAACCCACACAACCAAAGGGAGGACGAGAAGAGAGAGGACGAGGGGAGAGAGGAGAAAGGGAAGGTGGGGGAGAGAGGATGACTATAGGGGGACTGAGTCTATACACTTCGGCTATAGGCTTTATCATAGAGAAAGGTTTTTAGTCTAGTTTTAAATATACAGAGTGTGTCTGCTTTACGGACTGAGACTGGGAGAAGGTTCCACAGCTGAGGTGCTTGAAACTTAAATGCTCTACCTCCTGTTCTAGTTTTTTGGGGGTTTACTGGAACCGTAAGCATTTTTTCATACTGTGGACGCAGTGGTGTTCTGGCTGGTTTACGGGGCTCGATGAGTTCTTTGAGATATACTGGTGCCTGTCCATTGAGAGCCTTGTATGTGAGGAGGAGAACTTTAAACTCTATTCTGTATTTAACCGGGAGCCAGTGCAAAGAGGCCAATGAAGGAGTGATATGATCTCTTCTTCTGGTTCCTGTCAGTATGCGCGCAGCGGCATTCTGGACAAGCTGCAGGCTATTTAGGGACTTACTGGGGCAGCCTGATAGTAAGGCGTTGCAATAGTCCAGCCTAGAAGTAACAAACGCGTGGACAAGTTTTTCTGCATCATTTTGGGACAGAATGTGCCTAACTTTTGCAATATTACGCAGGTGAAAAAAGGCATTTCTTGAAATTTGTTTTATGTGGGACTGAAAGGACATGTCTTGGTCAAACGTGACTCCCAGATTCTTTACAGTGGCCCTGGAGGTCAAGGCAATACCATCTAGGGTAAAATTCTCATCGATTAATTTATCTCTGAGGTGCTTAGGGCCGAGTACAATAACTTCAGTTTTGTCCGAGTTGAGGAGTAGGTAATTACGGGTCATCCAACTCTTGATGTCTATAAGACATGCTTGAAGTTTAGCCAGTTGATCTGTTTCATCTGGCTTCATTGATAGATATAATTGTGTATCATCTGCATAGCAATGGAAATTTATAGAGTGTTTCCTAATTATCTCACCTAAGGGAAGCATATATAGAGTGAATAGTATTGGTCCAAGTACAGAGCCTTGTGGGACTCCGTATTTAACCTTTTCGCGTAGTGAAGGTGTATCGTTAACGTTTACAAATTGAAATCTGTCAGACAGATAGGACTCAAACCAGTTCAATGCAGCACCCTTAATGCCAACCAGATGCTCAAGTCTCTGCAACAAAATATGGTGATCAATAGTATCAAATGCAGCACTGAGGTCCAACAGAACCAGTACAGAGAGAAGGTTATTATCGGATGCAATCAGGAGGTCATTTGTGACCTTCACCAATGCCGTCTCAGTGCTATGGTGTGCTCTGAATCCTGACTGAAAAGCTTCAAATAGCTTGTTATGTAAAAAATCACATAACTGCTTGGCGACTGCTTTCTCAAGGATTTTAGAGAGAAATGGGAGGTTCGATATAGGTCTATAGTTAGCCAAAATGCCTGAGTCGAGAGTAGGCTTCTTGAGGAGGGGTTTGATGACAGCTACCTTAAAGGACTGTGGTACGTAGCCCGTCACCAGAGACATATTGATCATATCGAGTAGGGGTGCACCAACCGGGGTTGGTGCACCCCTAGCCCTATTGTCTTCTTGATGTGATAAGGCTTTCAAGCACAGCCATTAGACACCTCCTTACCTCAGCTCTAAATCCTTACAGTGTGTCTATTATCAATTGGTTCAGCCTAGCGATCCTCAATCTGTGTTGTCTGACAATTATTCTTGCACTCACTTTATTCTCCCCTTTTCAGGTAAAGTGCAAAGTTGCCATGTTATAATAAGTTTCTATGAATGCTTTAGCTTCAAGACTGTATTGGTGTGGGACTGTGTTGGTGTTTTTGTTGCACTCGTTACAAAGCTAATGGAGGCTAATGGAAGCTAAAGGGAGCCACCCAGAGGACGTTTACAGAACATCATAAAGTGACGTTCAGTCTACACATTAGCAGCAGCTCAGTCAGTGTTGTCGTATATGAGATGCAAATATTATAATTGGGATTTCATTTATATTGCATATTTCATCTTACTTACATTTTGTTTACAAGGTGAATATGTATGCTACACAGCATATGACCGTGTCCTTGTTTAAGGAAGGATCTAAAGGATCTGGTATTTCTATTATTGGCATATCTTTTTAATGTTAATAATGAGAGCTATACATTTAAGGAAGGATAGGCTATCATAAATGTTTAGCTTCAGCCTATTTCCTTTTCATCACCTCAAACACTGATGGATGTAAGACTTGTATACATGCTTAATGTCCCTTTAAAGTTAAAACTGTATATAGAATGCAGATATATGCAGAGAAACACAGAGACACTGGCCATCAACAACATCAATCACATTCCTAAGGCTAGCACCCATCATCAGCACCATCATTCATCCCCATAGCTTGATGGATGTAAGACTTGTATACATGCTTAATGTCCCTTTAAAGTTAAAACTGTATATAGAATGCAGCTATATGCAGAGAAACACAGAGACACAGGCCATCAACAACATCAATCACATTCCTAAGGCTATCAGCCATCATCATCAGCACCATCATCCATCCATCCCCATAGCAGAGTAAGACCTCTCCTAGGGGTTTTGTGAATAATCACATGAAGTATAAAAGTCTGATATATAAGAAAAGTTATAGTTATAATGGTAATGCCTTTATTGACTGTATGCTGTGCTTTGAATACACTATATTATTTGTACACAGCAAAAAGTGGGGTGTTGTTAAATGTTTTACTCTTTATACCAGAGTTAAACACTAAAGGGATTAGACAAATAACACTTTAAAACAGTTTAAAACATTTATTTTGGCAATAATATCCCAGTCCAGTCAGTTTTTCTGTCATTCATTCCAACATTATGAATGAAGGTATAACATACAAACTTTCATCTGAAACCACCTGATTCGGATGCTATCAATGCATAGAATGGGAGATTATCACGTTCTATCAGACCATTGAATGGGCGAAGTAGGCGACCTACCGTCTACCCCGCGATTTATCAGACCATTCAGTGGGCGTAATCAGGAGCTACTGACCTACCGACGGAGATGACTTAAATACTTTAGTTTCGGTTTTGGTTTTGGTTGTTTCGGTTTCGGACCATGACGGAGGCGCGCAGTCTCAGGCGAGGTGGAGCCCCGCGACGGGCCACCGAAGGAGCTAAGGCGACTGAGTTGCCGTCCGGAGCGGTGCGACCCTCGCCTGTGCCTACTCAGCGCCGTTCGAGTTATGTACCGATATGGACAGAATCGTAAATATTGTTGTGGGGACTGCTCCGCCTCCGTCGGTAGGTCAGTAGCTCCTGATTACGCCCAATGAATGGTCTGACAAATCGCGGGGTAGACGGTAGCTCGCCTACTTCGCCCATTCAATGGTCTGATAAAACGTGATAATCTCCCATTCAATGCATTGATAGCATTCGAAGCCGGTGCTGAAACACTGTATGAGCTCTGAACATCAAATGGTGTATACATTTTAAGTTCAGACAGTTTAATTATACACCTTGCCTCACTTTTTGATACTCTGAATGCATGATGATGCTCATCAAACTTCTCTGTAAATAGCTTGCTTGAAAAAAACAAAATGTGGTCCTCTACTAAAAGTATGTCACTTATTTGACAAAAGACTGGCATGTCTTCTTCTATTGCACTGCAAACAACAAGTCCAGCTTTATACTCAACACCATCTACTTTAACCCAAGTGGTTGAGAAAACCTCTTTTGACAAGATCATTTCAAGATTAGAATTGTTAACCACATTTTCACAACTGAGGGAAAAAGGTTTGATTGGCCCATACTCATTGTGCTTGAGAATGGAGGTTTCCCAGTGATGAGCAATGGTCATCTGATGCTTTTTAGCCAGTGATTTTGTTATGTTTTTGATTTTTTTTAAATAATCTTTAAACATCTTGTGTTTAGCTTCAAACCTCGTACACCACATATGTAGTAATGGGCCAATTTTTGATAGTTTGATAGTATGACTGAAATAGTGCACATTCGATCAGACTCAGCCTTTTTGTAATATACTACTATTTTTGACCTTTTTTTCAATCATTGAAATTGTTTTGATAGTATGACTGAAATAGTGCACAAAGACTCAGCCTTTTTGTAATATACATTTTATTTCACATGTTTTTGTATATACTACTATTTTTGACCTTTTTTTCAATCATTGAAATTGTTTCACACTGCCCTGTTTTGTCAAATAAAATAACAGTTACTTTAATTCATTTCACCTCTTGTGTTGTGTTTAATGATGGCAACTAGTGTAGATCTGGTACTTTCAAATGATTTTAGAGGAGAGGAGGACAAAACAGACACAATAAGGCATACATTATTATTTCATTTAGAAAAGAAGGTTTACAAAAACACTTCTTTAAAAAAAGTATGCAACTGGGGGAGCATGCTTACAATATTTACTCTTAAATATACTATAACACTTCTTAAAAAAAAGTATGCAACTGGGGGAGCATGCTTACAATATTTACTCTTAAATATACTATAACACTTCTTTAAAAAAAGTATGCAACTGGGGGAGCATGCTTACAATATTTACTCTTAAATATACTATAAATATACTCAGGACCTCCCTCACCGTCACCTTGTACCTTCTTTAAAAAAAGTATGCAACTGGGGGAGCATGCTTACAATATTTACTCTTAAATATACTATAAATATACTCAGGACCTCCCTCACCGTCACCTTGTACCTTGTACTCTACTACCCTCTAGGGGTTACACAGAGCTACTACTTCAGACAACCAGACCCGGTCGATTTGGGTCGAGCTGTCTCAAAATCGCGGCTGGTCGAGCTGTCTTGGGTTGACATGTCTGGTGACCGTTCTCCTGAGGCATGCTGTTTGTCTGATGTCAGCCAGTCCACCATGGACCATAGAAAACATACGCCGACATAGGCTACTTTAAAAAGTTTACAGTTTGCTTTGCTCCAAACATCTCCACTGAAGCTGTCTACAAGGCACAGCTCCGGCTCGCACAGAAGGTATCTTAGCAACGTGAAAGCGCTATCGTCATTGGTCGTGTTTTGAGTAATGAGCCAATGAGCTGCTGAGCACACTCCCAGACAATGGCATTATAGCCAGCGTTGCCAAGTCTGCTTATTTCCTGCAACTTGTGGACAAATTCTGCCTTGTTTTTGCCCTGTTTTTGTAGGTCGCCTGGCTCATTTCTCTCACTATACTTGGCAACACTGACTCACTGCGAGTGCGCTCCCACTCTCCCAGTAACACACACAGCAGAGAGACAGGGCAGCTCATAAATCGCCCTGTCATGCAAATAAAAAACAAATTGATTCCCCGACCTTAAATACGGGACAAAGTGCGTCCCGTATCAGTTCAATACGGAACGCGTCTTTTAGTTTTCAATTACGGGACGATTCCGTATTTTACGGGACGGTTGGCAACCCTAGCATGATGCAGCCACACCATTGGCAGCTGCTAAATCCTTTGATCTCTGATGACCGTAACATTCTCCAAATCCTCCTCTTCAATACCTTTGGTTTTGGTAAAACTACCCCCCAACTTGGAAGCACCAGGAGGTTGTTTGTTTATAATTATACACTACGAATCCTTGGATGTAACTCCTCGAGTCGGCGGGGGTCGGTCTACCACTCTCTATTTCTTTTTCCTCGGTAGCTTTCACCGTTTTAAAATACTTGCTTAAATCTGCACACTTTGCAACTAGCACAGATAGCTCTTGTATCCTCTCGTTGTGTTGTTGTCGAGCTCTTTTCCCAAATTCGACTTGTAAACAAACCGGTGAAAAACCACATGTTGGATGTTGCATGCTGCGCCAGGCCGACATAAACGCATCGCCCCAAAACACACTCGCCCCGGGTATATCCAGCGGCCTCGGCCGGCGAAAAAAATAGGTGCGAGTGTGTTTTGGGGCGAGTGTTTTTTGGGGCGAGTGTTTTCCAAACACTCGCCCCAAAACACACTCGTTACTCGTAACGTGCAATCGGTACAAACACACTTGTCCGTTTGCTGGCGGAAAACGGGTCGCTACGAAACGGAAGCTTTTGTTCCGGATCCGGCCATTTCTGTCTGTTACTCAAAGAAAAGCGGGACACGGATGTGCTTTTTCCGGACCGGATCGTGTCCGTTTTATCCGTTTTTTTTAAACATGGGAGTGGATGGGACTTCCGGCCGTTCGTTCGGTCGCGAACGGAGATGTATGTTTGTACCCAATGAGGAGCGGACTGCTGTTAGTCTCGCGTGGCCAGACTGTTGCCTCCCACAATTTACAAATGTTTCCGACATACAGTCTGGGACTCGGAAGCTCTGATCATGTGTAAGGGGAAAGCGGATGCCCCTCCCCTACCCACGTCCGTTTCAGCATTGTGCAGTGGCGCAAATGTGTCCCACTATGACTATGCTTCCGCCTCGGTTCTGTTTCCACTAGGACTACAGGTCCGCTGGCACCGCGTCGTGATTGGTCGAATATTTTTCCGGTCTGAACAACTTCCGTTACACAGCTTTCGGGAAGTGGAGTCATACATATATATATATATATATATATATATATATATATATATATATATATATGTGTATATATGTGTATATATATATATATATATATATATATATATATATATATATATATATATACACATACATACATACATACATACATACATATATATATATATATATATATATACACATCTATATATATATGTCACAGGTCGAGCGCTTGTTTTTAGGCGCGGGGCGGGGCTGCGAGGCGGGGCTTTGATGCGAGGACGACGACGACAACATGAATATACATACACACCGGCCTCAGTGGCGCGCTTCGATAGTCTCCAAACTTTGATCCAGTGTACACAAACTGACCGTTGGAGATTTCCCCAGCAGAGCCACATGACTTCCCTGTGGAAGAGAAAGAAATGTCCTTCAATACACTGGTATGAAATATCCAGTGGTGTAAAGTAACTAAGTACATTTACTAAAGTACTGTACTTAAGTACAATTAGAAGGTACTTTTACTTTACTGGAGTATTTCCAATTGTCTATACTTTTACTTACATCTCAGAGAAAAATATTGTACTGTTACTCCACTACAATTATTTGAAAACTTTAGTTACTAGTTATTGTAGATATAAATTATTATATTATAAAAACATACATTAACCACTTGCCTTTCACAACCACAAGGACGCACGTACGCACGCACACGCCACTAACCTGTACACACTCGGGTCCAGATTGACAAAGGTATCCAGGTCCATGTTGACATTGGAGCCAGCGGCACTTCTCACATAGGAAAGGGATGCACCACCTACAGGTCATAAAGAAAATACTGAATTTATCCATCTCTGAAGTGTGCGTGTGTGCGTGCGTGCGTGCGCAATAAAGGACAAGGATAGGATAGAACGCAATGGTATGAGCCAAAAGCGTCGTGTTTATTGAATTCCTAAAGGAAGCGGAAATATGGAAAAATGAACAAACCCAGTTGACTGTGCAGCCCCAGGACAGCATCTCCAATATTTCAAAACACTCAAAAGCGAAATCAACCAAATCACCCACTTCATCAGTTACCGCAGCCCGACTCAAGGCTGAGGCTGAGAAGGCTGTGCTCCTTATAAGGGCATCGACTTTAAAGGCAAAGCAGGCTCTGGAAATGGAGCAGGCTAAAATGCAAGCCAGCCAGACTGGAACAAATGGAACTGGACATATGCCTGGCTGAATCCGATGCTAGATTAAAAATCCTGGCGGATCTTGACTCCATTTCACAACCACCAGCACCATCACTGCTTAAATCACAACCACAAATGTTACAGCCAAAATCACAGGATGATGCCATGAATGAGTATCTGGAAAATACTAAAACCCCAAGCATCAATATGGACTCATTTCCAATTAATTCACTTGGAGCCAGACAAAAAATAAAATTACAAGGACCATCAAACCCAGGCCTAAGGCCACCAGAAATCACAGCAACTCATACCCAACAGCAAGCAATTGGGACAGGAACTGGAATTACAGTGTCAGACAATGACGACAATTTCTTGACTGTAATACAGAGGCAAAATGAGATTGCTGATTTACTGGTTGTACAGCTAAAATTGACCTCACTTCCCTCTAAGGAAATCCCAGTTTACGATGGCAACCCTTTAGATTACCAGGCATTGATGAGGGCATTTGAGCATGGTATTGAGGAAAAGACTAGAAGCCACCAAGATAGGCTATATTACTTGGAACAGTACACCTCTGGACCCTGCAGAGAATTGGTTAGGAGCTGTCTTCATATGAATGCCAACACAGGCTACATTCATGCTAAAACACTGTTAAAAAAGCATTTAGGAGATAACATAAAAATCTCAAGTGCCTATATGGAAAAAGCTTTAAATTGGAAAAGTATTAAGGCAGAGGATGGAGATGCACTGCATGCTTATGCACTCTTCCTGAGAGGCTGTTGTAACGCAATGAGAGATTTGGAGGATATAGAGGACCTGGATCTGACTTCTAACCTGAAACTCATTGTGTCCAAACTGCCTTATAAATTGAAGGAAAAATGGAGAACGACAGCTTGTGATATTTTAGAGCAAACGCAAAGGAGAGCAAGATTGAGCCACTTGGTACTATTTATGGAAAAGCAAGCGAGAATACTCCAGGACCCACTTTTCGGCGATATTCATGATCCTCTTGCCAATGTGAAGGTTTCAAAACCAAGGACTGCAGCTGAATCAACCTCAGGCAGATTTAAGAGCAAGGGGAGTAGTTTTGCTACTACGGTGGCAACAGTGTCTGACAGCAAAGCCGAAAAGTCACCTGTCAAAAGCAACATGCCTTTTGGTGCATATGATTTCGCATGTATTTTCTGTACCGGCAAGCATCCCTTACCTGAATGTCAGAAAATGAATGCACAGGCACATGAAGACAAAGTTCAGTTTCTCAGGGAAAAAGGACTATGCTTTGGATGTTCGAAAGTGGGACATTTGAGTAGAAATTGTAAACGGAGACTGACCTGCCAGAACTGCCAGGGCAGACATAGTTGGGGGCTGGTATACAACACTTACCACTTGCTGGAATAAAGTTGCACTTGGGGGAGAAAGGGGGGAAATAGTTGTGAATTTGATGACATTTAACTAATACTCTACTTAACGTTTAAAACTTGAAAACAAATGAAGGCAAATACCTCTCCACTGTATATGATGTAGCCTAAGAAAAGAAAAGTGCAGATATTAGGATTTTGTTCATTTCTAAAACACCATGGAAAAGCAAAATAACCAATACAAATAAAATGTAAATGTAACGGCAATGTTTACGTCATGTAGATAGAAGATCTCACCTGGTGGAACGTGATGAGCTAAAGTTAGCTTCATGTATGCGATGGATGATGCTACACTCTGAGGAAGAGTAGGCATGGCCTGGTCCAGTCTGGTGAAACTGAGACCCAACAAGTCAGGGGTTAACATCAGCCAATAATAACGAATGAAATCACATCTACCTGTCTTCAAAAAACATAATACTATATATTGATGGATCTACTTACATTATTTGGTACGATGAGCAGGAAATGTTTCCCTGAAAAGTGGCAAAAATATGTTGTCATTTCAAACCTTAATGTGCATGGTTACATTTTCTATTATCTTTACTTTATGTGTTTTACCGTTCCAGAGAACATAACAAGGTGGGACACAAACTCAGCCAATCCAGTTGGAGATGCAGTCGGAGTCAAACACTGCTTTGATGACAACGTCTTTCTCAGCAGGAAGAGGCAACACCACAAGTTCTGCACTCTGCTTTGGAGACAGGAGCCTTACAGCCTCCAGCTGGACAGAAAGACAGTCAAGAAAAGATTATCACCACCACTGGATTTTATTTGATAATAATAAGGTAACTATTTGGTCTAATCATTCTTTAGAGTTTTTTTTATGTGGCAGCGATGAAGTCTTACAGGGGAGAAGCCTGGGTTGAGATTCAGGAATTCTCTGACAGACACAAGGGCTGAGAATGGCCCAAAGTTGTTCTGCAGCCAGTAAGCACTGCTGTTGTATGGGACAGATCAGAACAAAGTATTAAGGCATTCAAACAGAAAAATGGCTGCAAATACCAGTCAAAACATTTTCCAGTAAAGATATCCCATTCTAATTGAGAATAGAATGGGAATATATTTATTCAGCAAATACATTTGAAAATGAGAGCCAAACTGTTATTGAGATATTGCAGTTAGTCAGTACCTGGCTGTGGTCGGGAGAGGAAAGGGAGGATTAGTTCCTTCAGGCCCAAATGCTGCTGCTGTGAGGTCATGTTGTCAAACTGATGGCTAAACTCCTTCAAACTGGTGAATCAAACACAGAATGAGAAATACTTATTTCTTAGCTTATTGGTGAAGCTAGAGAAAAGGCAACGGAGTCATCAAAATCAAAATCATCCCCCAGGAAGAATGAAGGTGCACAGAAATGTCTATGGAAATCCAGCAGTCAGAATTGCCACTCTCATCTCTCCAATCACATCCAGAACCACAGACGCTGATGGACCAGTCATGGTCATGGACTAGGGGAAGGATTACATGGATCAATATTTAATATTATTACATTTGCATTAATATTACGTGATGATATTTAGTGTATGGAATAGTAGATAAAGATTCTGGCTCTATAATAGAGATATTCTTTCAAATCTTGATAGACTGTTTGCCTGACAGTGAATAGGGAATTTTTATTAGCATTTTTTTTCATTAGCAAATCTTTTTAAGATTATTAAAAACATGAGCTTTAAATTTAAATAATTTCAGAATTCAGATGTGTTACTTTTAATTAGTTTTTAGAGATTGTTCATTCTGTCTTCACCATAAAAGTTGTTTTCACTGTCTGGTTAGAGCTACTTTTTGTACCGTGTTGGCAAGAAGATCCAGAGCTGCGACCCCAGAGGTCTTAGAGAGGAACAGCTTCCAGACTGGTCTGGAACCAGTGGAGCTGGGGGGCTGGTTACACTTCATCACTGCTGCCAGATCCTGTGCTGTCAACATGGACACCTTGGTGGAGATAATGGACAAAGCAGAACAGAAAAAACAGGAAACCTTTAATGAAGTCAAAATTGAAAAATAATAACTGTTGCGTTCAATGTGAGAGACTGAAGTGGCTTACTGAAGCACACGTGTATTCTTCAATGCCAAAGTCACAAAAACGTCCATTCATCTGTCCGTTGTTGAGGAGGAGCTGTAGTGCAGTGCTTTGGTAGCCGAAAAGGAAAACATTTGAGTTGCAAAACGAAAAGTTTGTTCATTAAATATATTTGAGATATTGTAGGCATTGCCTCAGAACACTCACCTGTTAATTCCAACACAAATGTCTGTTTCTGTGAAAACATTAATTAATTCATTCATTATGAAAATAAATCACAATAAAATTCATAACAATGAATCAAAACTACTATACACTTACCATTTGCTGAAGTAACATTGCACTTGGGAAAGAAAGAAAGAGTGAAATGTTTTTAATTTGGTGACATTTAGTCAATTAGACTTTAAAATGTGAATATCATTTCAGGTACCTACCTCTCCACTGTAGATGATGCAGCCTAAGTATAGACAGAAGAA
This sequence comes from Gymnoscopelus microlampas, assembly GCF_963454915.1. Taxonomy (NCBI): domain Eukaryota; kingdom Metazoa; phylum Chordata; class Actinopteri; order Myctophiformes; family Myctophidae; genus Gymnoscopelus; species Gymnoscopelus microlampas. The sequence goes on along the minus strand of NC_139944.1, from coordinate 50,188,113 downwards.
GTTTTGTTGATTTTAGAAATGCAATGGGAAAAACATAACCACTGCCAATAACATGTGAACATAACAGCATAGTGATACATCACTTTTAACTCAGTCGAAGATCTCACCTGGTGGAATTTGATGAAGCAAAGTCAGCTTGTTGTATGTGATGGATGATGCTACACTCGGTGGAAGAGTAAACATGGCCAGGTCCAGTCTGGTGAAACTGAGACCCAACAAGTTGGGGTTAACATAGGCCAAAAATAATGATTTGAATTATTTCTACTTATTTCTACTTGAATTATTTCTACAAATGTGCATAGTTACAGTTTATATTACCATCATTACTTCACAGTTTTTACCTTTCCAGAGAACATAACAAGGTGGGACACAAACTCAGCCAATCCTCTCTCCTTTGGAGATTCGGTCAGATAGTCAAACACTGCGTGGATGACAACGTCTTTCTCAGGAAGAAGAGGCAACACCACAAGTTCTGCACTCTGCTTTGGAGACAGGAGCCTTACAGCCTCCAGCTAGATGGAAAGAAAGTCAAGAAAAACTTGATCACCACCACTGGACTTTATTCTATATTTAAAAAGTAATTATCTCTTGGAGTTAATAATTCATCATTGTTATGTAATGTAACAACTTTAAAGTCTTACAGGGGAGAAGCCTGGGTTTAGATTCAGGAATTCACTGACAGACACAAGACCTGAGAATGCACCAAAGTTGTTCTCCAACCATACCAGTAAACACTGCTGTTGGACACACGGCCTCGGTCTGAAGGGGACAGATCAGAATGAAACATTAAGGCATTGAAAGGTGTCTGGAAATACAGTCAATATATTTTCCTGTAAAAAATATATAACATTTTAATAGATTGTAAAAATAGATAGATAGATTGCAGTTAGTCAGTACCTGACTGTGGTCGGGACAGGAAAGGGATTATTAGTTCCGTCAGGACCACTTGCTGCTGATGTGAGGTCATGTTGTCGAACTGATGGCTAAACTCCTGCAATCAGTGGATCAAATCAAAATACAATGAAAAATACTTGTTTTCACTTCTTCGTTTTTCGGCCAATTCCCATCAGGGTGCGCCACATCATCCGTTTCCATCTGCTTCTGTTTTCGGCATCTTCCTTGGTCACTCTAGCCACCTGCATGTCGTCTCCCTCCGCATTCATAAACTTCATCTTTGGTCTACCTCTTCTCCTCTTGCCTGGCAGCTCCATCTTCAGCATCCTTCTCCCAATATACCTCTCATCCCTCCTCCGTATATATCCAAACAAACATCCAAACCTCGCCTCTCTTGCATTATCCCAAAACCTTCTAACCTGGGCTAATCCTCCAATGTAATCATTGGCATCCTCAATTTTGCCACCTCTAGTTCCGCCTCCTGTCTTTTCATCAGTGCCACCATTTCCAAGCCGTACACATCTTCCCTCTCACTCTAGCTGGAACCCTTCTCTCACAAATCACCCCTGACTCCATCAGTTCCACCCTACCTATCGCTTCTTCAGCTCTCTTCCACACTACCCATTACTTTGGACTCAATTCAACTTCACTATTATATGACTTTTTACTCACGAGAAAAAAGAAAAGAAATTCAAAACATTGTGACTTAGCTATGCTTTTCACCCAAACACCCCATTATGGGAGATGAAATGTGAAATACATCCACATAAAGATGATAGCCCCAGGTGGGAAAATTCAGTCAAAGGGTATACAGATGGAAGAAGTCTCCAGCTCAATACTTACACTTGCTGGTATGTGTTACAGCTGAGGTTCCTGCTGCTGAGGCGGTATAGAAACTCTCCTGATGCAGACGACAGGAACCCTCTCAAACGTCCAGAGAACCACTTCCCAATGACATCACTGTCCCTCAACTGTTCATCCGTCAGAATCGACACTCTCAGCTCTCCAATCACATCCAGAACCGCAGCCGCCGATGGACCAGTCATCGTCATGGACTAGGGGAAGGATTATGTGACAGGGTCAAAGCAGGGGGGTGAAACCAAATTGTAACATTTTTTATTGATGATGAAAAACCTGTATTACGCACTTAAAAACATCATTCTCTTAACTATATTTCTGCACTGCATGTTTTATGGTTGACAATGTATTTCCCCCCGGTCCCCGAGCCACTTGACATTGGACTCCCCTATAGGCTGTGTGACATTGGCCTTGTGACAGCGGACGGCCAATGTCCCCAGGTCACGCTGGTGGCAGAGCGAATGAGGGCGGAGTAGGGTGTGGCCCACCTTATTCAAAAGTGAGCGCGAGCCACTTGGACAGCAGAGAGACAGGCATACAGGGCAGTGTGGAAGTGACAGCCAGAAGGGACGGTTGTGCACAGGAGGAGCAGACATACCACGGAGCAGAGGTGGGGAATACAGTGATCGCGGCACGTACCAAGCCACCAGCAGCGGACGGTGAGCAGACGGCGCAGTAGCAGCAGAGACGGGGAGGACAGACAGACGAACCAAGGAACGGAGGAGAGGTCCAGTGGCGATAACGTTGCGCGCTTCACACCCTCAAAGCCAGACGTACAGTCTGGCGGGCGAGTAAGTGTCCTTCTATGCAACGTTACCTTTATAAACCCACGGTCCTAAACCTCATATGTGAAATATACCTGAACAGATGAACTGGGTCTAGTTTCTATGATTGCAGGCAATACGCACGAAGACAAGAAGAGACAGTGATTCCTGGCCTAAACCCCCGCTCCAGTTAAACCCCATATAAGGACATTCCCACCTTTTGCATTGAACCGTGATGAGTATATGACATATAGCAATTGAATTGGCACTTGGCACTTTACTGCTTCAGTAATAGTTGGCACTTTAACGCTAAATTCATTATTTATTTGCTATAGTTTGCACAAGCCCTGTCTGTTTTTAGTGTTTGGTGATTGTCTGTATTCCTGTATTTTAGTTAGTTAGTGGGCGCATTAGGAGGTTGAGGTTTTAGAATTAGTGTTATATTTTGTTTATGCTTTTCAATATTTTATGGCTTATAGACGCCACTGTATTAGCTTAATAAAATAGATTACCTTTTTATACAAACCTGTTTCCGTCCAGCTTTCTCCAAGGGATATGTGTTGAAGTGTTGTTCTCATTTAAAAGTATTGTACTTACCTGGGTAAACTCGAACCTGTGAATAGCCTAAAAAAGAGTGTTACAGAGGACCCTACCTCTTAAATAAAAAGGTGGCGTAGTCTTGCAGTACCTAACAAACAGTATTATTCTCACAGTAATTACGCACCCCGCACTTTACCGTGCAACTGATATTTTATTGTTGTGAGTTTAATGTGTATTGTTATTTATTTATTATTGAGACAAAGTAAAGAGTGTCAGCATTCTAAAAAGAAGTGGCAAGTTACATGTGACAACCTGGCCACCGTCACATATTTGGCGTAGCGCGGCAGGACTGGGTAGAGAACAACACAAAATCCCTAAGAGAAACTGTATTGAAATTTTGCTGTTTTGCTGCTTTTTGTTTTGTTTTGTTTGGTTGAATCAAGAAAGTAATGATGATGATGCCAGTGTATCCAGGGGCACCGTGGCTACCTAAGTTTTCGGGCATAGAAGGTGAGGAGAAATACAGGGAATGGAGAGAACAGATTAAAGGATTATTGGGCACTCAGGATTTAACAGAGGAGAAAAAAGTTGCTTTTGTAGTACAGACCCTTACTGAGGAAGCTAAGCGACAAATTAGTGTAATTGACAAGGAAGATCGCAATACAGTGGCCAAAGTCTTTAAATGTTTAGACACGTTGTATAAAACATCTGTTTCTGCTTCCCAAGCTCGTGCCTTGTTCTATGGCTGTGCGCAACGCGCAGGCGAAAGTGTGCAGGCTTATATTTTGAGGCTTAGAGAGTTGTTCTGCGGGCTGCGGCGGCTCGACCCAGACACCGCTCCCTCCGATGCCATTCTGCGAGAGCAGTTACTTGTAGGACTGTCTGAAGGCCCTCTGGGTCAAGCCTTAAGAATATATGCCCGTCGAAACCCCACAGAAGACTTCGCCGCCCTAAAAAATGAGGCCTTCCTACTAGACACTGAACATAGAAGAGAAGGGACTGCTGAAATCTTGTGCCATGCTGTTAAACCTGTCTCTATCCCAACACCCTCACAGGAATCTGAATGGAGAGAGAAACTGAAACAGGAGATTATGGAAGACGTCAAATCGCAAATGCAGGGGTTTACGCAGGAGCTCATGAAAGAGATCAGACCGCTCCTTCGACCCAACACCACCGATACACAACCTCGCGGTTCGCCTCCATCTGAACGACGCCGGGAGCCGTACCAACGCAACGAGTGGGATGAGGGAGGTAGGCCGATCTGTAGGAGCTGTAGGCAGTCTGGGCACATTGCTCGCTTTTGTAAATCTGACCCCAATCATTTAAACTAGTACGCCCTGTCGCCGAGGTCCGGGAGACAGGGGTGCAGCGCGCACTCGCCAGATCAAGGGCTAATGAAGTGTTTATTGGGGACTGTCCGACTATTGGGATCACTATGGGAGGAGTCCACTTAAGGGGGTTACTGGATACTGGGTCACAAGTCACATTAATGCAGCAAAGCTTATTTGAGGAAAAATTCTCACACCTAACGTTGGGAAATGGGCCCCTTGTTTTTAAATTACGCGCCGCTAATGGTCTTGACTTACCGTACACTGGCTATGCCATATTGGACCTAGAGCTGGAGGGAATGAAGATCCCAGGGAGAGGAGTTGTAATCGTGAAAGATGAACATTGTACTCAACCGCTGATTATTGGGATGAATGTCGTGAACGCTGTATGGCATGCCCTCTTTAAATGGCCTGGGAGGCCTGTGTTTCCATGTCAGCAGGGAAGGACGCTGTGGAAGGACGCATTCGCCACCTGTAGGAGGGTGGAGGCAGTGACGAACGAAGATGGGTCCATCGGTTATGTGTGGCCGGTCGGCCGGCGGAAGATTCGAATCCCCGCGCAGAGTGAAGTGATGATCTGGGGCCGCGCTTGGAGAGGACCAAATGGAGCGGACTACGAGGCCTTGATGGAAGCCTTGCCGGATGGAAAAGATTTGGGAGTGGCCCGTGCCCTCGTCACGGTGCGCCACGGACGTGTTCCCATACGAGTGTGCAACCCACACGCATATAGTCTGGTCCTGGACCGCCACCAGAAGCTGGGGAGGCTGTACCCGGTGGAAGAAGCGGATGTCCGAGGCGGCAGGGACCTGAGCCTGTCCCTGGGGACCGACGGAGAGGTGGAAGTGGCCGTAATCAGTGTGGAAGATGATGGACCACTGAAGACCCTGCCCGAAGAGATGGAAGTGTTGACGGAGCGTGATGACCTGCCGGAGGCGCAGAAGAGAGAGTTACACGAGATGTTGTGTCGGTGGAAGAAGGTGTTCGCCATCCATGACGAGGATTTCGGACGGACGGACGTCGTGCAACACCAGATACCGACCGGAGACGCGGCACCCATACGAGAGCGACACCGGCCGTTGCGTTCCAGAGGCTGATGCAGCAGTGTCTGAGTGGTCAGGTGACAGAATCCTTGCTGGTATATCTTGATGACATTATAGTATATTCACCTGACTTCTCCTCTCATCTACAGCACCTCGAGCTCGTCTTCCAACGCCTGTGGAGACATGGACTGAAGCTGCGGTTAGACAAATGCAAACTTCTGCGGAGGGAAGTGCAATTTCTGGGCCATGTCGTGGACAAAGAGGGAGTGCGGCCCGATCCGGAGAAAGTGGTGGCAGTGCGGGACTGGACACCACCCTCAACGGTCCGCGAGGTCCGCGCGTTTCTAGGTCTAGCGGGTTACTATAGGCGTTTCGTGTCCTCTTTTGCTGCTATAGCACGACCCTTAAACAACTTATTGATAGGAATCCCAAATGACGTAAAATCCCACCAGTGTAAAGTCGAGTGGACTTCGGAGTGCCAGCGGGCGTTTGATGCGTTAAAGAGTGCCCTCACACAAGCCCCGGTGTTAGCGTATGCGGATTATACACAGCCTTTTGTGGTTTACACTGATGCGAGTGGCCGTGGGTTGGGAGCGGTTCTAGCCCAGGTCCAAGACGGTCACGAACGTGTAATAGCTTATGCAAGCCGCAGTCTCCACCCGACCGAGCAGAATGACGCAAATTATAGCTCGTTCAAATTGGAGCTTTTGGCCCTTAAATGGGCCGTGACCGAGAAGTTTAAAGATTATCTCACTGGCGCTCGATTCACAATATTCACGGACAATAACCCTGTTGCGCATCTCCAAACGGCTAGATTGGGAGCTGTGGAACAACGGTGGGCTGCTCAACTTGCGTCGTTTACTTTCGACATCAAGTATCGACCGGGCAAAAACAACGCCAACGCTGATGCCCTATCGCGGTTCCCAGTGCAGCCTGTAGATGTGGCGGCTGTACAATCGACGCCAGCAGCCCGGGAGGATGAGTGGAGAGAGACGCAGGATCGGGATCCAGATGTGCAGGTGGTGAAGAGGTGCGTGGAACGGGGGAGAGCCCCTAATATGGTGGAGAGGAAGAATTGGACTCGGGGAGCGCGGCAACTGTTACGCCAGTGGAACAAACTGATTATACGAAATCATGTGTTATATAGGAAGGTGACCGATCCTTATACCAAAGAACAATACTCACAGATCATTTGTCCAGGTTCACGCAGAGAGGAGGTATGGAGAGGAATCCACACGGCCGCGGCGCATGCTGGGTTGGAGAGGACCTTGGCCCAGCTGCGACGTCGGTTCTATTGGCCAGGCATGGAGGGAGCGGTGCGTCAGTTACAACAGGGTTGTGTCGCCTGCAGCCTGCAGAGGAACAGGTCAGAGCCTCGGGCCCCCTTACAACCCTTTGAAGTCTCATATCCACTAGAAGTAATAGCCATTGATTTCCTCACATTAGGTAGGCCTGCTGATGCGTGGCAAAACATTCTGGTAGCTACTGACTTATTCACCCGTTATAGTTGGGCTATTGCCACCCGAGACCAGACTGCGCACACCACTGTCCGTGCGTTATGGACGCATATTATCCAGCCGTTCGGCTGTCCGGCCCGGTTCCACTCAGATCGAGGCCCCAACTTCGAGTCCGAGTTAATGCACCATTTATGTCAGACTTATGGTATTGCAAAAAGTCGCACCACTCCGTACCACCCGGCTGGGAACGGTGGAGTGGAACGATTTAATCAGACATTACTGAACATGTTGCGATCACTAGACACTGATAAACAAGGAAGATGGAATGAGCACTTACCCGAGTTAGTTCATGCTTATAACAACACGATCCATAGTGCTACGGGTTATGCCCCCGCCTACTTAATGTTTGGCCGACATTTGAGGCGCCCTATAGATGTCCAGTTAGGAGTGCAGTCAGCGCAAGAGCGCATGGGAGTGGGTGGCTGGGTACAGGACCACCAACAGAGAATGGCGACAGCTTATAGGACCGCAGGGGAGAGGATGGGAGAAACGGCCAAGAGGAGAAAGCAGGTTTATGACCGTAGGGCCGGTATTACACCCCTATTACCAGGAGAGAGAGTGTGGATTCGAAATAGGAAGAGAGATGGCCAGGGGAAATTGAGTACGTGGTGGGACCCCGAGCCTTACGCAGTGATGGAACAGGTGGGAGCTACGGGGTTGGTGTACCGAGTCAGACCCGAGAAGGGGGGGCGAGAAAAGACCATACATAGAAATGCGTTGAAAGTGTGTGTAGCCCCCAGGTCGCCCCACGAGGACCCCCCAGCTGTAGTGCAGCCCGAGCAGGTAGAAGCAACAACGCCGCAGTATTATGGGTTTCTCTCCGTCCCGAGAGCACCAGATGAGCCACGGCGCTCGGGAAGAGCAAATATAGGCCAGCCACCCCAGAGGTATGGACATGATTAGGGACAGTTGCAGGGACTGGCAACGGAAAAGTGGGGGGGGATGTGACAGGGTCAAAGCAGGGGGGTGAAACCAAATTGTAACATTTTTTATTGATGATGAAAAACCTGTATTACGCACTTAAAAACATCATTCTCTTAACTATATTTCTGCACTGCATGTTTTATGGTTGACAATGTATTTCCCCCCGGTCCCCGAGCCACTTGACATTGGACTCCCCTATAGGCTGTGTGACATTGGCCTTGTGACAGCGGACGGCCAATGTCCCCAGGTCACGCTGGTGGCAGAGCGAATGAGGGCGGAGTAGGGTGTGGCCCACCTTATTCAAAAGTGAGCGCGAGCCACTTGGACAGCAGAGAGACAGGCATACAGGGCAGTGTGGAAGTGACAGCCAGAAGGGACGGTTGTGCACAGGAGGAGCAGACATACCACGGAGCAGAGGTGGGGAATACAGTGATCGCGGCACGTACCAAGCCACCAGCAGCGGACGGTGAGCAGACGGCGCAGTAGCAGCAGAGACGGGGAGGACAGACAGACGAACCAAGGAACGGAGGAGAGGTCCAGTGGCGATAACGTTGCGCGCTTCACACCCTCAAAGCCAGACGTACAGTCTGGCGGGCGAGTAAGTGTCCTTCTATGCAACGTTACCTTTATAAACCCACGGTCCTAAACCTCATATGTGAAATATACCTGAACAGATGAACTGGGTCTAGTTTCTATGATTGCAGGCAATACGCACGAAGACAAGAAGAGACAGTGATTCCTGGCCTAAACCCCCGCTCCAGTTAAACCCCATATAAGGACATTCCCACCTTTTGCATTGAACCGTGATGAGTATATGACATATAGCAATTGAATTGGCACTTGGCACTTTACTGCTTCAGTAATAGTTGGCACTTTAACGCTAAATTCATTATTTATTTGCTATAGTTTGCACAAGCCCTGTCTGTTTTTAGTGTTTGGTGATTGTCTGTATTCCTGTATTTTAGTTAGTTAGTGGGCGCATTAGGAGGTTGAGGTTTTAGAATTAGTGTTATATTTTGTTTATGCTTTTCAATATTTTATGGCTTATAGACGCCACTGTATTAGCTTAATAAAATAGATTACCTTTTTATACAAACCTGTTTCCGTCCAGCTTTCTCCAAGGGATATGTGTTGAAGTGTTGTTCTCATTTAAAAGTATTGTACTTACCTGGGTAAACTCGAACCTGTGAATAGCCTAAAAAAGAGTGTTACAGAGGACCCTACCTCTTAAATAAAAAGGTGGCGTAGTCTTGCAGTACCTAACAAACAGTATTATTCTCACAGTAATTACGCACCCCGCACTTTACCGTGCAACTGATATTTTATTGTTGTGAGTTTAATGTGTATTGTTATTTATTTATTATTGAGACAAAGTAAAGAGTGTCAGCATTCTAAAAAGAAGTGGCAAGTTACATGTGACAACCTGGCCACCGTCACAATTACATGGGTCAATATTTCATTTAAATGTGCATTACGTGTGAGCTCATTTGGTGTAAAGAATAGTGGACAGGGCTTTTCGCTCTACAATAGAGAACTTTCATTCCAAACCTGGGTGGACTTTATGTGGACAAATAACAGCTTCTGGCCAGAAATAATTGATTTTTTATTTTTATTTTGCATTGGTGCATTTTATAATTACTAATTATAAACATAGACTGTAATTATGTGTAGGTGTCATGAACTGAAGCACATCATGACAAAAGTGGGAGACGACACACAGGGTTAACTTTAAATGTATTTATTGATAACTCAAAAGAACAGAAACTAATACTTAATTAGCGTGGGGTGTGGATAGTCAGTGGTATCAGTAGTGTAGTGCATGTATGGATGTGTGAAAATGTAGTGTATGTGCAAGGTGCAAAACAAAGTAGAACTAAACTCAGACAGAACCAAAAACAAACAATGTTTCCTGTGTAGGAGAGAGAGACAGAATGGCCTTGACCAGCCTGCTTAAATACTCCAGAGGATGATTGGAGTCAGGTGTGCCTCGTCCTCTAGGCACACCCCTGCAGGCTGGTCCCCTCCTCCTACACATGAACAGAGAACACCATTAGAGTCACAGCAACACTACACCCAAACAGGATGGGTCATCACACCCCCCCCCATAAGAGAGGAGACCAACCAGGTACTCCGTAACATTTTTCAATTCAACTTTACAGTTCTCATCATACTAATACCTGACCCATCCATCCAACCACCCACTCACCCCCTCAGTCACCTGTAGGAACAGTTTTAAGAGTGATGAGTGATAGCATAAATAGATGGATACCGGCACAAATATCGATTAACTGTACTTGGCAGTTTGACAGTTTCAAAAACACAGCCTTAGCTGACCAAATAAACTTTAGACTTCAGAATCGCAGTAAGAGGTACCACAACTGCAGAACGTACTTGGTCTACAGCAATCTTCTATGTGTGGTAAAGGGAACAAGTCAGGTTTTGTAACACTGGTGACTTTTCTTAAGTCTGTGCAAGGTCGAAAAGTGAAATCAGGCCTTTTAACCAAAAGAGACACAGAGGCCCAACTGCCATTTGAGGGTTCTGCCAAATTGTTATCCAGCATGTACCTAACCTCCTTATCCAGTTGGGCTCGTTTTGTATCTCCAATATCGTGCTCTATCAGCTGTGTATGTGATGGTGTGTCTGCAAATAGCAAAGGATAGCTATTAACCATAGAAACCCACTCCTTCCTTTTTTTCTCATCCACCGGTCCAAGTACTTCGGGTAAAGCTTTTAATGCCTCAGCGTTGTTTACCCGTACTGGAATCCCATTCTCATCTGCCGGCCAAACTCCCCCTCCATTAACCTCCCCCGCCGAAGAACCGCCCACCGTGCCTGTGCACAATGAAGGCTCAACGTAAGGGACGTCACTAGAGCTTTGGGACGCCGACATTTGAGAACAGTATGGTTTCAACAGACTCACATGACACAGCCTAGCTTTTCCTTTAGGCCAAACTTTATCCCCTGCCAAATCATTACCCAGGATTATGTCAACCCCTTCCACTGGTAATTCAGGACGCACTCCAACCACCACCTCCCCACTAACCAACCCGCAGACTATGGTCATTCTATGGAGCGGTACCGGAATGATCTGCATACCCATACCTCGCATCAAAATGAAATCGCCTGTCTCTGAACCCGAGTATAATGGAATTATGTCTTGACGGATAAAAGTATGTAATGCACCTGTATCTCTCAAGATGTTAACTCTTACTGCCTTCATACCAGGTAGTGCTACATAACCTTCCGAAATGAATGCTGAATACTCAGTCTTAGAGTCACACCCAGTGAAACACCTGATGTCCGAAACACTTTCCATCTTAACATTTAGCTGAGGTGAGGGAATGGCAGATGCAGCCAAAGCGGCCGGTTTGATTGGTGCACCACTTAACAGCTTCTCTCTAGCTTTAAGAGCAAAACAATCCTTTTTCCAGTGTCCACTTTTATGGCAAAAATGACAAACATTAGATTCATCCTGTTTCCCTGAACCATCTTCAAACTCAGAAAACCTTGAATCCCCCAGCCCCCCAAAACGTTTGTCTATATGGACTGGACCACCGGTCTGATGCCTATAGACACCACCAATTACACTTTTGTGTGTTAAACCGTATTCATCAGCCAAGATGGCTGCTTCTTGGGGTGTCTTAACTTTTCTCTCCGTTATGTAAGTAGCAATATTAACAGGTACACAGGTTTTTAATTGTTCCAGAGTTAGCAGATCACAAAGCTCTTTGAAAGTTTTAACCTCTGACGCAACACACCATCTGTTAAACTGGACCAACATATCTCTTACAAATTCAACATACGTTTGCTGTTCATTTTTCCTCCAATTCCTAAAACGTTGCCGATAAGCTTCTGGTACCAATTCATATGCCCGCAACACTGTACTTTTTACAACTTCATATCTTTTACTTTCTGTTATGGACAAAGAAGCATAGGCCTCCTGGGCCTTACCTGTGAAAACACATTGTAGTAGTAGAGTGCGCTCACCATCAGACCAGCCCCTGGCGTCTGCCACACGCTCAAACAGGGAAAAGAACAAATCTGGATCAGTCTCCGAAAACTTGGGAAGTAATTTCAAGTTAGATCCTACATTAAATTGCTTTGCTTCCTTAACACTCAACTTTAACTTCTCCTGCTCCAATTCCAACTTTAGCAATTCAGTCTTTTGTTTAATTTTTTCAATCTCTTTCTCATGTTCCAGTTTAATTTCAAGCAATTCTTTTTGTTGTTCAAAAGTTAACTGCCTAGAAAATGAAAAGGTTTTACCATCTTCCAGCTCGTCCTCCAATAGTACCTCCTCCTCCGGTAACACGTCCTGTGTCACCAAACTGTCCATCAGAAATACCTTTACCTTAAATTTTACCCGCTTGTCACGGATCTCAACTTTGTAGTGTTCTGCTATTTTTAACAGTTGCTCTTTTGTGCATTTATCTATTAGCTCCACAGAGGGAGCCTTAATAAATTCCTCTACCAAACTCATTTTTTCTTAAAAAAAAAAAAAACTTTGTGCAAAGGTTTCAACCAAAAAGTGGAACAAAACCTCAGAGCCCAACTCCCCTATCTAACCTGCCTACCATAAACTGACTAACTCGCTCATCCCTAGTCTTCAGTGGCCCTCCTGAGTCCCCCATTCCGACAAGGCATCTCAGTGGTACCACCGCATCCCATCTTTTGTGGAACACAGTCTAACCCTAAAAAAAAAACAGAGATTCCCATAGGAAGAACCACTGTTAAAATCTACCGGGAGTTGGAACCCCAAGGCCTAAACCACTCACTTAACTCCAGAAACCTGCACTGAGAAAAAATGAATTCCTAATGCTCTCTCCCCCCCAACAAAAATACCAACTATGTGTGTCTCCCAACCCAATTTGTTCAACTTAACAAACCCAACAAAACCTAAAATACAAAATTAATTGTGTGATAAAAAACACTTAAGTTTTATTATCACTAATTTAGGCTAAAAAGTGACGAGCCCCCATCTTGTCATGAACTGAAGCACATCATGACAAAAGTGGGAGACGACACACAGGGTTAACTTTAAATGTATTTATTGATAACTCAAAAGAACAGAAACTAATACTTAATTAGCGTGGGGTGTGGATAGTCAGTGGTATCAGTAGTGTAGTGCATGTATGGATGTGTGAAAATGTAGTGTATGTGCAAGGTGCAAAACAAAGTAGAACTAAACTCAGACAGAACCAAAAACAAACAATGTTTCCTGTGTAGGAGAGAGAGACAGAATGGCCTTGACCAGCCTGCTTAAATACTCCAGAGGATGATTGGAGTCAGGTGTGCCTCGTCCTCTAGGCACACCCCTGCAGGCTGGTCCCCTCCTCCTACACATGAACAGAGAACACCATTAGAGTCACAGCAACACTACACCCAAACAGGATGGGTCATCACAGTAGGTCTGAGATGTACTAACTCAGTCATCATTGTTCATTTTAATTAGTTTCAGTGATTGGTCATTCTATCTTTGCCATTACACTTAGCAGTTTAGTTTCAGTTTATTTCAGTGTCTGGTTAGATCTAGTTTTTGTACCGTGTTGGCAAGAGGATCCAGAGCTGCATCCAACACCCCAGAGGCCTTGGAGAGGAACAGCTTCCAGACTGGTCTGGAACCAGTGGAGCTGGGGCACCAGTAGTTCGGTAGGCTTGCGTGCCGCACGTCTGGGGGCCAACATCCTCCGAGACTAGGCAGTGGTACTATTTAACCCATAGTTGGGGGCTGGTTCGTGGGCACCAGTAGTTCGGTAAGCTTGCGTGCCGCACGTCTGGGGGCCAACCTCCTCCGAGACGAGGCAGTGGTACTATTTAACCCATAGTTGGGGGCTGGTTCGTGGGCACCAGTAGTTCGGTAGGCTTGCGTGCCGCACGTCTGGGGGCCAACCTCCTCCGAGACGAGGCAGTGGTACTATTTAACCCATAGTTGGGGGCTGGTTCGTGGGCACCAGTAGTTCGGTAAGCTTGCGTGCCGCACGTCTGGGGGCCAACCTCCTCCGAGACGAGGCAGTGGTACTATTTAACCCATAGTTGGGGGCTGGTTCGTGGGCACCAGTAGTTCGGTAGGCTTGCGTGCCGCACGTCTGGGGGCCAACCTCCTCCGAGACGAGGCAGTGGTACTATTTAACCCATAGTTGGGGGCTGGTTCGTGGGCACCAGTAGTTCGGTAAGCTTGCGTGCCGCACGTCTGGGGGCCAACCTCCTCCGAGACGAGGCAGTGGTACTATTTAACCCATAGTTGGGGGCTGGTTCGTGGGCACCAGTAGTTCGGTAGGCTTGCGTGCCGCACGTCTGGGGGCCAACCTCCTCCGAGACGAGGCAGTGGTACTATTTAACCCATAGTTGGGGGCTGGTTCGTGGGCACCAGTAGTTCGGTAGGCTTGCGTGCCGCACGTCTGGGGGCCAACCTCCTCCGAGACTAGGCAGTGGTACTATTTAACCCATAGTTGGGGGCTGGTTCGTGGGCACCAGTAGTTCGGTAGGCTTGCGTGCCGCACGTCTGGGGGCCAACCTCCTCCGAGCATTATAATTGCACAAATTTAATGACCAGAAGTCTAGCTTCACATTTGCGCTTTTTATAGAATTGTCACATCAGAAGACAGACCCTTGCAGCGTAGAATATAGAGATAGTTATACCCTTCCAGACAAGAGCCATATCCCTGCAGACACGGCCGTCTTCAAGGCAAGAGTACAGTCAGAGTGCAACATATGCAACATTAAATAAATGCACACATAAACCTTATAGACGCCGGTAGGGAGGGGCTTTATTATATTATTCGCTTATAGATTCCAACGAGTTGGAATCAACACTCGATTAATGTTAGGACGTATCAACAGATAAATCCTATTGACACACTTCCCTAAAGGCAAGGCTCCTTTCAGTCAGAGGAGGCATTTATCTGAGCTTCAGATGCTCTATCGGCCACGGCGATCGGATCCCTTCAAGACAGACTTCAAGACTGGAAGGGTAGAACTATTCTTTACACTGCGAGGCTCGGTCTTCTGATATGACATTCTATAAAAAGGTATTGAATTCATTGTTATATGGGTATTGAATTCATTGTTATATGGGTATTGAAATCATTGTTATATGGGTATTGAATTCCCATTATATGGGAGCGCCAATGGAGGGGGAAGGCTGCTTCTGTACACGCTCCTCAGCGTCGCAACGTTTTTCCTTCTTTTTAGTATTTTTAAGCTTTTATTATTTTACATGTACTTAAAAGATGTATGAAAAAATTGCCTTTCCCTGTTCTCAAGTAAAATATTGATATGCGATTAAAATGTGATTAATTGTGATTAATTCATTACAAAGCCTCTAATTAATTTGATAAATGTTTTTAATCGAGTCCCAACCCTAGTTCTTATATATATTTATAATGTTCTTACCCTTCATCACAGACACCTGTAGCAGAGTCTCCAAACTTTGTAATCCAGTGTACACAAACTGACCGTTGGAGATTTCCCCAGCAGAGCCACATGACTTCCCTGTGGAAGAGAAAGAAATGTCCTTCAATACACTGGTATGAAATATCCAGTGGTGTAAAGTAACTAAGTACATTTACTAAAGTACTGTACTTAAGTACAATTAGAAGGTACATTTACTTTACTGGAGTATTTCCAATTGTCTATACTTTTACTTACATCTCAGAGGCAAATATTGTACTGTTACTCCACTACAATTATTTGAAAACTTTAGTTACTAGTTATTGTAGATATACATTATTATATTATAAAAACATACATTAACCACTTGCCTTTCACAACCACAAGGACGCACGCACACGCCACTAACCTGTACAACACTCGGGTCCAGATTGACAAAGGTATCCAGGTCCATGTTGACATTGGAGTCAGCGGCACTTCTCACATAGGAAAGGGATGCACCACCTACAGGTCATAAAGAAAATACTGAATTTATCCATCTCTGAAGTGTGCGTGTGTGCGTGCGTGCGTGCGTGCGTGCGTGCGTGCGTGCGTGCGCAATAAAGGACAAGGATAGGATAGAACGCAATGGTATGAGCCAAAAGCGTCGTGTTTATTGAATTCCTAAAGGAAGCGGAAATATGGAAAATTGAACAAAACCAGTTGACTGTGCAGCCCCAGGACAGTATCTCCAATATTTCAAAACACTCAAAAGCGAAATCAACCAAATCAACCACTTCATCAGTTACCGCAGCCCGACTCTACTCTACAAGCTCACTTGGTGCTGTGCTATGAGCTTGTATATCTGCTATTTTTTTTAACACTGGCCCTGGAATGACCCAAAGACACTTAGGCACACAGAAGTGAGCATGTTTGTATGTCAGGTACTTATTAAAGCATACTTCCAAACGGAAACAAATATACTAAATAATACATTGCATCCACGACGTGAAAACACAGCAACTATACCAGTTAACTACACAACTGTACCAGTATGCAAACACATACTAGTACAGTTAAGTAAGGGTGCGACTGCTAGTATACTGCTTCTGGGTGAATACAGTAACTGCCTTTAAAACGAAATTGTGATTTTGAGAGACCAATTTCATCCAATCAGGAGAGAGAACTCATACAGGACACATCCTATACAATCAAGTTGTTGATTATGGTTGGATGAAATTGCCAACACACCCTTAATTTTCTGTTTAAAAAGGACCTGCAGAGACAGGCTGTTCCCTGTTACTAAACAAACACAAAGCAATGATGGCTATAAGCATATAGCTTTCTATAAACTGGACAATAGCAAAGAAACAGTGCCAAGATCGATCTTGAAAACTGTCATATTGTGCTGAAACATTGGCCACATATGGGTAAGACAGACACAGAGGATACACAATCAGAGCCTGTTAATGGGCATCAACAATGGATCATTTATTCAACCCCTAGCCACACCTCTAATCACCCCCCTATTATCACCTTTCAGTCAGCTGACAACTCTATAGAAAATTGAAGCAACACATACTTGTCACCTGAATACCAGTGGTTCTCAAACTATTGAATTGTCAAAGAGCTCTTTGACATTACAAAAGAGATTTGCATTAGACCACAAACCCCCATAACCTACTAGTATTTGACCTCCAGACAATGTCAATAAGCCAACATTAGATAGTTACACACCTTGCAGTAGGTCTGGGATGGTGTGTCTGTCACCTGGGTCCGCAGCCTGAGCTGTAAACAAATAAATACAATATTTTAGACACAAAGCTATGAAAGTACATGCATATCAATAGACAATAGCAGATCTACAAGCTCACAAGTGACCTACAAGCTGACAAGTGAGCTTGTAAGCCAACAAGCTCACAACATGTTGCATTGTGAGCTTGTAGATCTGCCATTTTCAAATAGCCAAAGTTTAAATGGGGCTGAAGTGGTTAATGTACCCTATGTTTTTTTAAACAATAACCAAAATCAAAAGTAACTAAAGTTTTCTAACAATTGTAGTGGATTAAAGGTACAATATTTGCCTCTGAGCTGTCGTGGATAGAAGTACAAGTACAGTATTTTTCTATGCAAACTGATACAGTAAAAATCACTGTTTTTGCTGGCAGCAGTGGCACACTATCACACTGTTGATATGGCAGTCAAAGAGTTAAGCTACAGAGTATATATATTGGCAATGCCTCCTTAAAAACTGACAATGGACTGACCCCAAGAAAATGTCCATATGCTAACATTAGATAGTTAGATCTAAACGGTTTTGATTTGCACATGTGTCATGTTATGTTAAACAAACCTTGCAGTAGTGCAGTCTGGGACGGTCCCCTCAGTCCACATCTGTGTTGGCCAAGATATCAGGTCCGATGTACAGCCACGCCACAGCTGAAAATGTCAAGCAAAAATACTGTATTTTAGACACAAATATATATTTGTCACCATATAAATATAGTGACAATAGCAGATCTACAAGCTCACAAGTTATCTACAAGCTAACAAGTGAGCTTGTCGATCGGCTATTTAAAATAAGGCAACAAGTTTACTCACAGTGAGCTTGTAGATATGTCAGTGATGTTGCTGGGCTGGTTCGTGGGCACCAGTAGTTCGGTAGGCTTGCGTGCCGCACGTCTGGGGGCCAACCTCCTCCGAGACGAGGCAGTGGTACTATTTAACCCATAGTTGGGGGCTGGTTCGTGGGCACCAGTAGTTCGGTAAGCTTGCGTGCCGCACGTCTGGGGGCCAACCTCCTCCGAGACGAGGCAGTGGTACTATTTAACCCATAGTTGGGGGCTGGTTCGTGGGCACCAGTAGTTCGGTAGGCTTGCGTGCCGCACGTCTGGGGGCCAACCTCCTCCGAGACGAGGCAGTGGTACTATTTAACCCATAGTTGGGGGCTGGTTCGTGGGCACCAGTAGTTCGGTAAGCTTGCGTGCCGCACGTCTGGGGGCCAACCTCCTCCGAGACGAGGCAGTGGTACTATTTAACCCATAGTTGGGGGCTGGTTCGTGGGCACCAGTAGTTCGGTAGGCTTGCGTGCCGCACGTCTGGGGGCCAACCTCCTCCGAGACGAGGCAGTGGTACTATTTAACCCATAGTTGGGGGCTGGTTCGTGGGCACCAGGAGTTCGGTAAGCTTGCGTGCCGCACGTCTGGGGGCCAACCTCCTCCGAGACGAGGCAGTGGTACTATTTAACCCATAGTTGGGGGCTGGTTCGTGGGCACCAGTAGTTCGGTAGGCTTGCGTGCCGCACGTCTGGGGGCCAACCTCCTCCGAGACGAGGCAGTGGTACTATTTAACCCATAGTTGGGGGCTGGTTCGTGGGCACCAGTAGTTCGGTAAGCTTGCGTGCCGCACGTCTGGGGGCCAACCTCCTCCGAGACGAGGCAGTGGTACTATTTAACCCATAGTTGGGGGCTGGTTCGTGGGCACCAGTAGTTCGGTAGGCTTGCGTGCCGCACGTCTGGGGGCCAACCTCCTCCGAGACGAGGCAGTGGTACTATTTAACCCATAGTTGGGGGCTGGTTCGTGGGCACCAGTAGTTCGGTAGGCTTGCGTGCCGCACGTCTGGGGGCCAACCTCCTCCGAGACTAGGCAGTGGTACTATTTAACCCATAGTTGGGGGCTGGTTCGTGGGCACCAGTAGTTCGGTAGGCTTGCGTGCCGCACGTCTGGGGGCCAACCTCCTCCGAGCATTATAATTGCACAAATTTAATGACCAGAAGTCTAGCTTCACATTTGCGCTTTTTATAGAATTGTCACATCAGAAGACAGACCCTTGCAGCGTAGAATATAGAGATAGTTATACCCTTCCAGACAAGAGCCATATCCCTGCAGACACGGCCGTCTTCAAGGCAAGAGTACAGTCAGAGTGCAACATATGCAACATTAAATAAATGCACTCATAAACCTTATAGACGCCGGTAGGGAGGGGCTTTATTATATTATTCGCTTATAGATTCCAACGAGTTGGAATCAACACTCGATTAATGTTAGGACGTATCAACAGATAAATCCTATTGACACACTTCCCTAAAGGCAAGGCTCCTTTCAGTCAGAGGAGGCATTTATCTGAGCTTCAGAGCTTGCTCTATCGGCCACGGCGATCGGATCCCTTCAAGACAGACTTCAAGACTGGAAGGGTAGAACTATTCTTTACACTGCGAGGCTCGGTCTTCTGATATGACATTCTATAAAAAGGTATTGAATTCATTGTTATATGGGTATTGAATTCATTGTTATATGGGTATTGAAATCATTGTTATATGGGTATTGAATTCCCATTATATGGGAGCGCCAATGGAGGGGGAAGGCTGCTTCTGTACACGCTCCTCAGCGTCGCAACGTTTTTCATTACAAAAGAGATTTGCATTAGACCACAAACCCCCATAACCTACTAGTATTTGACCTCCAGACAATGTCAATAAGCCAACATTAGATAGTTACACACCTTGCAGTAGGTCTGGGATGGTGTGTCTGTCACCTGGGTCCGCAGCCTGAGCTGTAAACAAATAAATACAATATTTTAGACACAAAGCTATGAAAGTACATGCATATCAATAGACAATAGCAGATCTACAAGCTCACAAGTGACCTACAAGCTGACAAGTGAGCTTGTAAGCCAACAAGCTCACAACATGTTGCATTGTGAGCTTGTAGATCTGCCATTTTCAAATAGCCAAAGTTTAAATGGGGCTGAAGTGGTTAATGTACCCTATGTTTTTTTAAACAATAACCAAAATCAAAAGTAACTAAAGTTTTCTAACAATTGTAGTGGATTAAAGGTACAATATTTGCCTCTGAGCTGTCGTGGATAGAAGTACAAGTACAGTATTTTTCTATGCAAACTGATACAGTAAAAATCACTGTTTTTGCTGGCAGCAGTGGCACACTATCACACTGTTGATATGGCAGTCAAAGAGTTAAGCTACAGAGTATATATATTGGCAATGCCTCCTTAAAAACTGACAATGGACTGACCCCAAGAAAATGTCCATATGCTAACATTAGATAGTTAGATCTAAACGGTTTTGATTTGCACATGTGTCATGTTATGTTAAACAAACCTTGCAGTAGTGCAGTCTGGGACGGTCCCCTCAGTCCACATCTGTGTTGGCCAAGATATCAGGTCCGATGTACAGCCACGCCACAGCTGAAAATGTCAAGCAAAAATACTGTATTTTAGACACAAATATATATTTGTCACCATATAAATATAGTGACAATAGCAGATCTACAAGCTCACAAGTTATCTACAAGCTAACAAGTGAGCTTGTCGATCGGCTATTTAAAATAAGGCAACAAGTTTACTCACAGTGAGCTTGTAGATATGTCAGTGATGTTGCTGGGCTGGTTCGTGGGCACCAGTAGTTCGGTAGGCTTGCGTGCCGCACGTCTGGGGGCCAACCTCCTCCGAGACGAGGCAGTGGTACTATTTAACCCATAGTTGGGGGCTGGTTCGTGGGCACCAGTAGTTCGGTAAGCTTGCGTGCCGCACGTCTGGGGGCCAACCTCCTCCGAGACGAGGCAGTGGTACTATTTAACCCATAGTTGGGGGCTGGTTCGTGGGCACCAGTAGTTCGGTAGGCTTGCGTGCCGCACGTCTGGGGGCCAACCTCCTCCGAGACGAGGCAGTGGTACTATTTAACCCATAGTTGGGGGCTGGTTCGTGGGCACCAGTAGTTCGGTAAGCTTGCGTGCCGCACGTCTGGGGGCCAACCTCCTCCGAGACGAGGCAGTGGTACTATTTAACCCATAGTTGGGGGCTGGTTCGTGGGCACCAGTAGTTCGGTAGGCTTGCGTGCCGCACGTCTGGGGGCCAACCTCCTCCGAGACGAGGCAGTGGTACTATTTAACCCATAGTTGGGGGCTGGTTCGTGGGCACCAGTAGTTCGGTAAGCTTGCGTGCCGCACGTCTGGGGGCCAACCTCCTCCGAGACGAGGCAGTGGTACTATTTAACCCATAGTTGGGGGCTGGTTCGTGGGCACCAGTAGTTCGGTAGGCTTGCGTGCCGCACGTCTGGGGGCCAACCTCCTCCGAGACGAGGCAGTGGTACTATTTAACCCATAGTTGGGGGCTGGTTCGTGGGCACCAGTAGTTCGGTAAGCTTGCGTGCCGCACGTCTGGGGGCCAACCTCCTCCGAGACGAGGCAGTGGTACTATTTAACCCATAGTTGGGGGCTGGTTCGTGGGCACCAGTAGTTCGGTAGGCTTGCGTGCCGCACGTCTGGGGGCCAACCTCCTCCGAGACGAGGCAGTGGTACTATTTAACCCATAGTTGGGGGCTGGTTCGTGGGCACCAGTAGTTCGGTAGGCTTGCGTGCCGCACGTCTGGGGGCCAACCTCCTCCGAGACTAGGCAGTGGTACTATTTAACCCATAGTTGGGGGCTGGTTCGTGGGCACCAGTAGTTCGGTAGGCTTGCGTGCCGCACGTCTGGGGGCCAACCTCCTCCGAGCATTATAATTGCACAAATTTAATGACCAGAAGTCTAGCTTCACATTTGCGCTTTTTATAGAATTGTCACATCAGAAGACAGACCCTTGCAGCGTAGAATATAGAGATAGTTATACCCTTCCAGACAAGAGCCATATCCCTGCAGACACGGCCGTCTTCAAGGCAAGAGTACAGTCAGAGTGCAACATATGCAACATTAAATAAATGCACTCATAAACCTTATAGACGCCGGTAGGGAGGGGCTTTATTATATTATTCGCTTATAGATTCCAACGAGTTGGAATCAACACTCGATTAATGTTAGGACGTATCAACAGATAAATCCTATTGACACACTTCCCTAAAGGCAAGGCTCCT
The DNA here is from genome assembly GCF_963454915.1 of Gymnoscopelus microlampas. NCBI lineage: Eukaryota > Metazoa > Chordata > Actinopteri > Myctophiformes > Myctophidae > Gymnoscopelus > Gymnoscopelus microlampas. The sequence goes on along the minus strand of NC_139944.1, from coordinate 50,166,013 downwards.
TTCAGTCAGAGGAGGCATTTATCTGAGCTTCAGAGCTTGCTCTATCGGCCACGGCGATCGGATCCCTTCAAGACAGACTTCAAGACTGGAAGGGTAGAACTATTCTTTACACTGCGAGGCTCGGTCTTCTGATATGACATTCTATAAAAAGGTATTGAATTCATTGTTATATGGGTATTGAATTCATTGTTATATGGGTATTGAAATCATTGTTATATGGGTATTGAATTCCCATTATATGGGAGCGCCAATGGAGGGGGAAGGCTGCTTCTGTACACGCTCCTCAGCGTCGCAACGTTTTTCCTTCTTTTTAGTATTTTTAAGCTTTTATTATTTTACATGTACTTAAAAGATGTATGAAAAAATTGCCTTTCCCTGTTCTCAAGTAAAATATTGATATGCGATTAAAATGTGATTAATTGTGATTAATTCATTACAAAGCCTCTAATTAATTTGATAAATGTTTTTAATCGAGTCCCAACCCTAGTTCTTATATATATTTATAATGTTCTTACCCTTCATCACAGACACCTGTAGCAGAGTCTCCAAACTTTGTAATCCAGTGTACACAAACTGACCGTTGGAGATTTCCCCAGCAGAGCCACATGACTTCCCTGTGGAAGAGAAAGAAATGTCCTTCAATACACTGGTATGAAATATCCAGTGGTGTAAAGTAACTAAGTACATTTACTAAAGTACTGTACTTAAGTACAATTAGAAGGTACATTTACTTTACTGGAGTATTTCCAATTGTCTATACTTTTACTTACATCTCAGAGGCAAATATTGTACTGTTACTCCACTACAATTATTTGAAAACTTTAGTTACTAGTTATTGTAGATATACATTATTATATTATAAAAACATACATTAACCACTTGCCTTTCACAACCACAAGGACGCACGCACACGCCACTAACCTGTACAACACTCGGGTCCAGATTGACAAAGGTATCCAGGTCCATGTTGACATTGGAGTCAGCGGCACTTCTCACATAGGAAAGGGATGCACCACCTACAGGTCATAAAGAAAATACTGAATTTATCCATCTCTGAAGTGTGCGTGCGTGCGTGCGTGCGTGCGTGCGTGCGTGCGTGCGCAATAAAGGACAAGGATAGGATAGAACGCAATGGTATGAGCCAAAAGCGTCGTGTTTATTGAATTCCTAAAGGAAGCGGAAATATGGAAAATTGAACAAAACCAGTTGACTGTGCAGCCCCAGGACAGTATCTCCAATATTTCAAAACACTCAAAAGCGAAATCAACCAAATCAACCACTTCATCAGTTACCGCAGCCCGACTCTACTCTACAAGCTCACTTGGTGCTGTGCTATGAGCTTGTATATCTGCTATTTTTTTTAACACTGGCCCTGGAATGACCCAAAGACACTTAGGCACACAGAAGTGAGCATGTTTGTATGTCAGGTACTTATTAAAGCATACTTCCAAACGGAAACAAATATACTAAATAATACATTGCATCCACGACGTGAAAACACAGCAACTATACCAGTTAACTACACAACTGTACCAGTATGCAAACACATACTAGTACAGTTAAGTAAGGGTGCGACTGCTAGTATACTGCTTCTGGGTGAATACAGTAACTGCCTTTAAAACGAAATTGTGATTTTGAGAGACCAATTTCATCCAATCAGGAGAGAGAACTCATACAGGACACATCCTATACAATCAAGTTGTTGATTATGGTTGGATGAAATTGCCAACACACCCTTAATTTTCTGTTTAAAAAGGACCTGCAGAGACAGGCTGTTCCCTGTTACTAAACAAACACAAAGCAATGATGGCTATAAGCATATAGCTTTCTATAAACTGGACAATAGCAAAGAAACAGTGCCAAGATCGATCTTGAAAACTGTCATATTGTGCTGAAACATTGGCCACATATGGGTAAGACAGACACAGAGGATACACAATCAGAGCCTGTTAATGGGCATCAACAATGGATCATTTATTCAACCCCTAGCCACACCTCTAATCACCCCCCTATTATCACCTTTCAGTCAGCTGACAACTCTATAGAAAATTGAAGCAACACATACTTGTCACCTGAATACCAGTGGTTCTCAAACTATTGAATTGTCAAAGAGCTCTTTGACATTACAAAAGAGATTTGCATTAGACCACAAACCCCCATAACCTACTAGTATTTGACCTCCAGACAATGTCAATAAGCCAACATTAGATAGTTACACACCTTGCAGTAGGTCTGGGATGGTGTGTCTGTCACCTGGGTCCGCAGCCTGAGCTGTAAACAAATAAATACAATATTTTAGACACAAAGCTATGAAAGTACATGCATATCAATAGACAATAGCAGATCTACAAGCTCACAAGTGACCTACAAGCTGACAAGTGAGCTTGTAAGCCAACAAGCTCACAACATGTTGCATTGTGAGCTTGTAGATCTGCCATTTTCAAATAGCCAAAGTTTAAATGGGGCTGAAGTGGTTAATGTACCCTATGTTTTTTTAAACAATAACCAAAATCAAAAGTAACTAAAGTTTTCTAACAATTGTAGTGGATTAAAGGTACAATATTTGCCTCTGAGCTGTCGTGGATAGAAGTACAAGTACAGTATTTTTCTATGCAAACTGATACAGTAAAAATCACTGTTTTTGCTGGCAGCAGTGGCACACTATCACACTGTTGATATGGCAGTCAAAGAGTTAAGCTACAGAGTATATATATTGGCAATGCCTCCTTAAAAACTGACAATGGACTGACCCCAAGAAAATGTCCATATGCTAACATTAGATAGTTAGATCTAAACGGTTTTGATTTGCACATGTGTCATGTTATGTTAAACAAACCTTGCAGTAGTGCAGTCTGGGACGGTCCCCTCAGTCCACATCTGTGTTGGCCAAGATATCAGGTCCGATGTACAGCCACGCCACAGCTGAAAATGTCAAGCAAAAATACTGTATTTTAGACACAAATATATATTTGTCACCATATAAATATAGTGACAATAGCAGATCTACAAGCTCACAAGTTATCTACAAGCTAACAAGTGAGCTTGTCGATCGGCTATTTAAAATAAGGCAACAAGTTTACTCACAGTGAGCTTGTAGATATGTCAGTGATGTTGCTAGGTTTTCAATGTAATGTGTCCCAGAAAAATGTTATGGGTCCAAAATAAAATGTTTTTTTTTTCTCTCGTTCTCTTTTATCTCCAAGTGTTATACTTATAGCTACATTCAAATTATCTGAACATTAAACAAAATGTGGCAAATTTTAAACTATTTGTTAAAAGAAAGTGTGTGTGAGTACATTATATCCTGATACACTGGTTCTCAACCTTTTCAGGCTGTGACCCCCCAAAATAATCATATTTTTACTGGGGGGCCGCCAAAATAATCATATTTGAACTGGGGATCCCCCAAAATAATCATATTTGAACTCCCCCCACCCCACCTGACAAGCACTTCATGGGTTGTGGCATTACGTTTAGTTTGACTTGGTTCCACAGATAAATATTGTGAGGCGTTGTGAGCTTGTGGATCTGCTATTTTCTTAGATGATTTTAGATAAGAGCCTATCTAATGAATCATGCAGTGGCTATATTTTCAACATAAATGCATGCTGCTTCGATGCGAGAGTGTGTTGCGTGTAACCAGTGATGGAAAGTAACTAAGTACATCTACTTAAGTACTGTACTTAAGTACAATTTTGAGGTATTTGTACTTTACTTGAGTATTTCCAATTTCCAATACCTTTACTTCTACTCCACTACATCTCAGAGGCAAATATTGTACTTTTACTCCACTACATTTATTTGAAAACTTTAGTTACTAGTTACTTTTCAGATATAAATTATGATATTATGAAACATACATTAACCACTTTAGCCCTATTTTATACACAGGCTATTTGAAAATAGCCAACAAGCTCACAACGTTGTGAGCTTGTAGATCTGCTATTTAAAAAAATGGTAGTACTTTTACTTTTGGTACTTTAAGTACATTTTGATGCCAATACTTTTGTACTTTTACTCAAGTACATTTCGAAATCCAGACTTCTACTTGTAACAGAGTACTTCTACATTGCAGTATTGGTACTTTTACTTAAGTAAAACATTTGAGTACTTTTTCCACCACTGCGTGTAACCACAGCACAGATTTGCATCGCATTGTAAACAGCTGTGCCTCTTTTACACACTTTGAGTTTCTAACTTGCGGTCACAGTCAGTGTGTGGTACTTTTTAGGTGGATCTTACTGTAACAGATAGCCCCAGATGCAATTCAACATTTGACAGACCAGTAGGGCAATCAGTAATGTTATCTCTATGGGCGCAACTCTTGCGCAATGTCTTAAAACATGTAACCGGCGGAGGAGAGAGGCGAATAAAGTGCTTTTTTCAACTCGTTGGATAGATTTTATGGTGAGTTAAAAATTCAAACATCTGTGAGCATTTCAGAAAATATACAGCGGAGGGTGAGGTTCCGATTGGAGCTATGTAACAGACAGATCTATCCACCGTTCCAGCCAGGACTGTCGATAGCAGCCACAGAGCATGGATCACAGACTATATATTATAACTATGATCACAGAAACACGACGGAGCCGGCAGCTAGCCGCTAAACATTAGCGTAAGTCGGTGTTGCCAGATCTAGTGAAAGAAAGAAGCAGCAAGTCTATACAAATTTAGACTTGCTGCAAAATTTAGTACAAATTTAGACGCCCAAAATAAGCAAATAGGGGGCAGTCAGTCAAACTTTATTGTCTAATGTTGAGAGCAGTGATTTTAAAACATTTTCATGCCATGGACCCCCAATATTTACAAGCTACTTGTACTTTACAGGGGAAAAAAATGAAGCCCAAAGTCGCTTATAATTACAGATTTGGCAACACTGGACCAGCCGCAAACACAATACACACACCACACACGTAACAGTAACAGTGACCTGAAACAAACGTAGCCTGGCGATTGTACTTCATTAATTTAAGGTCCGTACATGTACATAAACGTTCACATTTCAAATATAAAGTTCTTACCCCATGGCCACAGATGTGATAATTCTGTTCGAGCCCTCAGAAGTAACCGTATCTTCAGTATTGTTCAATAAAAAGCATTTTAATCCGATCGGTGGCCATTTTCTCAGCATGTCCGCCGTATGCTTTCAACTGCACGACCCATCGGTTGGTAGGTGTACTGCACTCTGATACAGTGTGCCAACTATGAGAAAATGGCCACCGATCGGATTAAGATGCGTTTTTATTGAACAATACGGAAGATACGGCTACTTCTGAGGGCCCGTACATAATTACAACATCCGTGGCCATGGGATAAAAACTGGGTTTGAAATCTGAACGTTCATGTAGATGTAGGGTCCAAAAAAGGCGGGAAAAAAAGGTAGATATAAAGTAATAAAGGCGGGAAAAAAAGTAAATATAAAGTAATATTATTCACCTCAGACAAAAGACGACGAAATGAAAGTAGATCAGTGATATATGAACCGAAATCAAGTAGAACAGTTTCCAATAGTAATCTCTCATCGGACGGAGAGACCTAGCATCCGCAGGAAAATTTGAGTAATGAGGCGAGCTTGCCAGGAGCCGTGGATTTAAGGGGAGGGACAACATCAGCAAGGGCTGTGATTGGTCTGACAAGCAGACATGCGTACATGCGTGTCTGTCTCTCTCCCGGCCCGCTGCAGCCAGCGTTGCCAGACTGTGGGAGAGAATCGAGCGACCCGGTCTGGGAAAACAAAGCCCAAAAGAAGCGACTGTGTGGACTATATGGGCCACGCGAGCCCCAACGGATGGTCTCTTTGTGCTGGTTGGGACCCAATAACGTTTAGATTTGATGTTTTATGTGCTTTTGATGACACAAGCCGTGGATTTTTACATCTCCGCCGCAGCCTTCCGTTACGGCCAGCGTTGCCAGGTTTGGGAGTGAAACGAGCGGCTGGCCTTTTTAACCTACTGTTTACATCGTCAGTATGAAAATAGCAGATCCACAAGCCACACTGATGAGAGCATAGTCAGACAGCAGCAGACAGGTAAAGGTGCCTTTTATTTTCCACAAAACGCCACAAAACGGCACTTAACACATGTAACATTGTGTGTTTAAACTGACAGATGTTTCTTTTTTTATATATGACCAAGAGAGGGATGCTGTGCTAACGTTGTAAACAGACGTTTAAATGGCTCCAATTGTGCTAATAGGTCATAATCATTGATCAGTATATACTCCCTAGTCCCTAAGGAAGACGATGTTATATTTAATATGATTTTAAATACATATTTAGCTTAATTTAAGGCTCTTATTTGTTGAAAGGAGGAGATGCTAGCGAAATTAGCGCGTTAGCGTCAGTGGACCTTTCCCCCGCACGGAGCAACTCCTACCGTAAGTACCCTACTTATTGCGCAGCAACATTCGATGGGGGGATCACGATACCGAGGTTTCGCTAGAGACGGTTCACGTTACTTCAGTATTTATTTAGGGGTTTAAAGGCTGTATGGGACAGTTTATAACACTGTAAAGCTAACGATTGTGTGCTCAGATAACCTGGTGAGCTGATGAATGTACAGTGGATTCATTGTTAGATCAATCTGGGATGTTATAAGTGTGTATTGGGCTGACTGTAACCTGAAGCTTAAAGCTAACAGTCCATGCTAGACACATCAAGCTGTGTTCCGTGAGCAGAAATAACAGCTGTGTTCCGTCAGCAGAAATAACGGAGCAGAAATAAGACTTCCGGTTGACGATCCCTTCAGAATAAGAGTACCCTCTAGAGTAAAAAGAAACCATTGAAAACCATTGAAAAACGGTTCATTTGCACATTAAAACTATAAATTAAGTATTTAAACGAAGCTATACAACACATATTATGTTTCTGTGTAACAAAAACGTTTTTTAAAAGATAAAAAATGTATCTAAATGGATAAATGTTGTTCAATGGAGTGCATAGCCTATAGAAATTGGACACTGGACCGGAGACGGACACGTGTGCCAACACTTGTGACATACTCACGCGTTCGGGGAGACCCCCTCTACAACACCACACTCTCCGCTAAGCGGCACAGGTGTAAAAAAAGGTGTGGCGGACCGTCCAGTGAGGTCAGAGGTCAGAAAAGTGCCGTTTTCAGTGCGTAGCCTATACCAATTGGACACTGGACCGGAGACGGACACGTGTGCCAACACTTGTGACATACTCACGCGTTCGGGGAGACCCCCTCTACAACGCCACACTCTCCGCTAAGCGGCACAGGTGTAAAAAAAAGTGTGGCGGACCGTCCAGTGAGGTCAGAGGTCAGAAAAGTGCCGTTTTCAGTGCGTAGCCTATACCAATTGGACACTGGACCGGAGACGGACACGTGTGCCAACACTTGTGACATACTCACGCGTTCGGGGAGACCCCCTCTACAACGCCACACTCTCCGCTAAGCGGCACAGGTGTAAAAAAAAGTGTGGCGGACCGTCCAGTGAGGTCAGAGGTCAGAAAAGTGCCGTTTTCAGTGCGTAGCCTATACCAATTGGACACTGGACCGGAGACGGACACGTGTGCCAACACTTGTGACATACTCACGCGTTCGGGGAGACCCCCTCTACAACGCCACACTCTCCGCTAAGCGGCACAGGTGTAAAAAAAAGTGTGGCGGACCGTCCAGTGAGGTCAGAGGTCAGAAAAGTGCCGTTTTCAGTGCGTAGCCTATACCAATTGGACACTGGACCGGAGACGGACACGTGTGCCAACACTTGTGACATACTCACGCGTTCGGGGAGACCCCCTCTACAACGCCACACTCTCCGCTAAGCGGCACAGGTGTAAAAAAAAGTGTGGCGGACCGTCCAGTGAGGTCAGAGGTCAGAAAAGTGCCGTTTTCAGTGCGTAGCCTATACCAATTGGACACTGGACCGGAGACGGACACGTGTGCCAACACTTGTGACATACTCACGCGTTCGGGGAGACCCCCTCTACAACGCCACACTCTCCGCTAAGCGGCACAGGTGTAAAAAAAAGTGTGGCGGACCGTCCAGTGAGGTCAGAGGTCAGAAAAGTGCCGTTTTCAGTGCGTAGCCTATACCAATTGGACACTGGACCGGAGACGGACACGTGTGCCAACACTTGTGACATACTCACGCGTTCGGGGAGACCCCCTCTACAACGCCACACTCTCCGCTAAGCGGCACAGGTGTAAAGAAAAGTGTGGCGGACCGTCCAGTGAGGTCAGAGGTCAGAAAAGTGCCGTTTACAGTACATAGCCTATACAAATTGGACACTGGACCGGAGACGGACACGTGTGCCAACACTTGTGACATACTCACGCGTTCGGGGAGACCCCCTCTACAACGCCACACTCTCCGCTAAGCGGCACAGGTGTAAAAAAAAGTGTGGCGGACCGTCCAGTGAGGTCAGAGGTCAGAAAAGTGCCCTTTTCTGCCATTTTCAGACAATAGTGGACACTGGACCGGAGAAATTGGACGCTGGACATGAGACAGCTATTTGCCGTGGCACTTACTATTACTTACTTACAATTATAACAATCTGTTCTTGCTTACAATTGACCGCTGATCATTCAGGCTACAATCACAATTTAACACAAAAAATTGTAGATTAATATCACAGACTGAGGTTACCTGTTGTTGTCATGTCACTGTGACGCAGTGTTAATTTTTATTTAGTTTTAGTCATAGTCTTTTGAATAACATTTAATTTAGTTTTAGTCATATTTTATTCACCTTAAATGTTTGTTTTATTGTAGTTTTAGTCGACTAAATATAATACGATTTTAGTCGACTAAATCTACAGTTGATTTTGTCGTCAAAAATGTATTTTGGCGGGCCTTGATGGCGTCGTAATGCTACATTTTACACTTGGTTGCATGCTGAAATTAGCCAATCTAGTGAATCTACTGCTCTGTACTTCACGTATCAAATTAAATAAAATACCTTTTAAAAAGTTCTATTGATGTCACCTCCTTGTGACTCCATAATAAATCAAACCTACTCATTGGCTTTTTGGAAGAGGATGCAAGTCCCAGGAAGTGCCACAGAATATAATCAGGAAATTTTAAAGCATCTTCTGTGTATACAGTACTGTTGCGTTGACCAGTTATTGATTGATATGTGTGGATACTCCCAGAAAACAGACATGGCTATGGACAAGCCTTGCTTCTATTTCAGTTTCCCAGTTTGACATCAGTAAAACATTTCAATACCATTAATAAAGGCACACACCAACATCTCGTTCTGTGTCTCTCTCCGTTCCTGAGATATGACTGATGTAACATTGACTGTGACTATGATTGTGACCTTGAGCCATTTTTATAGGGCAGCCCAGAGATCATTTCTACCAAGTTCCATGAAAATCTGCAACTCTCTTCTATCAGGTAATGGATGTGGAGCCATTTCAAAATGTGTGACATTTTCAAAGAGAACTCTGGAACTAATCTGAACAAGAATCAAGAGGGATTTATTTGTCACTTACTCAATACAGGTACAAGCAGTGAAATGTTGGGAGCTGTTTCTACAGAGACTGTGCTAACACAACCAATGTCTTTTTAAAATTATAGATAACAGGAAAAAAAATGAAAGTACAGATGGAATGGCATGTATGATAATTGATAAACCTCTTAAAACATGTATAATAATCTGTAGCAGCAGTGCCAAATGTGCAAAAATAGAAGATAGCAACGCATTGCAGGCTTGCAGGCTTATGCAATTAAGAGCGTCTGCTAAATGCCTAAATGCCTAAATTGTAAATCGCATTGTGAGCTTGTATATCGCCTATTTTAACTATTTTAAAATAGTCCCAGTCCCACACGTACAGTCCCAGTCGGCAAAGTGTCACCTGGTACTACCAGGTGACCAATTGACACTTATTTGCACTTTTCTGACCTCTGACCTCACTGGACGGCCCGCCACACTTTTTTTTACACCTCTCCCGCTTAGCGGAGAGTGTGGCAGTGTAGAGGGGGTCTCCCCGAACGCGCGTGTATGTCACAAGTGCTGGCATCGGCAGCCGTCTCCGGTCCAGTGTCCACTATTGTCTGAAAATGGCAGAAAAGGGCACTTTTCTGACCTCTGACCTCACTGGACGGCCCGCCACACTTTTTTTTACACCTCTCCCGCTTAGCGGAGAGTGTGGCGTTGTAGAGGGGGTCTCCCCGAACGCGTGAGTATGTCACAAGTGTTGGCACACGTGTCCGTCTCCGGTCCAGTGTCCAATTTGTATAGGCTATGTACTGTAAACGGCACTTTTCTGACCTCTGACCTCACTGGACGGTCCGCCACACTTTTTTTTACACCTGTGCCGCTTAGCGGAGAGTGTGGCGTTGTAGAGGGGGTCTCCCCGAACGCGTGAGTATGTCACAAGTGTTGGCACACATGTCCGTCTCCGGTCCAGTGTCCAATTTGTATAGGCTATGTACTGTAAACGGCACTTTTCTGACCTCTGACCTCACTGGACGGCCCGCCACACTTTTTTTTACACCTCTCCCGCTTAGCGGAGAGTGTGGCGTTGTAGAGGGGGTCTCCCTGAACGCGTGCGTATGTCACACTTGCCCCCGCAAATAGCTATCTCGTGTCCAGCGCCCAATTTGTGAAGTCTATATGCACTGAAAATTGACCTTTTCTGACCCCTGACCTCACTGGACGGCCCGCCACTTTTCCAAATACACCTCTTCCGCTTAGCGCCGAGTGTGGCGTTGTAGAGGGGGTCTCCCTGAACGTGTGCGTATGTCAAAAGTGCTAGCGCCAACAGCCGTCTCCTGTCCAGTGTCCAGTATTGTCTGAAAATGGCACTTTTCTTACCTCAGGCCGCACTGGGCGGCCTGCCACTTTCCTTTTTTTACAAATTATCTCTCAAATGTTCACCAGCATTCTGTACTGGTCTGTATCCATTTTCTATCAAGTTTATGGGCGCTCAGTTATGGAGAAGTACACACACACACACACACACACACACACACACACACACACACACACACACACACACACACACACACACACACACACACACACACACACACACAAACTACAAATTTACTAATATTTCTGTCCTCTATCTTTTTTATGCTGTGTTTCCATGTTGTATATATGTTGTTAAATAATATACATTTTTAATGATTTTTTTCTGATTACATTTGTATTTGTATTGTATTTTAGTTTTTAAATAGGTGAGATCAACTTTATAAACCCCAAATTCTTCTTTTTTTTTAATCTCACCTGCACTATCTACTATTATTATTTGTAGCATATTTTGTGGTCTCTTTTATCATTGTTTATTTGCTTCTGCAATAAACAATATTATATCATCATCATTTTCCAAGAGTGACCTGGCCTAGAGTCAGCATTATTACAACAATGGACAAACAATACAAAAACAATACATATATATATAACACACACAAATCAATATCCAGTTAAAGTGCAAAACAGTGCTAAGTGCACATTTAATGGGGGTCAATAGCCAATTTCAAACTGGAACAACCATTTAAAAAGACATACTGTACATCATAAATGTATTTTTTAAATACAATTGTGTCTTTTTTTTAAAACTTGCCACTTAGAAGTGTTTTAGTATGAGCCATTTAAAAGGCATACATCATAAATGTATTTTTAAATTAGATTTGTGTCTTTTAAAAAACATAAAAAATTCACGAAATTATTTTGAAGGCAACCGGAACCCTTATTTCTGCTAGGTCGAAAACCGGAAGTCCAATTTCTGCTGACGGAACGGAGCTAGAAATAACGGAGCAGAAATAAGACTTCCGGTTGACGATCTCTTCAGAATAAGAGTACCCTCTAGAGTAAAAAGAAACTATTGAAAACCATTGAAAAACGGTTCATTTGCACATTAAAACTATAAATTAAGCATTTAAACGAAGCTATACAACACATATTATGTTTCTGTGTAACAAAAACGTTTTTTTAAATATAAGAAATGTATCTAAATGGATAAATGCTGTTCAAAGGAGTGCATAGCCTATAGAAATTGGACACTGGACCGGAGACGGACACGTGTGCCAACACTTGTGACATATTCACGCGTTCGGGGAGACCCCCTCTACAACGCCACACTCTCCGCTAAGCGGCACAGGTGTAAAAAAAAGTGTGGCGGACCGTCCAGTGAGGTCAGAGGTCAGAAAAGTGCCGTTTACAGTACATAGCCTATACAAATTGAACACTGGACCGGAGACGGACACGTGTGCCAACACTTGTGACATATTCACGCGTTCGGGGAGACCCCCTCTACAACGCCACACTCTCCGCTAAGCGGCACAGGTGTAAAAAAAAGTGAGGCGGACCGTCCAGTGAGGTCAGAGGTCAGAAAAGTGCCGTTTACAGTACATAGCCTATACAAATTGAACACTGGACCGGAGACGGACGCGTGTGCCAACACTTGTGACATACTCACGCGTTCGGGGAGACCCCCTCTACAACGCCACACTCTCCGCTAAGCGGCACAGGCGTAGAAAAAAGTGTGGCGGACCGTCCAATGAGGTAAGAGGTCAGAAAAGTGCCGTTTACAGTGCATAGCCTATACAAATTGGACACTGGACCGGAGACGGACACGTGTGCCAACACTTGTGACATACTCACGCGTTCGGGGAGACCCCCTCTACAACGCCACACTCTCCGCTAAGCAGCACAGGTGTAAAAAAAAGTGTGGCGGACCGTCCAGTGAGGTCAGAGGTCAGAAAAGTGCCGTTTTCAGTGCATAGCCTATACAAATTGGACACTGGACCGGAGACGGACACGTGTGCCAACACTTGTGACATACTCACGCGTTCGGGGAGACCCCCTCTACAACGCCACACTCTCCGCTAAGCGGCACAGGTGTAAAAAAAAAGTGTGGCGGACCGTCCAGTGAGGTCAGAGGTCAGAAAAGTGCCGTTTTCAGTGCATAGCCTATACAAATTGGACACTGGACCGGAGACGGACACGTGTGCCAACACTTGTGACATACTCACGCGTTCGGGGAGACCCCCTCTACAACGCCACACTCTCCGCTAAGCGGCACAGGTGTAGAAAAAAGTGTGGCGGACCGTCCAGTGAGGTCAGAGGTCAGAAAAGTGCCGTTTACAGTGCATAGCCTATACAAATTGGACACTGGAGTTATTGATAGATATGTGTGGATACTCCCACAAAACAGACATGGCTATGGACAAGCCTTGCTTCTACTTCAGTTTCCCAGTTTGACATAAGTATAAAATTTCAATACCATTAATAAAGGCACACACCAACATCTCGTTCTGTGTCTCTCTCCGTTCCTGAGATATGACTGATGTAACATTGACTGTGACCATGATTGTGAACTTGAACCATTTTTATAGGGCAGCCTAGAGATCATTTCCACCAAGTTCCATGAAAATCTGCAACTCTCTTCTACACTATTATTTTGTGTTATTGTGCTTGTCATAATTAGAAACAATTGCTGGCTGTATAGGCTATTAAACGCTGACTCAAGTAACAGTCTTGCTCACTCAGAGTCAAAGTCAAATGACGGTGATAGGTATTACTATATAAACTAATGCGAGAACTGCAGTATATTTAACACAACCCCAATTTGACTCCAGTAAACAACACTGTCATTTAACATTAAAGGGATAGTTCACCCCCAAAATGACTTTTTTTCTATTGATTATACACCCCATGGTGACTTGAATTCATGGAGATTTTTTTAGTTTTTGTCGCATTCCTAAGCCAATAATATGATGACCGGCGGCAGCTAATGGCGTCTCCTACCTTTAGCATCTTTACGCCGGTTATCAAATTATTGGCTTAGGAATGCAACAAAAACAAAAAAATCTACATGAATTCAAGGCTTTATGGGGTGTGTAATTGATAGAAAATAAGTCATTTTTTGGGTGAACTATCCCTTTACAATAGTGTATAGTATACGTTTTGTAAGTGACTATGTAGTGACGTTAGGTAAGTGACTATAGCAGAACCCCACAATTTTTAACATTCACAATTATAAAGAATATAAATAATGAATGAAAATAAACTTTTTAAGTGCATACTTTTAGTGGCATGTCTATTACATGTGTACCAGCTTAATATCAATCAGGTAATGGATGTGGAGCCATTTCAAAATGTGTGACATTTTCAAAGAGAACTCAAGAGGGATTTATTTGTCACTTACTCAATACAGGTACAAGCAGTGAAATGTTGGGACCTGTTTCTACAGAGATTGTGCTAACACAACCAATGTCTTTTTAAAATTATAGACAGAAATAAAATTAAAGTACAGATGGAATGGTATGTATGATAAACCTCTTAAAACATGTATGATAATCTGTAGCAGCAGTGCCAAATGTGCAAAAATAGAAGACAGCAACGCATTGCAGGCTTGCAGGCTTATGCAAAGGCTAAAATGTAATTAGATACCATGTTATGTAGACAGATGCCAGGCCATTGTTGACCTGCCATCCTATAGTTTCAATGTAGAGATTATAGATTTTTTGGGGGGATAGGAAGCTGTTCGACTGATGATTCTTGGTTTACATATGATCCTAGATTACTATTTCTATGCATTTGATGTATTACCTTGCTTACTGTAAATCGCTCTGGATTAAGAGCGTCTGCTAAATGCCTAAATGCCTAAATTGTAAATCGCATTGTGAGCTTGTATCGCCTATTTTAACTATTTTAAAATAGTCCCAGTCCCACACGTACAGTCCCAGTCGGCAAAGTGTCACCTGGTACTACCAGGTGACCAATTGACACTTATTTGCACAATGTGCACTGACAAGTGATTCTGACGTATATCTGTATGCAAATCGTCTATTTTCACTATTTCAAAAATGTTTTAGAGGGGGTCTGAAAATGGCTTTTTTCTGACCCCTGACCTCACTGGACGGCCCGCCACTTTTCAAAATACACCTCTCCCGCTTAGCGGAGAGTGTGGTGTTGTAGAGGGGGTCTCCCTGAACGCGTGAGTATGTCACAAGTGTTGGCACACGTGTCCGTCTCCAGTCCAGTGTCCACTATTGTCTGAAAACGGCACTTTTCTGACCTCTGACCTCACTGGACGGTCCGCCACACTTTTTTTTACACCTGTGCCGCTTAGCGGAGAGTGTGGCGTTGTAGAGGGGGTCTCCCCGAATGCGTGAGTATGTCACAAGTGTTGGCACACGTGTCCGTCTCCGGTCCAGTGTCCACTATTGTCTGAAAACGGCACTTTTCTGACCTCTGACCTCACTGGACGGTCCGCCACACTTTTCTTTACACCTGTGCCGCTTAGCGGAGAGTGTGGAGTTGTAGAGGGGGTCTCCCTGAACGCGTACGTATGTCACACGTGCCCTGGCAAATAGCTGTCTCGTGTCCAGTGCCCAATTTGTGAAGTCTATGCACTGAAAAAGGCCCTTTTCTGACCCCTGACCTCACTGGACGGCCCGCCACTTTTCCAAATACACCTGTCTGGCTTAGCGGAGAGTGTGGCGTTGTAGAGGGGGTCTCCCTGAACGTGTGCGTATGTCAAAAGTGCTGGCACCAACAGCCGTCTCCTGTCCAGTGTCCAGTATTGTCTGAAAATGGCACTTTTCTTACCTCAGGCCGCACTGGGCGGCCTGCAACTTTCCTTTTTTTACAAATTATCTCTCAAATGTTCACCAACATTCTGTACTGGTCTGTATCCATTTTCTATCAAGTTTAGGGGCGCTCAGTTATGGAGAAGTTCACACACACACACACACACACACACACACACACACACACACACACACACACACACACACACACACACACACACACACACACACACACACACCTGCACTATCTACTATTATGATTTGTAGCATATTTTGTGGTCTCTTTTATCATTGTTTATTTGCTTCTGCAATAAACAATATTATATCATCATCATTTTCCAAGAGTGACCTGGCCTAGAGTCAGCATTATTACAACAATGGACAAACAAAAAAAAAACAATACATATATGTAACACACACAAATCAATATCCAGTTAAAGTGCAAAACAGTGCTAAGTGCACATTTAATGGGGGTCAATAGCCAATTTCAAACTGGAACAACCTGGCACTTAGAAGTGATCTAGTATAAGCCATTTAAAAAGACATACTGTACATCATAAATGTATTTTTTAAATACAATTGTGTCTTTTAAAAAAAAACACTTGCCACTTAGAAGTGTTTTAGTATGAGCCATTTAAAAGGCATACATCATAAATGTATTTTTAAAATAGATTTGTGTCTTTTAAAAAACATAAAAAATTCACGATCTTATTTTGAAGGCAGCCGGAAACCTTATTTCTGCTAGCTGGAAAACCGGAAGTCCAATTTCTGCTCACGGAACGGAGCTGACACATCATTACTCATAGACGGGTTTCCTGTTAGTAAACATGAGAGGAATGTGACCGCGCAGAGGAGGGGGAAGCCTATGGGTGCGTTTGGAAATTACGCACCGGAGCACACTCGCCTATTAGATTGTATTGGCCAGTGCGCTCACTGCCGCTCAGGGCTGTATTTTCGAACGCGCCTTTCACCCGGGCATGCGCAGATTGCGCATTCTGCTCTGTGATGACGTCGCGCGGAAATCCGTCTATGGACCATCACTGATCACCATTAAAGCCTCGAGTTTACAGTTCATATTGTAGCGGCCCGCTGCGGACTGTGTGTGTATAGCACTTTAAGGGTTGTCAGCCAATGGGAGGGTCTTTCCGGGACTAGTCAGGAAGTGACGTGACCTTGTTGTGTGTGTGTCCCTATCTCGCGTCTCTGCCTGGGATTTAACGTGTGGCTATGTGAGCCTGGTTGTACTGAGTGAGTTATTATTATAATAAAGAAAGAACCTAAACGGTGGATTACGTCTCAGCCTCCACTTCTTGGGATCGTTACATTGGTGTCAGGAGTGGGGCGTGCCCTCGCGTGAGGGACGAGAGGGACCGGCCGTGTGCGGTGAACCGAGAAGCGCGAGGGCGCGCTTCGATACGAACCGAGGGGAGAGTGTAGCGTCCCCAACCCGCCACAACTTCCTCCACCGGGGGAACTATCTTCTTTGGCGCAGGGGGTTGTTGGCCGGACTGGTGAGCCGGGGGGCATGGGGTCGACTCCGGCTCGGGGCGCTGCGCTTCTCGGCCGTTACAATATTATTTATAATATTTGTAGAGGCAAACTAACAACAAATAATTGCCAATGAGGGATGGTGTGAAGCTTTTCCAGACGCGTGGTGTTTAAAGTAAATCAGGTCTTCTCTTGAGTGCATTTAAGGATGTTTATTTTGATTGCAGGATGAATGACAGCAAAACAAAAGCCGGGTGTTTAACTGTAACTAAACAACTAACTGTGATAAGGAAATAAACAGAAAATAACGCAAAACAAACAGAAAACAAACAAAAACATGCACGGTTGAAAAACTGTGTGGCTTCCCTCTGGTCTGATTCCCAATCCCTAATGCTGTGCACCTGTGACATCCCCATATAGGCTGTACCCTGAAATTGGCTGAGTCCCCGCCTATGCCCAGGTCAATCGGTCACCAGACATGTCAACCCAAGACAACTCGACCCGGACCGGTCGACCCGCTTTCGACCCGCTTGGACCCGACGACTCGACCCAAATTCGACCCGGACCGCGAGAGAGAGAGAGAGAGAGAGAGAGAGAGAGAGAGAGAGACATAATAATAATAATAATAATATGTACATTGATTTACCAAAGAATTATTATTTGTCTGTCAGGGTGAAACAAGCCCAAAGGCTTTCAAGCAAGCACAGCCATTGAGATAGACACCTCCTTACCTCAAGCCCTATTGTCTTCTTGATGTGATAAGGCTTTCAAGCACAGCCATTATAGCTCTAAATCCTTACAGTGTGTCTATTATCAATTGGTTCAGCCTGGCGATCCTCAATCTGTGTTGTCTGACAATTATTCTTGCACTCACTTTATTCTCCCCTTTTCAGGTAAAGTGCAAAGTTGCCATGTTATAATAAGTTTCTATGAATGCTTTAGCTTCAAGACTGTATTGGTGTGGGACTGTGTTGGTGTTTTTGTTGCACTCGTTACAAAGCTAATGGAGGCTAATGGAAGCTAAAGGGAGCCACCCAGAGGACGTTTACATAACATCATAAAGTGACGTTCAGTGTTGTCGTATATGAGATGCAAATATTATAATTGGGATTTCATTTATATTGCATATTTCATCTTACTTACATTTTGTTTACAAGGTGAATATGTATGCTACACAGCATATGACCGTGTCCTTGTTTAAGGAAGGATAGGCTATCATAAATGTTTAGCTTCAGCCTATTTCCTTGTGATCACCTCAAACACTGATGGATGTAAGACTTGTATACATGTATGCTTGTACTGTGAGTTGATCATAGCATAGCAGAGTATGACCTCTCCTAGGGGTTTTGTGAATACATTACATTACATTACAGTCATTTAGCAGACGCTTTTATCCAAAGCGACTTACAATAAGTGTATTCAACATAGGTAGGGAACGAAAACTACTAATCACCAAGTGTTTTAAGTACATTTCCTGCTAAAACAAGCAACCAAGAGTATACCTAGCGCTAAGGTAAAAGTGCAATATATCAGCTAGTGCAATATATCAGCTACCTACTTTCTTAAACAGATGAGACAAAAATGGCAAAATCAAATGAGCACGAGCTAAAACAAATAAGTGTATCGACTAAACAAGATCCAATAAAACAATACAAAAATAAAACAAGAGTTCGTACAACTAGTTAACAACAAGTAGGCCAGGCAAAGAGGAAGGATAGTGTTTCCTGA
This sequence comes from Gymnoscopelus microlampas, assembly GCF_963454915.1. Classification (NCBI taxonomy): domain Eukaryota; kingdom Metazoa; phylum Chordata; class Actinopteri; order Myctophiformes; family Myctophidae; genus Gymnoscopelus; species Gymnoscopelus microlampas. The sequence continues at coordinate 50,147,288 of NC_139944.1, read as the reverse complement.
AGAGGTGGGTTTTCAGCCTGCGGCGAAAGATGGGCAGTGACTCTGCTGTCCTGACTTCAGTGGGAAGTTCATTCCACCACTGTGGGGCCAGAACAGAAAAAAGTTGTGACCGTGTCGATCGACCAGAAGGACCGTTGAGTGGCGAGGGAGTCAGTCGCCCGAGGTGGCAGACCGGAGTGGTCGGGCAGGGGTGTGGGCATTGACCAAAACTCGGAGGTAAGAAGGAGCTGTTCCTTTCACTGCTCTATAGGCTAGCACCAGAGTTTTAAACTGAATGCGAGCTGCTACGGGGAGCCAGTGCAGAGAACGGAGAAGGATAGTTGTGTGGGAGAACTTGGGGCGGTTGAACACCAGACGAGCCGCAGCTTTCTGAACAAGCTCCAGAGGTCTGATGGCTGATGCCGGAGCACCAGCAAGGAGGGAGTTGCAGTAGTCCAGGCGGGAGATGACAAGAGCCTGGATGAGCACCTGGGCTGTTTTCTCCGTGAGGAAGGGGCGAATCCTCCTGATGTTGTAGAGGAGGAATCTGCAGGACCGTGTCACTGATGCGATGTTAGCCGAGAACGACAGTTGATCGTCCAGGGTCACACCCAGATTCTTCGCAGTCCGAGTTGACGTCACCACAGCATTCTCAATGGTGATGGCCATGTCTCGGTGAGGACAGCCCTTCCCCGGGATGAACATCAGCTCGGTCTTGTCCAGGTTGAGCTTCAGGTGGTTCGTAGACATCCACTCCGAGATGTCAGCCAGACAAGCAGCAATGCGTGCCTCCACTTGTGTGTCAGAGGGGGGGAATGAGAGGATCAGCTGGGTGTCATCGGCATAGCAGTGGTAGGAAAAGCCATGGGAGTGGATGACAGCACCAAGAGATGTAGTGTAGAGGGAGAAAAGAAGAGGACCCAGAACCGAGCCTTGGGGAACCCCAGTAGTGAGCCTGTGTGGTTCTGACACAGACCCTCTCAGCATCACCTGGTAGGAGCGACCCGTCAGGTAGGATGCAAACAGGGAGAGTGCAGAGCCTGAGACACCCATCCCCTCGAGGGTGGAGAGGAGGATCTGGTGGTTCACTGTGTCGAACGCTGCAGACAGGTCCAGGAGTATCAGGACTGAGGAGAGAGAGTTTGCTCTAGCGGCATGGAGCGACTCCGTCACTGCCAGGAGGGCAGTCTCTGTCGAGTGACCCACTTTGAAGCCCGACTGGTTGGAGTCCAGGAGGTTGTTCTGGTGGAGGTAGGAAGACAGTTGTTTAAAGACAGCACGTTCGAGAGTTTTAGATAGGAAGGATAGAAGGGAAACCGGTCTGTAGTTCTTGATCTCAGAGGGGTCAAGTGTGGGTTTCTTCAGGAGGGGGGTGACTCTGGCAGTCTTGAAAGCAGAGGGAAAGTAGCCAGACGTCAGAGAGGTGTTAATAAGGTGGGTTAAGAAGGGAAGGAGTTCAGGTGCAGAGGACTGCAGCAGAGGGGATGGGACCGGGTCCAGGGAGCATGAGGTGGGGCGACTAGAGGTAACAAGGAGAAGGACCTCTTTAGAGGAGAGGGGAGAGAAGTGGGATAGAGAGGGTGGGGGAGAGGGAGGAGGAGTAGATGAAGATAGGGAGGGAGGGGTGGAAGGCAGACAGGTGTGGGTAGTGCGCAGGGCATCAGCCGGGGGAGGAGTGAAGGAGGATCGGATATCATTCACCTTCTTGTCAAAGAAGTTGGCGAAGTCGTCAGGGAGGAGGGAGGAGGAGGGCGGAGGGGGTGGTGGTTATAATCACATGAAGTATAAAAGTCAGATATATAAGAAGTTATAGTTATAATGGTAATGCCTTTATTGATTGTATGCTGTGCTTTGAATACACTATATTATTTGTATGTGTTATGGAAATGATTATTTTGTCATTCAGTCATAAAGTGACGTTCAGTCTACACATTAGCAGCAGCTCTGTGTTGTCTGACAATTATTCTTGCACTCATTTTAGAGGAGATGAGGACAAAACAGACACAATAAGGCATACATTATTATTTCATTTAGAAAAGAAGGTTTACAAAAACACTTCTTAAAAAAAAGTATGCAACTGGGGGAGCATGCTTACAATATTTACTCTTAAATATACTATAAAAATACTCAGGACCTCCCTCACCGTCACCTTGTACCTTGTACTCTACTACCCTCTAGGGGTTACACAGAGCTACTACTTCAGACAACCAGACCCGGTTGATTTGGGTCCAGCTGTCTCGAATTCGCGGCTGGTCGAGTTGTCTTGGGTTGACATGTCTGGTGACCCCCCTAGGTACCCTTGAAGGGATCCAGGGGGATCCCAGCAAAATTACTTAATGTAGCATCAAATCAGTTTAACCACTTGAAGTCTATAGCTATTTTATATTTGTGATATTCAAAGATGGCCAATAAGTATGTATATGCTCAATGGCAACGCACATCGCATTGTGCCGCAAAGGGCCAGAACAGAGGGGGTCCATGTCTTCTCAGAAAGGGAAAGTTGGGTTGATCTTTGAATTCACAGTAATTAGTCAGGAACAGCAGGTGTTCCACACACTCAGGCACTAGAACTCAAAGGCAAACCCATAATCTGTCAATGTTAAACTGAGTAATGACCTAAAGTACAGAGGCTTGTAATGGGTACAATGGGTGGGGGGGGGGGGGGGGGGGGGGTACAATGGGTGGCCAATCACAGTGCAGCTAGACTGAAAGAACGAGCCCAATCGATGGTCTTGAAGGGCGGATCCAAACCCAGCCGGCGGATTCCTGCAGCGCTTTCCTATTGCTTCACCAATCTATGTCCCCGCTAAACCCTCTTATAGGAAGGGTTGCACCGCTCAAAAAAATATTTTTGTAGATAAATGTATATTTATTTGGTTTTCTATATTATATTGTATCGATATTGTAGACGGTATATTGTGAATATGTATCTGATATATTCCATGTATTTGTTCTATATTTGGGTTAGGGTTAGATGCCTCTGTCCCTCTGACGGGGGCTGCTCAGTACCCAGTCGACCTTCTACCTGTGTTGGTGGTGATGCCGTTGACCGTCCCCTCCACGTCCGTCTCGTCCTCGGCGTAGCTCATCAGTAGAGCTCTCTGTCTGTCTGTCAGGGTCTTGGGCACTTTGATTTTGACATGGACGTAGTGGTCTCCGAAGCCGTAGCCACTGACGCGTGCGATTCCCTTTCCAGAGAGACGAATTCTCTGGCCTGTCTGGATGCCTGCAGGGATTGATACGTTGAGTGCTTCGTCGAGGCCCTGAGTTCTCGCTGTGCCTCCTAGAATGGCTTGGGCCACAGAAATGAGCAGGTCAGAGTGGATGTCTGCACCGTCCCTCCTGAACACTGGACTCTTCTGGACCCGGAACGTGATGAACACCTCTTTCTTGCAGACGGGCAACCTGACCATCTGGCCGTCCTCCACCCCTGCAGGCACGGGGACAACCACCTTCTTCCTCTGTATGGTCTGTCCACTCCCGTGGCAGGAGAGGCAGGGGGTGGAGATTACCGTGCCTTTTCCACCACAACGCCGACAATGCATCACAAAGGGCCCTTTATTCACCGTGTCCATGCCGGAACCGCTACAGTGGTGGCAGTGCTCGACCTTGGTCCCAGGCTCGCAGCCCTTGCCGTCACAACGTTGACAGGTGTCGTCCAAACTGACAGACATCTCTTTGTTTATTCCCTTTGCCGCCTGAGTGAATGTCAGGTCCATGATGTACCCTTGTGGCTGATCAAATATGGCGCCGAAGCCTTCGAAGCCCCGGGCTCCAGAAAACTCGTCAAATATCTTGCGGAAGAGCTCCTCTGGATCCACGTTTGTGGTCTGTCCCCTCCAGTACTGCTGGCCTCCACCTGCCTGGCTGGCATCAAAGCCTGCTGAGCCATATGTATCATACTGCTTCCTCTTCCCCTCGTCACTCAACACCTCATAAGCTTCAGCCAGCTGAGCAAATTTCTCCTTAGCTGGAGGGTCATCTTTGTTTGTGTCAGGATGATACTTCTTAGCCATCCGATAGTATGCTTTCTTGATCTCCTTCTGGGTGGCTGTTCGAGGAACCCCCAGGATCTGGTAAAAATCCTGCCTGTTGTTGGAAGAGGCACTTGTGTGGAAGGACAGTGTGCTGAGAACATGAGGTGATGTAACCCCTGGAAACGACAATCCTCTCAATGTCACACCGCCATTTGCCACCCCGCTGCGACACACACTGCCTCCCTGCCATCCTCTCTGGAATCCCCCTACGGAGCAAACAGTCCGCACTCCTCCGGGAGCAGCGCGGATAAGCCCGCTGTGAGCAGCGCGGTGCACTCCGGACAACACAGCGACTGTTATCCAATGTGTGGAACTGCGAACGGCTGAGTACGCCATGATTCCACCTCCCCCCAGTACCTGTTGCCTGCAAATGTGAAATCTTTTAACAAGACATCTTCTCTTATGGAGGTCCCAGGCATAAGAACCTTTCAGATGGAGTCTGTGACCAAATACATATATTGGGGTCCCTGACTTGAAAATGTTTGAGAACCATTGATCTAGAAGACACTGCCGATGTCACACTTTACCGTATATAGAGCTTACGTAATTGCAATATCCTTATGGTGTGTTCTGCTCATGACATCAGCTCAGATGATGTTGACCTCCGCACACTGTCCAAGACGCCAGTCCCGGATTACATCCGTTCTGTCCATGACTTCAGTCTCGGATGACATACAGTAGAGGTGCTCCTTGTATGGGTAATGCTGGCAAGTATGCTCTCCCTCTTCAACATAGGTCGCGTCAGCCTAACCTTTGGTATAACCAATAACCATGACGATCTAATGTGGTCGTTCCGGTAACGTGGAATCCTCTCTAACAATAGTCTGAAGGCCGTTTCAGATGGAGAGCGATTGACGCGCCTAGTTATTAACTTTCAATGAGAGGCGGGCGATTATTTGGGACGCATGGAAAACTTTAAGGGCGCAGAGGCAAGCAAGAGCGCCCTGCATCAATCGTTGTTGTTTTCTCCTCCCCCCATGTAAAGCGTATTTGGGTACTTAGAAAAGCTATATAAATTTGAGATATTCTTTTTATGTTAACCATTTACATTTTTTTTTTTTTTTTTTTTAAATCACTGTCAGTTACTGATGGTAGAGGGAGTAAGGGAACGCACTCCATCTTCCGTCTCGCTCTCTCCCTCTCATCTCCTTTCAGATCTGCCTCTATTTGAACTGTTCTTCAACCTTATAGTTCTGCAGTTGTCAGAAAGGTAAGAAGATGGCAGTTTATACAAATCTGGACTTTTATAATTGTAATGAAATATCTGAATCCAGTACACAAAAAAAAAACTCTTGAGAATCATTAATTCTGTCACTGTGTCCACTCTGTTATATCGGAAATGTCCAATAAAGACTAATTGAAAAGTGCTGCTTGTACAAGAAAGGTGGTCAGCGCAGGTACCAGATAACTAGGAACATGAACACACATGTCAGTAACATGCCTCCAATCATAATGAACTTATCCTGAGTGGCCCGCCTCTCTATGAACCTCATGACCGTATTAGATAGCCCCAACATGTTGGCCACGTCCAGCATCTTCTTATGGGTCCCTTTTAGTGTCCCTCTCTGATCTCTGAGGCCGCTGAGGATACTACTGCCACTGCCGAGAAGGTCATCAATGCCTTTGTGTGCGCTGTTCAAGTTGGTGTTCAGCTGTAAGGTCTCGTCCATGGGGATGGAGGTGTATGCATCATTGGTAGTGAAGGTACGGTTTAAGAGTTCCTCCCGTTCCCTCTCCTGGGTTTCTCTGACGTGTCTCTCCTGGAAGGTTCGTAGGACCGCCTTTAGATGCTGGGCATTGTACTTGAGCTGGTCAACCAGAAATGTTGCGTTCTGCCGGCGGTTTTGTGGTTCTCTGCTCTTCATTGTTTCAAGACGTTCTAGTTGATAGAAGATAAGGTCGATCCTGGAGTGCAGGTCATTCTCCAGCAAGTGTACTGACTCACAATGTGTTGACTCCAGACTACCCATATGAGACTGCACTTCTTGAATTTGCTTGTTTGTCTGATGGTAGAGTGTCTCCATTTCTGGTGACACTCTACAATGTGTTGACCCCGGACTACCCATATGAGACTGCACTTCTTGAATTTGCTTGTTTGTCTGATGGTAGAGTGTCTCCATTTCTGCTTTTTGATTCAGGCGATTCAGGCGTCCTGTGGCCTGCACTTTGAGGGAAATAACACCTATTAGCTTCACCTCATCACCCTTGTGGCTGTGTTACTCTCTGATCTCTGTGGCCGCTGAGGATACTACTGCCACTGCCGAGGAGGTCATCAATGCCTTTGTGTGCTGTCATTGTGATGTCATGTGATGTCATTACAAACTGACTGGCGATCTCTGTTTATTATTAGTTTGTTCTTTGTTGATAATCAAATATTTTTAAATGTTTTTAATGCACACAAAAATGCATCAACATGTAATTCCTAAAATAAAATCTATCACTCCATCTTGAAAACAGTTCTTGAATACATCCTTTTTTCTCTCATGAGAAGAACAGCTGTTGACAGAGTTGACGTGTGTCTTCAGGGCAGGAGACTTCATGGCCGATGGTACGCAGGTCAGAGTAGATCTCATGGTCGTTTCCACCGGGTTTGGTCTGGTTTCCAAAGAAGTGAATGGTGGAGAAGTTGTCCTTTTCCACGATCCCCAGACAATATCTCTTATCCCAACCGTCTGGAAACACATCGAAACTAATCTGACCTCCGATTGAGAAAGACAGTCCCTTTCCTTTGAACTCTTCCCTCAGGACGGACACAAACTTCTCCCTGATTCGTTCTGTCTTGTCGAACTCAGAAAACTCGATTCTTTCCTCTTGTGTACAGCTTCGTCCGATGGGTGAAATGTTCAGCATGCCTTTACGAAACTCAATGAACGTCCCCCTTTTCTTGGGGAGTTTAATCTTCGCCAGGTAATTGAGACAGAAATTGGTGAAATCTTGGAGAAACTCTTCTCCCATATGGGCCTCGATTGACTCGACAGAGAGTAGTTCTCCATTCTTTAATGCTACCAGACCATTCTCCGCAAATACATAGTCCATACTCTGGATCACATCGTCTCCTAGTTGCTCTTTGATCTTGTCCAGGTCCGACCCCCCGACCACCCCGATACGAACCCGACTCCCCAACCTCTTCAGGAGCTCAGCCATGTCTGGAGTCACTAGCTGTCTTGCTGCGGTGAGCGTCCCGTCTACATCGAACAGACAGAGCACACTACTGTCCAACACGGCTTCACCCATTGTTTATCCTTCCTTTTCCTTCTTTCTTGCCTTCTCTCAGGTACTTGTAATGTCTGTTCTGTTACTTTTATAACGTGGCACTGAAGAGGTCTGCTGTCATGTATTCATGCATGTATCCCAAATTCTAACCCAAATATGGAGATTACCGATGTCATCATCAATATGACACGACTCCAGGTCTCCAAAAACGGATATAATATAATGACATATCTTCGTCCAAATATGGAGTTCCATATGGCCTCCAAGTACTCTGATAGGAAATCCATAGCCCAGACACACATGTCCTTCACAAATGTACACATTTTGTAACTAGCTATCTATAGACACAATTTGTATAGGGAAGCCACACCCGTTATAAGATGTTCTCATCTTATAAAACACAATACACACAAAATCCAGACTGTCAATGGAACCATATGGGTCCCTAACACAACATTTTGTTTTCACTCAAGAGCGAAATCAACAGCACAGATTCTACCATTTACCAGCAGCACCGTACAACACCAGTAGCCGGCTAGATTGTTCTGCATTAGTGTGCTACAGCTATCCTAACAATACAACCACACAACACCAAGGTGACAGTAATAAAAAATAAGCATACCAAATAAAGATAACAAAGACGCACAAATATGTCCTGTGTCTATGCATCATTAGCACTGTCAAATGCACGTTTTGAGCATCTGTTCAGGATTCTTAGTTGTTTAATTTTCTTTTGCAATTTTTTCTTGTTTCTTTCTTGTTTTTGTTGACAGCCACAGGGAAAAACTATTTTCAAGCCTTGAACCCAGGGCTGTGCAACACCTCAGATGACACCGCTGCCCATACAGAACACTACTTTTAGCTGCAGACCCACATACTGTACGCATATGAGGACAATATGAGCTCCATCAAGCTGAAGGGGGCATAATCTGAGAGGAAAACGGTAACCAAAAAAGGAGACACTCATTTCTTCTTCTTCTCATCTTTCTTGGTGGTATCGCCTTTCTCTTTCTCCTTCTCCTCTTTCTTGTCCTTGTCATCTTTCTTCTCTTTCTTGCTTTCGTCCTTCTCCTGTCCCTCCTTTCTCTCTGCATCTCGGTTGGAGATCTTGTTGTTGATCAGGTTGTGCAGAGCCACCACTGAGCGGATGAGAGAGGCCACGTAGACCACCAGCATCTGATCATTGGTCTTCAGGTAGAAGGCTTTGGTGAAATCCAATAGGTTTACGTCTGGCAGCAGGTTGAAGACGTCCTGCAGCTGGTAGACGATCTGATGGTTGATGGGCAGTTTGCCTGCGGCCACTCTCTCCAGATAGGATCTGATGTCCAGCAGCTTTGAGTTAAGCCCCTTCAGGCCGTGCACCTGGTTGGTGACGCGCTGGGACAGCGTGCCCACCGTTGTGTCCTTGATGTCTCTGAGCAAGTGCTCGACTCCTACTTCCTCTGCCTCTTCTGCTCCGATCTCACTGGTGATGTGTTCAAATGTCTTTGAAGTTGGAGTTCCATCGTCGTGTACTTCTTCCACTGATATGTATGCTTCTGTGGGCAGGCCCAAGTCTTTAGGCTTCACGTCAATGATGACCAACACTGAGTTTGTGCAGTACTGCTTGACCAGCTCATTGATGGCGATGTCATTCTTATGTAGTTTTGGTCCTGTGTGGTACCAACCAACTATTCTTTCTCTGGCGTTGACTTTCTTGAACATGCCGTACATGTTCTCCAGGTAGTCGTGGTCCAAAAACCACACCGAGTCATCCTTGTCATCCTCGTCGAATGGGACAGCGAAGCTGTTTGAAACGTCGAGAATCTTCTTCTGCCAAGACCCAAGAAGAACACCAACGACTCGTTTCTGGTTTCCAACTTTGCCTAATCTGTTAAAATGGTCGACCACACTGAGCAACACCAGGGGGTGAACAACCACATTTTCTACTGATAACTCTGGCATTCTTGCAGTGAGAATAGAGGCAAAGCACACCAATTTATTCTGTATTAAGTCTGTTCCTTCTGTTCTGTTCTGCAAATGGGAGGAGAGAACTGACGTGGAAACGGCAATGTCACACCAACAGAGATTGTGTTGCTGAATGAAGGGTCACCAATATTGCACACTAATCCTCAAGCAAGTGTCTGCAGTGAGATAGATTTCTTTGCTAAATGACTTTTGTTTATATGACATTTCCTTTTAAAGTAAAATAACTGTACATGGGTGTGATGATGACATTGTGATGTCATACACATTGGCGTTAGTCAAACTGACTGGCCATCTCGGCAAAAAATATATAATTTGAAAAACGTGTTAGTTTAAAGCATGTCCAAAGTCTGGCCCCCCGGGCCAGTTGTGGCCCGCAGGCAGGCCTTCTTGTATATATTATGTTTTTGTGGCCCGCCAACATATTCATGTAAAATTCATACATTCACATTTTGAAATTAACATGGGCAGATATGCTATTTCTCAGTAGAATTCCTAACTACTTGTTCCTTGTGTTGTTTCATTCTCAAGATGTGACGGGCATTTTTAATTTGTTATTTTTATAATAATAAAATAATGTGAGACCTTTTCACACCTGGTTACATTTGGCTACACTGCCATTTGAACAAAAGAGCATTTATTGGAGTGTTTGCTATGCAGTGCATATACATGTGAAAAAAGGCAGCATTGTTTTAGTTTTGTTCACAGCAAAATACTATTGATATTGCGCTGTGGTTTAAAGCCTCACTATGTAACTTTGTTTATGAATAAAATGTAATTTTGTCCGATCTGTATGGTAGAGTTTGTTGATATAATATAACATATACAATTGGGGTGGTTGTATTTTGTCTCCCTGCGCTTCTATTGAGACATTTAGATTGTGTCAAAGGTCCTGTGAGATCCTGTGTCTCACCTAGACACAGGATCTGACACGAATTTTGACCTGATGGTCAATATTCAATTTATCCCCCGAGTAAGCAGGCCGGCTCTATTAGCTCAATGGCAAAAATTTCAGCTCTTACGCAGGAAACCGGGTTCAAATCCGGGGTAGAATAGGAAGTTATAGTACTGCTTTAATGAAATTGTTGTTATGCAATGCATTTGTATGAGACTTTTTTGTGGGCCAAAGGTAAAATATGACCGGAGATGTATAGTCGGCCGAGGTATTTTCATATTTTCAAATATGGCCACCTTTGAAAAAGGTTTGGACACCCATTAAGGCCAACGTCTACTTTGTTAGCTTATTTCTATAATTGTGAAAAATGTGAGTAGGCTAAACATCACCTTTTTTTTTTACGTTTCCTATATTTACTTTTTCATAATTATTTCAAAAGATTTTTAAAAAATGTGAAGAAATTAATAAATTAGAAAAACAAAAGTTTCAACCATTTTCAAAACAAATCAGAAATGTTCCCAAAATAGTACTTGAGAAATGATGAAAATAGCAGATCTACAAGCTTGCAATGCGTCACACCGTGAAGCATTGGGAGCTTATCTGCTATTTTCACTATTTTTTTGTGATTATTTCATAATGTATTTTTGTAAGTTTGAGACACCAAATATGTCTTTTGGGTCTGAGATGAAAAAGACTGGGAACTACTGATGATTCATGTTACACCTGCAAGAGATTCTTTTAGACTCACGGTGATCGAGAGAAACATGGAGGACTACGGCTGTGCTTCATGTTATTCGGGACATACAGATTAAGAAACCACTGTGCAAAGACACTGTTATGTGGACCCTTTGTACCCCTTGGTGTTATATCATAGACAATAGATAGTTCTTACCAGGGGGTGCACCTGGTAAAAACGACGAACAACTGTAATCAATTGAACTGTGTTTAATTTTTTTTACCTCAAATTCTTCTGCTCCTACAGCCAGTCAGTGATAGTGATCGCTGCTGCTTTTGCCTGTGCCGGCCTACTGAGCTTAGCCATCACTACTGTTGTTGTCCATCACAACACAATGTTGCAGCCGGACAGACAGACCATGTGTTGTTGTGACTGAATGCATGTCAGAGTACATCGTCAGGGGTTGGGTCAAAATAGACGCGGGATCGTGGGGTGCTTCTACGTTGGGGGAGCTATTCTAGCTTCTCGTCTCCCTCCTCCACGTCCTTCAGACTGAGCACCTCCAGAGAGCCTCTTCCTTTTGTGTCGCAGCGGATCAGCTCATCAATCTCCCTGTAGCAGCCCGGGTCCACTAGACAAACCATTTCCATCTGCTCATCGAAGGCCTCGCTCTCCACCACCTTGATCAGTGGCTTGAGCTTTTCCTTGATCATCTTGCCATCCTTGGCCGGCAGTACCAGCCGCAGCCTCATGTGTGCCCTCTGGATCTGCATTGACTCCTTCAACTGCTTGATCACCTCAAGAGCCTGTTGCTTGGTGCTCCTGTTGGCCTTGACAGAGTAGTGGATGTCCTTCATTGCCTGATCGATGAGTTTGACCGTGTATGGCCTCTTGGTCTCGGGGTTAACACACTTCTCTGCCACGATCGTTGCGATGTCCTTAAACATCGTTTTCAACTGATTGTGCCTCTCCTTCTCTGACACCTGCATCTCTCCTTTAGCTAAGATTAGTTTACAGATTTCAGTTAAGTCGTCTGTTTCAAAGGCTTTGGACAAGTCACCTTTATTAGCCACTTGACCCTTGGACACATTCACGAAAATGGAGTTTGTCTGCAAAACCTCGTCCAGGTCCTTCTCCGCGCCAGATCTCCAGCTCATGACTTTATTTTTGTAGCAGGCGATTTCAAATCGTTTCCCTGCCTTTTTCATCTTCACCACTGCCACATTTGTCAGTCGGATTTGGTTTGTCGGTGTACATATATACTTAGACATGTTCGTCTACTGTCTAGTCAGATGGAGGATATTGTGATGCTGAATCAAGGCTATGTAAAATAACTGTGATCAATCTCACCAAGTTGCCAACTAATCGTCTGAGGAGCCCAAGATAATTATCTTGCTGTTAGAAGTTGCTAAATTATGTTTTATTTGTGACAATTCACTTTTAACTACAATACCATGGTTGTGAAGTGAAACTCCATATTTGGGCAAGACTGGCATCATATTGATAAGTGATGATGTCATGATGTCCGTGACATCACTCACAAACTGCACACCTAGTGACTTTCTACCCTTGGCTACAGATTGCAGAGGGATGCAACTCTGTTGTGAGACGCTCCTAAGGAGCGAGCGGTCTAAAGTGTTCATCAGGTATGTATGTATCTGTCCCCCAATTTTTTGTGTGTCCTTGTGTCCGTCTGTCCCTCCGTCCGCGGCTAATCCTGCAATCCACAACACCGATCAGTGCCAGATTTCTAGTGCCACATATAGGCCAAGGAAGTCGATGTTCTAATATTTGCATCTTTTGTGTGAATATTTGTGTTAATTCATAATCTCACGATCCACCGTCATGCTGTCCCTCCATATTTGGGCATGGCTTGCATCACTATGGCGTCATCAGTGTGACGCCTTGAGATTTTGACCTAACGCCAGTCCTCGAATAACCAGAGTTTCAGAGATGGCGGCGTTGGTTGCACCTCGTCTGGCCTCGTTTGGCTGCTTGTCACCGAGGCCTTTAATTTCACTATTTGCTATTCAACCGAAGAGTCTTCATCTAAACACTAAGAGTGACAATGCCTCCTCCACAAGTGTAGCTCCAGTCAGGGAGAAGAGCTCAGCAGTGGCTGCGGCCAAACCAGGAGCGGCGGTCAGCGGTAAAGGAGAGTACGTCATCAGCAAGCTGGACGACCTGGTCAACTGGGCTCGCAGGAGCTCCTTGTGGCCCATGACCTTCGGCCTGGCGTGTTGCGCCGTGGAGATGATGCACATGGCGGCCCCTCGATACGACATGGACCGCTTCGGCGTGGTGTTCCGCGCCAGCCCCCGGCAGTCCGATGTGATGATCGTGGCCGGAACCCTGACCAACAAGATGGCCCCGGCTCTGCGGAAGGTGTACGACCAGATGCCGGAACCCAGGTACGTCATTTCCATGGGAAGCTGTGCCAACGGGGGCGGGTATTACCACTACTCCTACTCTGTGGTCAGAGGCTGCGATCGCATCGTGCCAGTGGACATCTACGTTCCGGGCTGCCCGCCAACAGCGGAGGCCCTCCTCTACGGCGTACTGCAGCTGCAGAAGAAGATCAAACGTGAGAAGAAGTTAAAGATCTGGTATCGCAAGTGAAAAGCACACACTGCACCACCTGTGTGTGATGTAAAGGTTATATGTATTGTATTGGTGATGATGATTAGGGGTGCAACAGTTAATCAAACTAATTGTAATCGATAATTTAATAAAAGAATCGATGAATATTCAATCCCTATTTTGGGCATGTCCCAAAATTCAAATAATTATGAACATAGCAGATCTACAAGCTGCACACAACCTGCCGCAATGCAACGTGTTCTGAGCTTTTAGATCTGTTATGTTCACAATTTTTGCACAACACCGTTGTGTGACGAAGTATAAAATAACTTAATATGATGGTTAATCGATTCACGATATACGAAAACATTTAAGACATATATAAGAACATATAAGAAAACACGCTTCTCAATTATTCAAAATAATTGATAGCAGAAGCGCTAATTATGATGAGGGTGATGATGATATCCTTGAGGGGGTTCCAGGGGGTCCCTTGCTAAATTAGTTCATGTAGCATCAAAATCAGTATAACCACTTTAACCCATTTCATACAAAGGCTATTCAAAAATTACAGTCTGTAAGATCTAGCCTATACGATTGTTTTTATTTTAAAAAACGAATCTTAAAAATGTTTTAAAAAATTGGGAATCATTTATAGAATCTTTTTAAAACAAATCCTCTCTTCTGTGGGCCCCTCCTTCCCTCGCACAAAATCTTTGTGGGGGTCCGAAGCCAAATAAATACATATACATTTTGGTGGGTCCTTGACATGAAAATGAAAACGTTTGAGAACCACCATACAGCATTAAAATGTCAAGAGTTTAAATAAAGTTATTATTATTCCGTCATCAATAGTGGCAAGTAACTAAGTACATGTACTCAAGTAGCGTGTTAAGTAGTACTTTACTGTAGTATTTACAATTTTCAATACTTTTACAGTTTTCTTCACTCCACTACATCTCAGAGACAAATATTGTACTTTTACTCCACTACAATTATTTGACAGCTTTAGTTACTAGTTAGGCTACTTTGTAGATTTTGATTATTATTACAATATTACAAAACATACATTAACCACCTCAACCCTATGTACATTTCGGAATAGTAGATCTGCTAGTTTCAAAAGATGTTTATACATTTGAAAACTTCACACTGGACATATTCTGCATAATGAGTACTTTCTACTTTTCGTACTTTAAGTACATTTTGATATCAATACTTTTTTACTTTTACTCAAGTACATTATGAATTCCGTACTTCCATATTATTGCAGTATTGATACTTTTACAACAAAAAAATAAATAATGTAATAAAAAATGTAAAAAATGTCTGTACTTTTTCCACCACTGTCCGTCATTTCCGTTTCCTTCTGCACACACATTACGCCATTTCCGTTTCCGCCTTCAAAGCAGACACAACCGCAGCCGCTACAGTCCGCCAGTCAGCCAAGAAGAGAACAAAATGAACGCAGCAGACTGCTGATATTTCTGCTACACTTCATAACATAAGGCTTCTATTTGCCACTATTCGACCAGGATGTGGATGCAACACACATGTCTGGCCTTCAGTGTAGCAGCAACCTCTCAAAGTAAGCTAAAAATAATCTTTTGTTTGTTTGTTTGTTAGACCATCCATTCACATCAATGTGTGTCTGCACAGGGTGGCGTTTTAAAGTGACCGTTACAAACAGCTGCAAATCGTTCTAAAACAAACAGTTGATGATGCAATATTGTATGCTATGAAGCCCAGGCTCATCTGCTATTGTTAGATATTAACATCAAGTAGTGATACCGTGTCCTCTGTCAATATGTAACGTTACAACGATGTCATGTCTTTGTAGTTCTGCATTGAATGCTTTGTGTGTGTGTGTGTGTGTGTGTGTGTGTGTTAGCCTAGCCACCAGAGTAAGGCAGCCCCTCACTAGCTCAATGAAATGTAATAGAACAGGGGTCTTCAACCTTTTTCAAGCCAAGGATCCCCTAGTTGACAGAGGAATGAAGCAGGGACCCCCACTAAATAGCGTATGGAATTGTGGCACATATATTTCATAGATAACATTCATGTTAACATGTATTTTTTGGACAGTTAACCACTTAAACCCTCAATATTTGGAAAACTTGTACTTGGTTTGCTCTTTTTCCCTTCTACACCAAGCCTCTTTGCCGAAAATAGCAGATCTGATATTTTCGGCTAATGTGCCCCTCAGAATAGGGATGCTAGGGTTCAAGTGGTTATTGTAAAAAAAATAAAAGTTCCTATCACTCAAAGATTTGGCGGCCTCCCTTTAGTAACTCTGCGGACCCCCTAGGGGTCCCGGACCCCCTGTTGAAGATCCTTGTAATAGAAGAAGGGAATAAGGTGCAACATCAATTAATTCTAGTTTGTTTTGTTTATAGGTTCAGCACCATGAACCTGCTACGTCTAGTGTGTCGCCACAAGACGGCCCTGGTCATAGGCGGAGTGTGCGGCTTCGCTACGGTTCTCCTTTTTCTGGCCAAATGTACCTCAGAAACTCTGAAGCAAGGCCAGTCGGACCCTCCGGGGCGAGCCCCCCGCGCCCATGTCCCCCATGAACAACCCCATCCGGATCACCCCGACCCTCCCCCTCCCGGAACAAAGGACCTAGCGGCCTTCCTGGTCGTCCTCATCACGACTGGACCCAAATATACAGAGCGCAGGAGTATCATCCGTAGCACATGGCTGGCCAAGAGGGATGCTGACGTCCTGGCTATGTTCGTGGTGGGAACCGAGGGTCTCCCTGCCGAGGACCTGCAGAACCTCAACACGGAGCAGGGGCGTCACAAAGACCTGCTGTTGTTGCCCGAGTTGCGGGACTCGTACGAAAACCTGACGCTCAAGCTGATACACATGTACTCGTGGCTCGACCAAAAGGTGGACTTCAAGTTTGTCCTCAAGGCGGACGACGACACGTTCGCCCGTCTGGACATCCTCAAAGAGGAGCTCAAGGCAAAGGAGCCCAGCCGCTTGTACTGGGGCTTCTTCTCGGGCAGAGGGCGTGTGAAGACGTTGGGGAAGTGGCGCGAGAGCGCCTGGGAGCTGTGCGACTACTACCTGCCCTACGCGCTGGGCGGCGGCTACATCCTGTCGGCCGACCTGGTGCGCTACGTGCGCCTCAACGCCGGCTACCTCAAGACGTGGCAGAGCGAGGACGTGTCGCTGGGCGCCTGGCTGGCACCGGTGGACGTGCGGCGCACGCACGACCCGCGCTTCGACACGGAGTACAAGTCGCGCGGCTGCAGCAACAAGTACGTGGTGACGCACAAGCAGAGTCTGGAGGACATGCTGGAGAAGCACCAGACGCTCCAGCGCGACGGCAGGCTCTGCAAGGAGGAGGTGAAGCTGAGGCTGTCCTACGTGTACGACTGGGGCGTGCCGCCGTCCCAGTGCTGTCAGAGAAAGGAAGGCATACCCTAGCCTTTCTGTCAGAGAAAGGATGGCATACCCCAACCTCTCGTCTCAGTGCTGTCAGAGAAAGGATGGCATACCCTGGCCCCATTTGGAACCTCTCCCTCCGCTATATAGCTCCGAGATAAGGTTCCACAGCGTCGGGTGCCGGCAGGTGATGACACCGGCGAAAATTGGCCACTATGCATGATTCTTACCTTTTTTCCGCACATCGTATCCAAAAAGTAAAGGTCAAGCCCCCTTGCTCTCAGATGTTTTACATTTTAGCGGCCAAGAAGATTTTACAGACGGGTTGAAACAAGCTTTTTTCCCAATGCAATCTTATGGGAGCAGTACAGCGAATGCGGACGGGGGTTGAATGTCCACAGGCTGACTAAAAAAGTGATTAAAACACTTGTTTCAACCCGTCGGTAAAATTTTCTTGGCCGCTAAAATATTTAACATCTGAGAATAGGTGGCTGACCTTTTACTTTTTGGATACGATGTGGGGGTAAAGGTAGGAATGCATAGTGGCCAATTTTTTGCCATTGTCGTCACTTGCTAGCACCCGCCGCTGCGGAACCGCATTTCGGCGCTATATAGCGGAGGGAGAGGTTCCGATTGGAGCTAGGCATACCCTAACCTCTCGTCCGTTGCAACCTTTTGATCCCGTTCTTGTTGTTTTGGACCTGTGGTGAATGATGTTGGTGTTCTGTTCGTCAAGATTAACACGTTGGTGTTGACATGATGCTCACCTCTGTTGTTTTTAATTTGTTTTTAAAACTACCATTACCTCCAGCTAAACATTTTCAGACCTTGTCAATCATAAGAGTACATGCCATTTCAATGAGTTCTGTGCCCTGCACTGTGTGAGATGAGGGAGGCAAACAAGAGTTTCATCAGCCCATGATGATGTGTCCATCAGTTTGTGTTATGTCTTAAGTTTTTATTTGTATTTTATTTATTGTTCATTTATTTATTCTGGACCTGCGGCCGGCAAGCACAGCACACGGGTACTACTGATGTTGAACAGAAGTACTGTGGACCTACAGTTGTTGTAGCCTGAGAGTTCAATTGTAATTTATAATATGTTTTTGAGAAATAATTCTTAGCTTATGGACTGGCTAGACAAAAGAAAAAAAGGTCATTTTACATGTAAAGTAATTCCTTTGGAACAAAGGTACAGAAGGTCTTAGCATTTGGAGTTACACTGAATGAGTCTTGGGAAAGGGGCTGAATGTGCTACTGTATGTTGTAGCCCCTTTTGCAGGACATGTGTGGGATGATTACCAAGGCAACTAACTGCCAGAAATTAAGAGTTATTGTCATGTTATGACATAAGCTGGGCAATGTCAACACGGTACAGCTTCAACTGGTGGGGCACTTGATATATAGCCTATCATAGCTGGCACTTGGTCACTTTTTTCCAACAAGCAATTCAATTTCAGTATTCAAAACGTAATCCTGTAATTCAAAATGTTTCAATGTTAAGCTACCCAACCTACATTTAAGTGTCAATAACGGCATTCCAAAACGCTGAGATGTTTACGACAATAGAATTTCCTAATTTCCACGAATGTTGCCATTTAATCTCTGTTCTCATTAATAGTTCTAACACACTAACTTAAATACCAGTTGTTTGTTTCCAAACTATGGGCCCCTTGAATGTTTGATTAAATGTTTTTTTTTTAATGTATTCTGATTGACTTGAAGTGTTCATTGTCTACATGAGTGTTTTATCAAGATTGCAATTTGCTTAAACACTAAGGTGTTATACATGACTAAATGCTTTATAAAGGTTGCAATTCACTAATATGACTATATCAAATATAACTGTCTTACAATATTACAGTCTTCACAGTTTTTGACAGCAATACAGTATTGTATCAAGATGACAGCATTGTGATTAAAGCCATTTCATGTCCCACAGTGTAAATGCCATGACGAAACCTTTTAGAAGCTTTGAAATTAAACTTGTTCATTGCTGTATGTAAAACATTTTTCTTTCTTTAAAAATATGGAACAAAGACAGTTTTTGGTGACGTAAAGAGCAGATATTAGTTTAATCTGATCACTCCATTGTTTTTTTTTGCTTGATTCATTGTTTACACCCCTAAATACATAGTAGACACTATCATGGTAATGATAATGGCTTTATCCTTCCCTCAGTTAAAGCCTCACTATGTAACTTTTTTTATGAATAAAATATCATTTTGTCCAATCTGTATGGTAGATTATGTTAATACAATATAACATATACAATTGGGGGTGGTTGTATTTTGTCTCCCTGCTCTTCGATTGAGACATTTAGAATTGTAGATGCTGTCAAAGGTCATGTCTCACCTAGACACAAGATTTGACACAAATTTTTACCTCATGGTCAAGATTCAATTTATCCCCTTAGCAAGCAGGCAGCCTCTATTGGCTCAATGGTAATAAATGTCAGCACTTGAGCAGGAAACCGGGTTCAAATCCAGGGTAGAAGAGGAAAGTTACATAGTGCTGCTGTAAGGTACCACTTAAGATTTGAATGCTATATTGTACTGCAGACGGCAATCAGGTAATGAATCAGGTATTACTCCTAACTGTTTCCAGTCAGGAGTAATGATAGTATGTTCATGTTTTTCATGGAGCAAAGATCTGCATACAGTCAGTGTGCTAACTCTCTCACTGACAAATTATTATTTTCCAGGTTCTCGCCTCTTCGGATCCTACTGCCAGTGGTGGAAAAAGTACTCAAATTCTTTACTTAAGTAAAAGTACCAATACTGCAATATAAAAATACTCTGTTACAAGTAAAAGTCCAGAATCAAAAATTTACTTGAGTAAAAGGGCAAAAGTATTGGCATCAAAATATACTTAAAGTACCAAAAGTAAAAGTACAAAATATTTGAAAATAGCCGATCTACAAGCTCACAACGCGTCACGATGCGACGCGTTGTGAGCTTGTAGATCTGCTATTTTCAAATAGCCTAGGTTTCAAATAGGTTTAAAGTGGTTAATGTATGTTTCATTATATCATAGTTTATATCTGAAAAGTAACTAGTAACTAAAGTTTTCAAGTAAGAGTAGTGGAGTAAAAGTACAATATTTGCCTATGAGATGTAGTGGAGTAGAAGTAAAAGTATTGGAAATTGGAAATACTCAAGTAAAGTACAAATACCTCAAAATTGTACTTAAGTACAGTACTTAAGTAAATGTACTTAGTTACTTTCCACCACTGCCTACTGCTCATACTGCAACAGAGAAAACATTTGAATCGGGATCTTAAATCTGTCTGCTCTGAAGCGAGGATGTTTCAGATACATTAGGCTGTTCTGTCAATGTGACGCATTGTGAGCTTGTGGATCTGCCATTTTCAAATGGCTGAAATGTATATAGGGCTGAAGTGGTTACTGTATGTTTTGTAATAATAATCAAAAAATACAAATTAACTAGTAACTAAAGTTTTCAAATAGTCGTAGTGGAGTAAAAGTACAATATTTGCCTTTGAGATGTTGTGGAGTAAAAGTACTGAAAATGGGAATACTCCAGTAAACTAAAACATACCTCAACATTGTACTTAGCTACAGTACTTTTAAAAAAAATACTTAAAAATACATAGCAGATTTAGTTTGGGTGTGGTTGAAATGTAAAAATGTTATTTTATCCTTGACATAATGGCATAAGTGATAAAATGCAACACCAGGCAGCGTTTAAACCTGGCTTCCCAATTTTGGGAATGGTGAAATAATATTAATAAATAATTATCATTCGAATATAGCAGATCTACAAGCTCACCCACTGTGTTGTGAGCTTGTAGATCTGCGATGTTTGCTACGCGACACCGCCTCACGGCGGAGTATAATAAAACAGTTCTAATAAAAACAGTAGAAGAAGAATCCATAACCACCCAAACCAGTGTTGCCATGTCCGCTTATTATAAGCGACTTTGGGCTTGTTTTTCTGTAAAGTTGCTTGTTAATATTGGTAATATTGTGTTGTTTCTACAGTGTAGTTGCTTATTTGGGCTTGTTTCTAAAGTGTAGTTGCTTAATTGGGCTTGTTTCTAAAGTATGGCTGCTTAATTGGGCTTGTTTCTAAAGTATAGTTGCTTAATTGGGCTTGTTTCTAAAGTGTAGTTGCTTATTTGGTCTTGTTTTTAAAGTGTAGTTGCTTAATTGGGCTTGTTTCTAACGTATAGTTGCTTAATTGGGCTTGTTTCTAAAGTGTAGTTGCTTAATTGGGCTTGTTTCTAAAGTGTAGTTGCTTAATTGGGCTTGTTTCTAAAGTGTAGTTGCTTAATTGGGCTTGTTTCTAAAGTGTAGTTGCTTAATTGGGCTTGTTTCTAAAGTGTAGTTGCTTAATTGGGCTTGTTTCTACAGTGTAGTTGCTTATTTGGGCTTGTTTCTAAAGTGTAGTTGCTTAATTGGGCTTGTTTCTAAAGTGTAGTTGCTTAATTGGGCGTTAAACCAGTGGTTCTCAAACATTTTGTCAAGGACCCCCAAATGAATATGTAGTTTTGCCGAGTCAGCAATCAGGGACCCCGAAAATGTTTCAAAAAATATTACACATTTTCTTAAACATCTGAAAAAGCCTGGTGGTGACGCAAGGTCTACAGTTGCTTCTTATGGGCTTGTTTGTTTCTCTCCCAAAACCTGGCAACACTGACCCATAGCCGCCCAAACCGGAAACAGCATCTTCCACTGTGTGTTAGCTGCGAAATAGATTCAACAACAACAACAACAACATGGACTGTTGCTGATTGGAAACTAAACAACAAGCATTCTTCTCATACGACGATAAAAAAACACTCAAGTTGCCAACATGACAAATGGTAGGTTCTCCATGTTGTGGCTTAAACCGAGAAGAACGAGACGATTATAAGACTGTAGAGAGCTTCACTAGCATGTTAGCTCTGAGCCTAGCTGCTGTAGACGTGGCTCATTTCATTTGATTTGATTTGAATACTTTATTAACAGTTTGCAAAAAAATGCACAGAAAGTACAATTCTATGCTAAATAATTACAACCCAAGAAAGCACTATGGCTTGTTGTTTCCATTGGGATTGCAGTGTGTTCATCCATAGAAACATTTAATGACAGACAAATGCTAAAACATCATATAAACGAGTTGTAATCAAAAAGACAAAATATGTACAGTAAACAGTAACAGTAATAGTAAGGGGTGGGTGATTTCTGGTGATAGGCCTGCCTTGTACTTTATACAGGGGCCAGTTCCGAATTGAAAGGCTGACAGTACATTACAGCAGTGGTTCTCAAAGTGGATTCTAGGGACTCTCTGGGTTCCTGTAGGGCATTGGTTCTCAAAGTGGGGTCCGGGGACCCCCAGGGATCCTTGAGGGAGTTCCAGGGCGTACCCAGCTAAATGATGGATAGTTAGGAACCAAATGGACCCTTATGGGTGTGTAACTCAGAGACAGAGAGTGTACAAATGGAACCAAATGGACCCGTTACACTCTCTGAGTTAAATTAACATAGATTTTACAATATAAATTCGGGTCCCAGAGATAGAAATGCCGTTAAATGGGGGTCCATAGCCTAATGCATGTCAAACTGGGGGTCCTTGAGATTAAAATGGTTGAGAATCACTGCTAGAGCCATACAAATCTTCTCTTATTGGGGTCCCTGGCATATCTTTTCAAATGGGGGTCAATTTGGGGATCCTTGATATGAAAAAGTTTGAGAACCACTGCTGTAGGGGGTCTAAATTGACCCTTACAAGTCTCTAACTCTGACAGTGTACAAATGGAACCAAATGGACCCCCCCCTGAAAATATGTTGTGCCAGGGACCCCCAGAAGCAAAGATTTGTGTTAAAAATGTTCGCCTTAAAAAAAAAAAGATTTAAAGATTTGCACACGTTTTCGACATTTTTCTAAAATAGCAGATCTACAAGCTACTACATGCTTTTAGATCTGCTATTTTTGAATAGGCAAAGTATAAAATATGGATAATGGGTTTTAAATGATTGTGTCGCTTTATACTAATTTTGCTGGGGACCCCCATGTAGTGAATGTACATCAGGTGTTAGTAGTGTAACCTGTTCTTTATTTTTTCAATAGTCTTGTAAGCAAAAACCTGTTCATCGAACAGCTGCAGAAATGACAACTATGTGCCAAGCAGAAAACTAAACCAGACATGGTTATATCATTATGTAATAATGGTTGGTATGTCATGGAGACACTAAGCTTGCTAGCCCAGCTCTTGTGTTTTGACCCTGTTTGTCTCCTAGCCAGGCTAATAGTTGTCTCCTATAGCCTTGGATCAAGACCATCATAGATGTATTGGGTCAGACTCGATTAAATACTGATAGTCTTGTTCGAAGGCTAGTTGTCTCCTGATCTGAGGCAAAAGGTCAGCTTGTTCTGACTGTCTGAGAGACTGTTCAGAGTTATAAATACAAGCTGTCTTTTGACTTAAGTCTATTTGCACTGGCAACTAGCTCTTTTCTTTTTCTTTTTTTATAGTGACGTAATATGTAATAGATAAGCTACTGGGGGCTTAAATGAGCAAACATGTACATCTTGTGTTAGCATAGCAACCATAGGTAGTAGGTACTGTTAACACTAAACAGTCTGAATGGGTTTTGCATTCATTCTTGACTGGCACCCTAGGTGAATTTATCAGAATTTTGAAACACCTTTCATTGCCAGATACAGTAGGCCCTGTAAATAGTTCTTCACAAAAGCAAGCAGAACAAACATTACCAGATAGACAGGACCTCATGCAAATAAGTCTGTAATCGGGCAGTGATAATATAGGCAAGGGGTGGAGTGTTTCAGTGATTATTCTCTTTATTTTTGTTTGTCATAACAGTGCATGTGCTATGCACATTTGCAATATTTTGTTGCCATGTAGTCATGGCTTGTTGTGGATTTGAAGTATAATGTGTCTGTGTATTAATTTTTATTGAACTAAACCAAGTGGAGGAGTGTCTAGTTTGTGGTCAGAGTCTCTACATGTGTTTTTCTTGACAACATTTCAACCCTAGCGTCAATATTTTTGGCATGTCATAGGAAAATAAATGACTTAAATAATGCTCTTAAGTCGTATTCACAAACCCCCTCCCCCACAAAAAGACACTTTTTTGTCTATGACATGCCCAAAAATAGGGATACCAGGATTAGTTAAAATGTTGTCAAAAAGCACCTGCAGAAACTCTGATCACAAACTAAACGTGCTGCATTCAAATGATGCAGACCAAATGGAGACCATTGACTGTGCACTTATTGTCTCTCTGAAATGAATGCACCTGCCACTAACCATTAACTAACCACTGTATGGCATTATTATCCCAACACTCTTCTTTCCTAGTATACTCTTTCGATGGCATCCTGGTTTTCGGGCTGCTTTTCATCTGCACGTGTGCGTACCTCAAAAAGGTCCCGCGGCTGAACAGTTGGCTCCTCTCTGAGAAGAAAGGGGTATGGGGCGTCTTCTACAAAGGTGAGCATAATGGACCATGTTGTTTTGACTTGCATGTACTGTACTGTATGTCATCTATCAATGATTTCAACACAGAATAATGCACCCAAAACACTTCACACATAACACACAACTTAAAGCTTTTTAACACGTTTGATTGGGAATAAAACAGATGGCCCATCAATATATACTTGTATGAGGATGAACATCTGTCAAAGCCAGAAAGAAGAGAGCTAAGATAGATGTGGTGTCATGAAACTGTCTACTGTCTTTGAATGGCTCAGACATGATGAACTGCATTCCATTACATAGGATAATGTCAGTCTCAGTATGCTGAACTTGTGTTCAAGTTCAGGTGCTAAAATTAGTTGCAAATATCAAGTACTCCCTCTTGTGGTATTAAGAGTTACTTGTGAGCTCCAGAGAAATGGCTGAGCATTAAAAAACAAACCAAAACCCCTCCAGTACAAAGCCGTTAGTGAGCAGTATATTTCAGGTGTGGTCAGGTTTGGCATACTCAAAACTGCAATCATCATATGGAATGCATCTAAAAAAACAACAGTGCAAAGCACATGGCCATTGGCCAGCACTACAGCACCACTGCTTATGCATCTTGCAGGTGATCCAGATTTCACATACAGTATTGATGAGATGAGCAGATTAAAGTCTCACTACCCCAGTTTGTGTGTTTGTTTGGAAGGAGAGTTGTTGTTCAGATTCTGAATATTTGATGTTGACTCGCATGGATTAAAGTTTTCTGGCACCACGACTGATTTCAGTCATTTAGGATTCTACAGAAGCCAGCATCTCTTCCATGGAAGCATGTTGCACAGCGAAAATAGCCGATCTACAAGCTCTCAATACGTCTGCTTGCTGTTTTCGGTTATTAATTTAAGATTAGAGCATTTGAAGTGATCAAACTAGCAAAATGTTCTTCATCAAAATGTTCTTCATCTTCCATAAAATCTTACTAGTCTTGGATATTTCATATAAAAGCAAAAGTTGAAGCCTCAATCTGTGATTTATTCTCCTGGTTGGTAGTATGAAAAACAGCAGAATTACTAAAACATAATAATTTTACATAATTGTGTTAATTGTTTAGGAATCAGCTCTATTGGGGGGAGGCTCCTTTCACACCGTTTCACATATCGCACATTAGTACTCAGTCATACAAACATTTTCAGTCGTGAGATTTTTCTTTGCTTTAATCCATGAGACTCGTCTGGTGCTGTGGGCTCTGTCATTATCTTAGCTGTAGTTTCAGTGTTTAACGTTAGTTCAAACCCACATTGGCCGGAACAAGTCACAATGATCACTTTTTGTTTTTAATATGAATACATTCAAATTGTATGTAATGTAAACAGTGAGGTTCTTCTTGTATAAGCCCCCCTAGGGTTTCTTACCTCACCGGCACAACAACTATATGTCACCTTTCCCATGGAAAGAACTACCATATTATGCATATGTATACATGCTGTTGTGCAAATCAAATAAATCAACCCAAATGCGTGTGCTCAGAAGAATCAACCTGTTGCATTCTTGCCTTACCTGCGTTGTGGACTTACCTAGTTGTTGTGTCTTGTAATAATTGGTCACAAGAGGGCGCTATATGAGAGGAATAGGTTAAACCTGCTTCACACACTTGGTATAACTGAGGGGAGATGTTGACAGCTGCTGATAATGTTATTTTACGTTGTTAACATATATTTCGCCTAATATGGTGTTACGGTGCCTACTCTAGTATGAGTCTAGAGAGTAAGCCAAATGCATTATTGTGCAGTTGAATACAATTAAAATGTGTCACATCTTCTGTAAAAATGTTAAAGCCAGAAGTCTAGGGAACAGGACCCATGTTCTTCTTGCTTTATGGCATGGAAGCAAACATAACATTTGCTGAGATATTAGCATATATCTCACAGTTGTTTGAGGATTTAGTGTTAATTTGTATTAAAAGCATGTTCATGCAAACAAGTAGCCCTATCTATTGGTCTTTCTGTGTATGCTTATCTGTTCTAACCTGAGCAAATGGCAAAATTGTTTGGGGGAAAAAATGAACTATTTTAGTATTTACCAGAGGAGTCTGAATTTAAATTATGGTAAAACAAATGTTTTGTGTGTGGCGTCATAATGAATTGGCCATGACAAAGCAAATCACAAATATTTTCTCCTTGTATGGTTTGGGACAGCAAGGGCCACCGTTTTTTTTTTTTACTCCTGAGTGTGCCCTAGGGAGGGTCACGCTCCATTGTATGACTGTGAAATGAAAAATAATTTGAGACATGCACCACCTGCAAGGGTCACTCTATTGAGGAAAACAAATATATCAACTTTAGTTGCAGTTTAACCTGGTCTTGTTTGTTTAGACTGAGCATTCAGTCATTCAATGCCACTTTGACTATGCTTGCACCTAATGGTTCTCCGACATCCCAATGTCACTAAGCTTCAGAGCTCCCAAAACAAACTGATTTGACTACTTCTCTGCCTAAAGCCCATGACCCACCTAATTACAACACATTTTGATTGTCTGGGATGGCTCAGGGTAGAAGACAGGGTTAAGCAATTAAAAATGGGATTAAAAATGTATCTCCATATTTCAACTTTTTTTGTTTTTGTAAATGTACAAGACGTGACGTCACACAAGGAATGTGGGTTTGATAAATATTATTTAGCCAAATTAAGCCAATCAAAAGCATCAACAAGAGCTTGTTAGTCACAAGCTACATTATAATAACTACAGTGGATCTATTTACTGCAGTGGTTTTCAACCAGTGGTCCTTGAGGGGGTTCCAGGTGGTCCCCAGCTGAAAGATGGATAGTTAGGGAACCAAATGGACCCTTATAGATCTGATCATTTTACACTCTCATCAGTTAAATTATCGCTAAATGTCTGCATTACTTATAGAAGAATCTTAACTTTGATCAACGTTTGCCTGTTATCTCTACCACATCAATGGCAACAGCTTTGATGGAATTGTGGAGATAATCTTATCCAACATTGACACAATATACTACGTTTTGGGTCTGAGAAGCTAAATGTCATCAAATGGTGGTCCGTGGCTCAAATGCCAACTAAATAATGGTCCTTGATATGAAAGAGGTTGAAAACCACTGATTTACTGGATCATAAAATCAACAATTAATTAATTAAAGTTAATTAAAGTACAAGGACAAGGTGTCTGTCCGACAACAACGATATTTTCCTGGTAACATTCTTCTAAGTTTGTTTTCTCTTGCTCTCCTCAGCTGCAGTGATCGGGACACGGCTTCACTTCGCCGTGGCACTGTCCTGCGTGGCCATGGGGTTCTACCTAGTGTTCTTAAAGTGACTCCTCCTGCCGGGCCATGGGATCCTACCTAGTGTTCATAAAGTGAAAGCCTCGGGACTGGACTGGCCTGGAATGGCTTGGAGGACAATAAAGTCTGGGTGGAATGGACTGAGCTGAACTGTTTGAGGACACTGCTTGGATTATAGGAAATGAAGGCCTATTATGTATCTCCCCCACGGGACCCATTTAGAAGACAAGCTGTTGCCGCCCCCTTCTGGTGAATGGATGAATGACTTTTCATTTCCTCTCCTCATGGGGCAAAACCGGATGATCTTGTGTTGTTTACTGTACAGATATATGATAACAGGAACGCCCATTGTGTTACTGTATTTCTGGGTCACACATCGTTGTTTTCCCTCCATTAAGATTAATGTTGAAGGATGTACAAGAGTTGGGTGTGGGGTTCATTTCTGTATTATCTAATTCCCTGTATTGAATCTCAAAGAGTAACATAGCTGTATATTATTAGAAAAAAATGTATAACAACCAGAAATTGACCGAGATGGGTTTAAAAGGTATCAATACTGCTTCATCCCAACTATGCTGTTTTGTCCCTGTATCGACCAACCCCTTCAATTTATGGGTAGGGGACCAGAAACAAAGTAATATATAAAACTGTTCTTGGGCACACTTTATTGGTTTTCTTTTTTTTTTTATCTCTTAACTTTTGAAAGCAATTTAAAATCTTGGGATACCCTATCCTTATCCTAAGTCACATGTTTTCACACTGGCTCACTGAATTGCTCCGTCTCAATGCATCCGCTGGTACACTGTGTAATAATATTAATTTCTTCTAGCCTCATAGATTGGTCAGTGCAATTCCAGTAGAAGAAGATGTCTTGCATTCATGAGAAGACTAATAACATTCATAGAAATAAGTCATATTACATAGTACATTTTGCTACCTACGTGGGATGGGAACCGCCTGAAGATGTAACCACTTGAACCCTAGTATATACTTCAACTTGGACCCCCTAGTTCTTCCCTTTACACCTAATGTCTACCATGAAGGTTGGTGTCCGGGTAGCTCCTGCAGTCAGTAGAGCACTCGCCTTTTGACTACAAGGTCATGGGTTCGATCCCGGGTTCTGCCAACTTGCCATATGAGTAGCACGGCTACTCAGTGCTAGTTGTGCGTTTAGTACTGGGAGCTGATAGCAGGTGTTGCCCCAACAATCCATCTCACACTGGTCTAGCGCATTGTGAAATGGGGATAGCTGATACCGACACTAAGCCTCTCCAACCGACTTACTACCATGAAAATAGCTGATTTTATATACAAGCTGTCCTATGGTGACATGTGAGCATGTAGATCTGCAATTTTCTGCAAATGTTAGCCTATTTTCCACAAATAATTGGCTTTCGTGACATGCCCAGAAAGGGGTGGTAGGGTTCAAGTGGTTTACTGCGATGCCAAATAGGGGTGATTTTATTATGCTGTTGAAATTAAACAATTTTGGTGGATTAAATAATACTACAGAACTAAAAGGATTATAGACAGATTACTTATCTTCATGGTCACCTTATTTTATTTTTTACTGTATATGTGGGGAATTTTCAGTAAAGGGTACATCAGACTTTGTTGTTTGTACTGTCTTTTTTGTTATCAGTAAAGGAATAGAGGAATGTATATTAATCAAACATTTTAAGATTTCTTTGTCCATTTGTCATTCTGAGGGTGAACAAATGGAACTTGATTTGAAAATTAAACTAAAGTGCATTTACTCTATTTTGAGGTATTTTACTTGAGTATTTACAGATGATTTAATCCAGATGCATTTAACAGGTTTAGTTACAGTTTACCTACAAAACAACATACATATGTAACAGTGTGCACATAAAGATATTAAAATATGTGCTTGAGCGCCGCAGTGATAAAGTGCCAGTACAACTGGGCTGTGTTCAGGCGAGGGGGGGCCGGGCGGGGAGGGTGATATCACTACATGTAATCCTACGGGCTGGCCTGGGGCGGCACCTGTCAGCAGGGAGTATTTGGCGGGATGAGTAGGAAGATGGCTCTACTACGTCCTCCTGGTGGGGGCTGGCAGGCAGATGAGTCAGTAGGATACAACAGCAGTGACAACTCACAAAATGTATGTGGGGGAGGTAAATGACTAAATAAAAAATATGACTAAATGTATTAAAATAAGTCCCAGCCACCTTTCAAGCTGCAACAAGTATTGCAACTGTACTTGTACATACCGCATTGTAAGTACTTAGAACGAGCAACAGCCCCGCCCCCGTCCATTGAGTTTAAAAAAATTACCCCAAAATATTTTTATTTTTGGGGGTCCTTGGCTGACATGGAAAAAGTTCAGGAACATAGATTACAGTTAAATACATCCTGGGAAAACCCTGTCTATTTCCAAGGAATTCCTGACCATTTCCCAACCAATCCCATCAACATCCTCTAGAGGGCAGGCTGCTGCTTCACTTCCCGCGAGAACAACAACGAGTCGCGGGAGCGCGCTGTGGTGCTATTGAGTGTGACGGCACGACGTACAAAATACACTTGCACGTTTCCGCTCCCACACACACACATTTGCATTGGGAAAACCTAACCTTACTGTAAACTGATGTTAGGAGGAAGAAGGAAGGAAGAAATAAAGTCAAAGTCCCATCATCATCTAAGAACGCATAATATTACACAAGAAGACACCGTACGTGCACACAACAACCAAGGCACGCACGGAGCAGCTACTAGCGTGCACGTACATCTGCACAACACAGGGCAGCAAGCAGCAGCTACAGGAAGACAGCTCCTTGTGTGTGAGAGTGTGTATGTGTGAGTGTGAGAGTGTGTATGTGTGAATGTGTTCTTCTTGTTCCTGGTTGTTGTTTTGAATGCAGGACAGACAGACAGGAGGAGAACAGCACAGAGCAGAAGAAGTTAGTTTAACACTGGGCTAGTTCTGCTCTCTGTTGCAACAGGGACAGAGGACAACGACAACAACAGAGCTATAGTTTTTTGTCGCAGGAATGTCGCAGAAGAAGGAAAGACCCTCTTTCTATCGCCAGGAGCTGAACAAGACCATCTGGGAGGTCCCAGAGAGATACCAGAACCTGTCCCCCGTGGGGTCCGGGGCCTACGGCTCTGTGTGGTAAGAGGGTCTTATGTTGCACATTATTACTGTTGTTGTTATTGTCATGCAAATGAAGTGAACTACCGAGAGTTAATACAATGTAGCCAAATGGACCCGAACGGGTTACTATTGTGTTACATCTCTGTCGCTGTTAACAACAGAGTGGATACATTGATACAATCCTCTGATCAATGCACATTTTATGTTATGGATATTTTGTGTCCCCCCCCCTTTGTTTACTTTGTATCGAAGTCGTGTGTGTGTGTGTGTGTGTGTGTGTGTGTGTGTGTGTGTGTGTGTGTGTGTGTGTGTGCACACCTCGTGCGCGCTTCGGGACGCTTCGCATTTGTTCGGCGGGTGGGGATTATTTTTTTGTTTTGTTGTTTTCGTGCACATTTTTGTTTTGTGTCTGTTTGCTGCTTATTGCTTTCCTGTTAAAGTTACACATGCTGCTGCGCCTATTTCATCCCATAATATAAACGTCTCATTTTGTTGACAACATTGTGTAATCTTGTCATGCAAATATAGCAGCTTGAACAGTTTAGTTGATGTGGAAAAAAGGGTCCATCTTTGTGCACTTCCAGCTTCTTCTTTTTTAGACCCCAGCAGAAGCCTCGTCAGAAACACGTCCTTGCTTGCATTATCTACTAAAAGCAAAGCCCCTCCATGTAGGGGGGATTCATTTGATAGTCATATTATTATGCTGATGATGGTGACGACCATGCTGTTTATGAATGCTGATCATAATATTTGTGTGTGTGTGTGTGTGTGTGTGTGTGTGTGTGTGTGTGTGTGTGTGTGTGTGTGTGTGTCCTATAGTTTGGCTTTTCATAACTCCAGTTGTATGCATGCATGCATTATGGATTTTCCAGTTGGATACATACAGAGGGAGAGAGAGAGAGGGTCAGTCACATGGTTTCCAGAAACCATAGTGAGCGTTTTCTATGGGCATGCATCGATGCTGCTGATGAGTCTAGAATGATGTCACCCCTTCTCTCCCGTTGTGTGTTGCACCCATGAGTCATAGTCCCGAGATTAGACGCCTCCAAACCGTGACTGCATGTGTTTAGTCACCATATGCGTTCACTTCAAGGACCCTGCGACCAAAAAGGCTTCATCATCTCAGTAATAACATAATTATAACCGTTTGTCCTGACACTACACTTGTTATTTGCTGCTTGCAGCTGTAGAGTGGTGTGTTGGGCATGACACCTGTCATTTTCTCTGTGTGTGTGTGTAATAAGGACTGACTGTATGTTCTATAGTACGGTGCGTAATCTCTCAAGACGGATCAGATTTCAATTTGCAAAAGATAATCTGGTTAACCAGATTGAGTTGCGGTGTGAGAGTGA
Source organism: Gymnoscopelus microlampas (assembly GCF_963454915.1). Taxonomy (NCBI): domain Eukaryota; kingdom Metazoa; phylum Chordata; class Actinopteri; order Myctophiformes; family Myctophidae; genus Gymnoscopelus; species Gymnoscopelus microlampas. Next base: position 50,115,351 of record NC_139944.1, on the reverse strand, counting down.
CCCGCAAAAGTTTCCAAGTTCCTCATTTTCTGCCGATATCCTTAAAGTTGCTTCTGAGGCAATAGATAGACAAGTTCCTTATTGTCTATTGCAGTGGTTCTCAAACTTTTTCATGTCAAGGACCCCCCAAAATGATTTGTATTTGGCTGCGGACCACCCATCTCAAAAATGTTTTGTGCCAGGGATTTAAAAAAATAGCAGATCTACAAGCTCATAGCGCGGCACGAAGTGACGCACTATGCGCGTGTATATCTGCTTGTATAACTGTATATCTGTCCCCCCCAAGGACCCCTGGGGGTCCCCGGACCCCACTTTGATAACCAATGGTCTATTGTCTACTACTGAAAAAGCCTGAAGGTTAATTTAATGGACATGCAAATCACGGATTGCAGCTTTTCATTTTAACTCTGAGGACTCTCTGAGTTACACACGGATAAAATAACTCTGAGCACCTGTAATGTCTTTGTAATTTTATTTAGTGTAACCTTCGGCAGTCCAAAGACCTGCCACATGTAAACTTATCTCCAGTCACAACGCCTTTGGAACATGATACATGTAGCTTACAAGCTAACATTTAACAGGCGGGCTGACTGGCTGGCAAGATGTTGTGCCGGCAAAAGTAATGCAAGTGGAAATGTATTGTTTCAACTCAGTAGCAGGCTGTACTGGTTGCAGTTGCACCAGAGTACAGTTACTACACAGTAAATCATGTTAATGGATCTCTGAGGGTGTAAAACTTGACCCAAATGGACCTGGACGTAAGTGTCGATTTTTACGTTGAGATAATCTTTCACACAGAATACGTTTGCAGTGCCATCTCTTTGCCATGTCTTAAGTAACTGTCATGGCTTTCCTCAGGCACGCTGAGAGGGCAAAGTTATGTTATATTAAACTACTTTCTCACTGAACAATGTACCTCTGAGGTATATATTTTGGAATGTTGAGATAAAAAGGAAAATGCATATTTGTATCCTGTGTGTTGAGCCTGATGTCATTTCTGTTAGGACAGCTGTGCATCGACAATTTCAGCGATTCTGTTGGTACGCCGACAGAAAATGTCCAACTAGTTAGACAGGATGATTGTTACCAATCTGTCACCAAATAGGCATGGCCTCAGAGAAAACTACCACTCCTTAATTTAATGATCCATCTCTCTATCAGTGAATGTCATTAAACAAAGGACAACCAGATAGTCTTGCACTTCAGGTTCAAGTGAATCTTTGCCTTGGATTAGCCATTCAAACCGTATATCTTCTCTGTTGGGCAGAAACTCAATTTTTCAACTTTTTAAAATTCTGTTTAATAACTCATTTCTCTTGAACGTCCTTTACGTCTGAGTGTGGGTTTTACACATATTTAACCAATGAAAAGTATTAAAAAGCGCTTCTGACTAAACCTCCTAACTCCATTGGATCCTCAAACTGTCGGTCAAACCACCTAACTCCCAACTTGTGGAGATAGCTGTTGTGTCCATCATTGATTAGAATGACCAAGTCAGACGGAAAATCTCCACATTAATGGTCAAAAACCTCCAAAACTCCACTTGAGCTGTTTTTGGGTGAAGTGATGATAATATAAGGAAAGGACACATTCAAGTATCTGATAACTGATAAATGTACAAAGTAAACTAGTCACCATACCAACTTTGACGAGGCAGTGTTGTGTTTTAAAAACATGTTTTGTTTTCTTTCATTTCCTGAAAAGTTAATATTTTTGGACAAAGCTGGTTTTTACCCGACAGCAGAGATATACTTCTTTTGACCGGGGTCTCCCAGGGCTCTAAACTTTTCCCTCCACACCAAATCTCTTCACCAAAAAATAAATAAATAGCTGATCTACATGCTCACACGGCATGCAGTGAGCTTGTAGATCTGCTACCTCTGCCGAATATTTGCCTATTATGACATGCAAGAATAAGAGATACTAGGTTTCCTGTGATTATGTTATTTTATGTAGTTATAGATAGTGCCTCACATGATTTCACATCAAGGTATTGGGGAACCCAGAAAACAAGGGGGAAAAAGTGCTTGGCTATGTTGCTCACTCTACCTTTAATAACACAAATGTAAAGTGTCTTCTATTTTTTCTCATTTTGTTATTCTGTCCAGTTAGTGATCTCCAAGGATCACCCCTCCGCGTCCTTAAAGGTGCATTGGTCTGCACTGGCCCCTGCTGTGTCCAGCCGTACATAAGATCACGTTGCTAGGAGATGAGCCTCAAGCATACATCCGTGCCTAAAATGATATGTCATGACCCCCAAATGTATATTTATAGGATCGAGGACCCCCATCTGAAAGGATGTTGTGCTGGGAACTGGGAAGACCCCCATAAGAGAAGATTTTCTAAAAGGTTTTGGAACCACTTGGTCTATAGAGTTAGAATTAATTCCCCTCATTCCTCATTTCCTCATCTTTTTTTTAAGCCGTTTCTCCTTGTTGAATGTCTGCTTTTATCTTAACTAAGTACTCTGTTATGGCCCTCTCAGACATGATAATAGGCGACATATGCTTTTTTTTTTTGCTGTGGTATTATGAGGTTATTATAGTGACAATGTGACGGTATACTGTGGTGGCGGGTTGACGCACTGGCAGTGTTAACCTCATGCACTTATTATGTCAACTCACCAACCAAGAGGCTAGAGAGAGAGGCTTAAACCTGCAATCCAGCATGACTTCTGTTCTTCAGGTCCAGTTGTTGCCTTAAGTACTAAAATATATAGTCGAATATGTTTACTAAGTACTTGTTTTCAGCACTTTGTGCTCCTAACACATCATGGTACATATAACCATTTGTAACCACTGATTGTACTGTTGTTAATGCTTATTGCAACTGCATGAGAACGTGCAACATAACTTTATTTCTGCTCCTGAGGAATGCAGGCTGCATAGGAGTAAGAAATGCTTGGAACAACTGTAATGTAGCCTAGAGATTTTTTTTTTTACATGCTCATGCACAGGCCGCTGGCTTTTTTAGCTCTTTATGCTTTTGATAATGGTGTGACAATGTATATTTATTATTATTATCAATAAAGAGCTCAAAGTCAAAGGCATATCATGCAGGAACCGAAAATATAGAATTATTAGATCGTATAAACAAAAAATATGTTATGTTGGTGATTTCTTAAAAACTTGCGATAACTGGCTTTTAGTTATGCCTTAAAAAGAAGACAGAGTTGGGTAATCATATTTCCTGATAGACTGGGCCATCCTATATTAAAATCGCCTAGTGGGTGGACTTCCTGTTTATGCCTTCTTCTAGCACACCAGCAGTGCAATTGCTTCCACACTAGGCACAAATAATAATGCATGCCATAGGAAATCCAATACACTACATTTCATGCTTGCCACCTTCATATTTACCGTACACTGTGTATTTGTACATTATTTCACAATAATAGCCCTATATATAACTACATAATGGTGCAATACTTATTGTGCAATACTTATTAGTTGCTCCTACACGATATGCGTCACATTTTCCCAGTTACACAGCGCATGCGTGGATATGAATAAAACGACAGCCGTTGCCTCAGCGATGCCCATACATCAGTCGGATCGGTGTTGCAGCGTACGTAGGTGTGAGGGCAGCATAGGGGCCCGAACTCTAGATGTCAAACCTCTAGTTATTGCAAAATGCCCCTTCACCTTCTGTATTTAACCCTTTAAGGGCTGGAACGCATCTGTGTCATGTTTTTTTTTTTTAGGTAAAAAGAGTTATTTTACACTTTGGCTATTCAAAAATAGCAGATCTACAAGCTGCCGCGCTATGAGCTTGTATATCTGCTATTTTTGAGACATTGTAAAAATGTGTGCAAATCTTTGAATATATATTTTTTCAAGCGAACATTTGTAACTCAAATCTTTGCTTCTGGTGGTCCCTGGAACAAAATATTTTGAGATGGGGGGTCCTTGGCCAAATACATTTTGGGGTCCTTGACATGAAAAAGTTTGAGAACCTCTGACATAGTAACATATGTTTTTTTCAAAAAACTGTTTTTAGAAGACAGACATTTTGTAGAATTGGGACTCGGCTCTTAATCGGTTAATATACTCTAATAGTCTAATATAACAGTCAAAAGAGTTTATGTCTTGTGTTCCGAGCTACGCTTCTCTCCATTGGACTTTAAATGTGCTGACCAACAAAGTGTGAGCATTCCATTTACTGCTCCATAAAGTCTTAAAGCCATTGAGCTAAACTAGGATGGATATAGCCTATACCTACATAAAGGTGCAGTGCAGTATTCTGATATAAAGGGGTAGAATGGAAGAACGTAGCTATGCACTAAGTGGAGGTTTCTTCATTTTCTCAGAATTACATAATTGAGGGACTTACTTCATAGCCGGATGAAGACAATTTGACCAGCCATTAACACTAATTTACCTTTTAGTGCTGAGCTGGCCACTACACATCAGAGTTGTGGCGTTTTATCGGTATGCCGTAGTGGAGCCAGACGAAAAAAAAGGGAGAAACACCGTCACCTAATAACACCTTAATCATGTGCAGTTATCTACTGTATGCGTAGACGTATGTCTGTAGGCAGTGTTGCCATGTCTGCTTATTATAAGCGACTTTGGGCTTGTCTATCTGTAAAGTAGCTTGTAAATATTGGTAGTTGCGGCAACTTGCGGGTTGAGTTTTTTTGGGCTTCTTTCTAAAGTTGCTTATTTGGGCTTGCTGTCTAATGTTGTGTAAACCAGTGTTTCTCACCCCCCCCCCCCCCCCCCCCCATATACTTGTGTGGTTAAAATGTTTGAAAATAGCAGATCTACAAGCTCACAACGCGTCGCATATGTGAGCTGAAGATCTGCTTCAAAATAGCCGATGTGTGTATACATAGGTTTAAAGTGCTCATGTGTTAGTCGCTTCATTTGGGCTTGTTTTCATAGACCTGGTGGCTTAATTTCTCTCTCAAAATCTGGCAACACTGTCTGCAGGCTCAATCTGTCGATGCTGGCCTCTGAATTCTCATTTTATGGCCCACATATTTATGGTCCCATTACTGCACTTAAATTCATTACACACTAATTGGATAGTGTGTGTTTGTGTGTCCAGAGTAGACGTGTCCATGTTTATACTGCAGATTAGCAACCGGCGCTACAAAGATTGTGTGTGTTGTTTGTTTCTGAATGGGTTGCCTGCGATTTTGTGTGTGTGTGTGTGTGTGTGTGTGTGTGTGTGTGTGTGTGTGTGTGTGTGTGTGTGTGTGTGTGTGTGTGTGTGTGTGTGTGTGTGTGTGTGTGTGTGTGTGTGTGTGTGTGTGTGTGTGTGTGTGTGTGCAGTACAGTATGTATGTTTAGAGAAGGAAAGCGTACAAGTTGTTTTTTTTCCTTGTGCAAGGTTGCACAATAAAACTGGGCGTGGGGGCATCATGATCATGATGTCTGGCTCACTGGGTAAAATGTTGCTCTTGTTATTCTTGGTAAGGCTCCATTTCACTCTGTGTTTTGGTTGTCTCTAACAAAAAGGTGTCTATGTAATGAGAGAGACGTCTCCCCCCCCCCACCACCACCACCACCAGACTGAAAACTGATTTCTTCATCTGATTTTGCAATCACTTTGTCTGGCATTCGGCCAGAGTTATTGACCTGGAAGGAATGTGGTTTATCATAACTGGGGCCTGTGTTGTGTGTTCCTACACAGAGACAGGAAATCCAGTGATGTCAGCTCCCCCCCCCCCGTGGGGAGCTGGGGCCCATCTGCCCCATTCTGTACCTAACTGGTTGGTTGGCTGTCTGGCTGGCTGCTGTGCAGGATCTAGGCCAGTGATTCACACTCACAGCCTTTCTTCAATGTCAAAGACTCCCCGGTTTGACGTGCATTAATGGCCAGTACGTGGTTTTTCAACCCTTTTCATATCAAGGTCCATTATTTATTCGGCATTTGAGTCACGGACCACCATTTGATGAGATTGAGACTGACCCTAGACTTCGAATATTTTGTTATCGTTGGATAGGAGGATTTTGTGCACAATTCCATGCTGTATTGATGTTGGTACCATAGGAGAGATAACAGGCAAACGTTGATCAAAATAACAATTCTTTAATTAAGTAATGCAGATGTTTAACAATAATTTAACTCTTGAGAGTGTAAAATGAAATTGGACCCGTAAGGGTCCATTTGGTTTCATTTTACACTCTCAAGATTTAAAGATCTATAAGGGTCCATTTGATTACCAACTCTCCATCATTTAGCTGGGGACCACCTGGAAACCCCCTCAAGGACCACTGGTGGTCCCCGGACCACTGGTTAAGAACCACTGCATTAGGCCACGCCGGACACCCATTTGATTCCATGTTTAATCTCTGGGACCCGATCTACACTGTAAAAATCTGAGAGGTAGATGGAACCAAATGGTAAGGGTACCATTTCCAGTATCAGTGGTATACATGTAGTATGTTGATTTGATATCACATCATGTTAAACAACTTAAACCCATAAACGTTTTGCCTATAATGATGATATGCCCAAAATAGGGAGAGAGCCTGGTTGAAAGTTGAAAATCTATCTATAGCTTTGTGTGTGTGAAGCATCCAGCCCTAAGAACAAGATTCACATGGGGAGAGAAGCATGTGTGTGTGTGTGTGTGTGTGTGTGTGTGTGTGTGTGTGTGTGTGTGTGTGTGTGTGTGTGTGTGTGTGTGTGTGTGTGTGTGTGTGTGTGTGTGTGTGTGTGTGTGTGTGTGTGTGTGTGTGTGTGTAGGATGTGGGTTTGCCATGATGCCATCTACCTCCCAAAATGGGTATTTTTCTGTGATTTGATCACGACCAGACCAGAGTGAACATGGGTATGCACTATGCATGCTTTCACATGCACTGCTTAGTAGTAGAATTGTAGGCCCAGAGGTGTCTTTTTTTTGTTCACCCAGGATTCACTAGTGAGCTTTTTTTTACTGCTATTTATAGAACTGCTGTGTATTGAATCTTCATGCTCAAAATAAATGTTTTGTTTGTATGTTTTTCAGTTGAAATGTGTGCCTGGATGGGGTGTTTTTGTTGTAATTGTAAATGTAAAAACTATACTATACTACTTGTTTCACTATTTAAAAATTCCAATTGAAATTCCCTTAACCCTTTAAGACCGGGAGAAGCATCTGTGCATCTGTGACCAAAAAAGCATTATTTTACACTTTGGCTATTAAAACACTTCACCTGCCAGAGTTATTTCAGATTTTTTGCTGTTGTCTGCCAGAGATTTTTCATTGAAATTAAAAAAGTACTCCGGAGCCGAGATACAGAATTTTTAAGTTTTGAGTTAACAAGGAAGTGGATGGGAGTCTAAATCTTCGAAAAATCATATCTCCTTGGTCTTTGGGTCAAATTGAAAAAAAAAAAATAATAATAATAATAATAATAATTTTTCAATAGAACGCATTTATGCGATCTTGGTGGCCAAGTGCGCTATTTAATAGATCGCATTTATGCGTGATTGGCAGGAATTGAGTTAAAAAATAGCAGATCTACAAGCTCATAGCGTGGCACTCGGTATTTTTGAAAAATCGTGAAAATGTGTGCAAATCTTTGAATATATATTGTTTAAAGTGAACATTTTTAACTCTATTCTTTGCTTCTGGGGGGTCCCTGGAACAAAATATTTTGAGATGGGGGTACATATAGTTTTAGTGGTCCTTGACATGAAAAAGTTTGAGCACCACTGATATAGAAACATACGTTTTTTCAGAATACTGTTTTGACATTTTGTAGAATCGGCTTCAGGTCTTAATGGGGTAATATGGCCTATTTAGTGCCATCCACAGAAGTGAGTTCTGTGCATCCATGTTTCTAGCTGCGTTAGTGGTGGTGGGCTGTCCGTCCCGCTAACCATGGGGGATGTATTTGTACATCAAGCTGACTCACGCTGCCCTATGGGCCACAGGGCTCGACAAGGCGTACTACTACTATGGAGATGTATATAGTTTGAGTGGATATCCTGCCTTGAAGTGACTATGAATGCTTTGGGTTTCTCTTGAAAGAGTTGGAGGGCTCTCTTGGCGAGATAGACATCTTTGATGCTGTTTGACAGGAAGTAGAGACTTGAGGCTTTGTCAACCTGGAATCTCTTGTGTGGCTTACTTGGCGAGATAGCAGTCAGCTCATCTTTGATGCAGTTTGACAGGAACTGTTTTGCTGAAACTTTCCCCAAAGGTTCCACATGGTAAGTAGAGACTTGAGGCTTGCCAACCTGGTATCTCTTCCGTGTGGCTTCCTTGGCGAAATAGAAGTCAGCTCATCTTTGATGCAGTTTGACAGGAACTGTTTTGCTGAAACATTCCCCAATGGTGTGTCCTGTTCCACATGGTAGTTGGAGCCTCGCCACCCTGGAATCTCTTCCGTGTGGCCTCCTTGAGTAAAGATGGGAGATTGTAGTGGTCGTAGTCATACACTACATGGATCTCCCTATACTCTTTGGACTTGCTGTTTAGTGTGGCTGTGAAGTGGTCAGCCTACTGGGCACATAATGGCTTTCCAATTCTCTATACCAGAGCCATTCCACCCATGAGAGTAACCTTCTCGCCGATTTTTAGATAGAATGCTATCTAAGTTAGATAGAATGCGCAACGTGGTCTCTCTAGGGGATACTAGTACTGGTGGGCGTTTTTTTCCCTAGATTTACTCCTGTGACAGGCAGTCTTGGCTACGTCAAGATGTTCATTACAAGCTCCAGTGCAACATCTGAATGCCATTTAGTCAATTTCTCAACAGAGGAGGTGGAGCTGTTGCTAAATTTACCATAAATGCATTCAATATCCTACTACAATTTAGGCATTTGAGCAGACAACAAGGAACTACAGGGAACTGTACTTACTCAACAACAAGGACATATTATTATGCTAAATCTGAGCCATAGTTAACCCCAAATCAGACCCAAATCAGTTTGAATTACAATATTTTGATTAGTTATAGAGTGTTGCCCATTCCTAGCTGTGTTGTGCTGCACAATAGAGCTGATAGCCGTCAACATGTCCACTCTTGTTCAGCAAAGCCAGCCTTGGGCTGCAGAATGTAATGTGAAAATGATACCTATGTGTGTGTGTATTGTGCAATGTTGTGGCTTGCTTACTGGATTGAGGCCACCCATGAACTCTGACACGTTTCGCTCCAGGTTTATTTAAAGTAGTACACCATTGATTATGTGATTAGAGGTTTCCCCGATACTGATACCAGTATCGGAAAAGCTGCAGATATACTGCCTAAAATGCTGGTTTCGGTATCAACGAGTATGCCAGTCTATGCCATTCCGATACCATGTAATTTATCACATGACGAGATAGATTTCATTTACCGTAATATTTTGAATTGATGTTGCACTACTGTTTTATGTTCTATATACCAGGGGTCTTCAACAGGGGGCTCGGGACCCCTAGGGGGTCCTCAGAGTAACTACAGGGGGGCTGCCAAATCTTTGTGTGATAAGGACTTTTTTTTTTTTTTTACACTAACCACTTGAACCCTTGCATCCCTATTCTCAGGGGAACGTTAGCCGAAAATAGCAGATCTACAAGCTTGAGCGAGCTTGTAGATCAGCTATTTTTGGCTTGTAGATCGGCTATTTTTGGCTTGTAGATCGGCTATTTTTGGCTTGTAGATCGGCTATTTTCGGCAAAAGGGGGAAACATTTGAAAATAGAGCAGATTAAGTACAGAGCCAACGGTCAAGTTTAAAAGTATTGAAGGTTTAAGTGGTTAAATGTCTGAACACAACACATTTAACATGAATACAGTATGTAGTGGGGGGGTCCCTGCTTCATCTCTCTCTCAGCTAGAGGGTCCTTGACCTGAAAAACGTTGAAGACCCCTGTTATATACTGTACTATTTACATTATTATTTTTACTAACTTGTAGCTGCACTTAACAATCAAAACATTTTCAAGTAATTGGCCCGTTAGGGTCCATTTTTGAACCCCCTCAACTCTCAGAGTTACAGACCTTTAAGGGTCCATTTTGAACCCTTTCAAGGAACCATGGAACCGCACTTTGAGAACCTCTGTCCTAGGTTTGTTTAAATTACACCCTGTTATCGGATCGGTACTGCTTCATCTCTCCGCAATTTGAGACGTGTCGCAGCGCGACGCGTTGTGAGCTTGTAGATCTGCTATTTTCAGAGCGCAACACCGGACGCAACCAAACATAAAATGACTTGTCTTTTAGTTCTACTGGATCTCTTCTCCATTAGTCCCTCACTAACATTTTAGTCTAGTTTTTTTTAGTCTAATTTGTTGACGAAATTCTCAGTATATTTATATATCTTTATAAATATCAGTCTTAGTTTTAGTCATCATAGCTTAGTTTTTATTTTGTTTTTATAGAGTTTTTATAGAGTTTTTATAGAGTTTTTATAGAGTTTTCGTCAGTGAAAAAAGGTAGTCGACGACCATTTTTTGTCATAGTTTTAGTCGACGAAATCAACACTGTTTGGAAGGAAAAACTGGTATTGGTACATTACATTACATTACATTACAGTCATTTAGCAGACGCTTTTATCCAAAGCGACACATCACTATCACTATAATGTGATATGAGAGTCATCATTAATGTGATACGGTGTGTCTGCGACTTGCTGCGGTGGGACACAGGCCCCTTTTTATCTGTTTGTGATGCCTTCTCCTGTGTTTTTGTTGTGACTCTATCAGCTCGGTGTATGACGTGAAGTCGGGCATGAAGATAGCGGTGAAGAAGCTGTCCAGACCCTTCCAGTCCATCATCCACGCCAAGAGGACCTACAGGGAGCTGCGACTGCTGAAACACATGAAGCATGAGAATGTAAGTCACCACCTTGTATAGTAGGTACTAGGGCTGTCAACTTTCCTCAGAAATTATATTCGAATATTGGTCTTAAAAATTGGCAGATATTCGAATACATTCGAATATTATTATTATTATCATAAAAAAAATATATATATTTTTTGACAGAAACAATACAAAAAAACAAACAAAATCGAGTGCTCGGATCCAATAAAACATATATTTTGTTTGTTTTTATAACTTGATACATTGTTTTTTTGTATTGTCCCTGTCAAATAAACATAAAAAAAAATATTCGAATATTAATTTTCATAATTGAATATACATATTTTCCCCATATTTGAGGAATATTCGATATTCGAATATTAATTCACCAGCCCTGGTAGGTATAAGGATGGGACCCCTCATCTTAACATCTTTGTGCCAGGGACCCCCCCCATAAAAGATTGGTGTGGTGGCGTTCAATTTTTCAAAAGTATTCCAAATGTTTCAAAAAACGTATAACGTAAGGCAAGGGTTCCCAAACCTTTCAGGCCGTGACCCCCCCAACAAAATCACATTTGAACTGGGGACCCCCCACCCTGACAAGCACTTGGAAATGTAGGCATTACATTTAGTTTGGCTCAGTTCCACAGATAAATATTGTGAAAATAGCCGATCTACAAGCTCCCGCGAGGCGTTGTGAGCTTGTAGATAGGCTATTTTCACAATGTTTGCCTCTTTCTTACATAATGACAATTTGGTATAAAAGAATGTGCAGATACCCTGTATACACTTACACTGTATGTTGGTGTGTTTTACTGTTGAGTGAGAAGATAATGTTGCACTTTAAGCTTATCATCTGGGGACACCCCAAAATAATTTGGGGACCCCCCCTGGGGTCCCGACCCCCGGTTTAGGAACCACTGACGTAAAGTATAAAATAGGTTAAAGTGGTTTTGATGCTATATTAACAAATCTTGCTGGGGACCACCCTGGAATCCCCCTCAAGGACCCCCTACTTTGAGAACCACCGCAATTAGATATCAGTCAGCTGCAACATGTGAGTCCTTTTACTGGTGTGCTCAGGTTGTTATGGTGTCCATTTCTTTGTTGGCTTTTAGACTCGTTTTTGTTTTCTGCAGAAAATTAACCGGGTGGCTAGTTCCGCCCTGGGGAATAAATGGCACTAGAGTTTTTTTATGCTGACTCACACTAAAAGCAATTAACAGGAAGCTCTTAACTGCTACGCCTGAATGGTTGGATTCCTGATCATTCCCGGCTCGTTTGTTTGACTGTTCCAGCTCACAGGGAAAAGAGGAAATAGCGTTTGACACAAAAACATGAGAAGAATTTGAAGCTGTTATTGACTGAGCTCTCGGCCCAGGTGTGAGGAAGGCATGCATGCATACATTATATACAGTCAGTGGCTTCATCCAGTGGGAACTCTGGTTAACCTCCATTAGAAGGGGTTTCCCAGGGAAAGGTCATAGTGCTGCATGGGCCGTTGGCTGGTGCTCTGAGTCATCCATGTGGTATGTCAGATATGTTGTCTTTAGGGGCTGCACAATGTGTCGTTTCAGCATCCACTCTGCACTGTACACTAACAGTGGTGTAAAGTAACTACGTACATTTACTCAAGTGTTGTACTTAAGTACAATTTTGAGGTATGTTTAATTTACTGAAGTATACTTCTACTCCACTACATCTCAAAGGCAAATACGGTACTTTTAGTCCACTACTATTATTTGAAAACTTTTAGTTGCTAGTTACTTTGTAGATTTTGATTATTATTACAAAACATACATTAACCACTTCAGCCCTATATACATTCCAGCCATTTGAAAATAGCAGATCTACAAGCTCACAATGCGTCGCGATAAGATTTTCATACATTTTGTGAATGTGACATTATGCATAGTGAGTAGTACTTTCTACTTTTGGTACATTTTGATACCAATACTTCTGTACATTTACCCAAGTAAAATTTTAAAATAAAAGTATTTCTACATTGCAGTATTGATACTTTTACTTAAGTAAAACAATTGAGTACTTTTTCCACCACTGGTGTACACATACTATGTGCAAACGGTGACATTGCAAAAGGTTTAGCCAAGACAAACTGGGCCGGTCGGTCACATTGTAATAAAACACTTTTACTTAGATTTTTTCAATGATTGATTGATATTGAATACTTTATTAGTCAAAAATGTAAACAGCACAAGGTACAGTCTGACATTAAAGGGATAGTTCACCATCGATTAGTCACCCCATGGAGACTTCAATACATTTATTTTTTTTGTCGCATTCCTAAGCCAATAATTTGATGACCAGCGGACCGGTAGGCAGCAGTTCCGGTAGGAGAAACAAAGGAGACTCTTTGTATCTCCTACCGCTGCCGGTCATCAAATTATTGGCTTAGGAATGCGACAAAAAAAAAAAAATCCATGAATTCAAGTCTCCATGGGGTGACTTATCGATTGAATAATTTTGGGGGTGAACTATCCCTTGAAGGCTAAAAGGATCACACAAAAAATGTCTCCTGATTTTTCAGGCCAGTTTAGAAAGAATCCAGTGACCTACATTTATTTATGGACGGTGTCAGGGCATTCCTCCACTAATGTGGAGCTGAGACGGTACAGTCCAGCTGATGAATAACACTGTGATTTAATGATTTCTGGGTAGCTGGTAGCTTGCATGCACATTCTGTGTTAAAAGAGGTGTCATGATGTTGAGTATCGAACAGCTTCCTCACCTTAAACATCTTTTCTATAGTGATCAATTCTTTCCAAATGAAGCTAGTGGAAGTCTACTCGCATGCAAGATCATCGCCTGCATATATCAATTTACAATAATAGGCATTTAGCAGACGCTCTTTAGCCAGAGTGACTTAGAATAAGCAAGGTAAACACACATACACACTGTCAGTGGTGGAAAGTAACTAAGTACATTTACTTAAGTACTGTACTTAAGTACAATTTTTATTTGTACTTTACTTGATTATTTCCAATTTCCAATACTTTTTTAATACATTTTGATACCAATACTGTCTGTAACAGAGTATGTCTACATTGCAGTATTAATACTTTTACTTCAGTCAAAAAAGTGAGTACTTTTTCCACCACTGCACACAGTACATCAAATGCAGAGAGACAGTGTAGTTGTGCCTCAGGAAACTAGAATCACGGGTAAACCAAGAACCGAGCATCTGTTGAAATGATCTAACTCCTACTCTATTTAAATTGCAAGGTTGCAAAAAAACAAAAATATTGCAATGTCAACTTTTTTCTAGCATCGTTCAGCCCTAGGTGTCTTGCTTAGCTCTATTGGGTTTTGTGGTGTCTTATTTCCTCTCTGTTTGGTTGCTGATGTGATTTTATCAATATGGTATTACTGTAATACTAGGGAAATAACCCGTCTTTGCTTGATGCATTTACTGCAGATTTTCTCTCATGCCTATGCGAAGGCCTCTGCACAGATATTGGACACGCGCACGCACGCACGCACGCACGCACGCACGCACGCACGCACGCACGCACACACACACACACACACACACACACACCCCCCCGGGTGAATCACCTAAGAAGCACACACGTATATATCCACTGTTCCCTGGCTCTTTTGTTGCAGCTAGGGTACTACTGTGAATAAAAAGCTGTAAACTTGTGGTGACAGAGTGCTTGGAGACCCTGATTTCTCTTGAGCCCACCGTGTGTGGTGGTGGATGCACTTTATTACAAAGTGGCTCTGGTTGCTGCTATCTCCTAAGCAGCAGCAGATGTAACGGAGCTGCGTGCGTAGAAGTGGATTTATTGCACAAACGGAAGGGAAGTGTTCCATTGTGCTTGTCTGCGATGCATAAACATTTACATTTTATTTTGGAAATAGCAGATCTACAAGATCACAGCTTTTAGATCGGCTATTTCCACTATTAATATTGGGTTTTTTTTTAATATAAAAGTTATTAAATATGTCAGTCATTTCTTTGTATATTTAGGTTATTTGTCATATCTGCCCTGTGCAACTTCCAAACCAAAAAGCATATTGTTATGTTCCCGGTGTTCCAACGACAAAAACACAATTCAATCGCTATTGGCAATCATTTGTGGGACAATTTTTCGTTGTGTAAAATGTCATAATCGTGACTGACAGCCCTATGCAAGAGATGTCCAAAACATGTCCTGGATCCTGTGCTCTACTTAACCCAATACCCTCTACTCCGCCTGTCTGTCTGTCTGTCTGTCTGGCTGTCTGTCTGTCTGTCTGTCTGCCTGCCTGCCTGCCTGCCTGTTGTCTCTCTCTCTGTGTATCCGGGAGCTAATCTTTCAAACCGCTGAATTGTTCAGTGCCAAATGTCTTGTGCACGCTGCCAGTAAGTACTCCTGTGCTTTCCCCCACATGTTTTTTATTTATTTTTGGAATAATTTAACTTACATTTTTACAATGGAATACAGTACACAATAGGGATCCGCCTGAAACCTTGGCCACATTTGGATTTGTATATCGTCTCTGTCGGGTGGAAACCTCATTATGTCCAAAACTGTGACTTTTCAGGATTCAAATTCAAAAGTAAGCAAATGCAGCAGATCTACAAGCTCAACAGCTTGTGGATCTGCTACTTTTGCTACTTTTGTGCAACGCTGTAATATGATCAAGTAGGGCATTAATTCGCGAAAAAACACAAAAAGTTAAAATATGGATATGAGAGGTTGAGCTTGTAGATCTGTGACTTTTGCTGTTTTTTAATATAAATCCTGAAAAGTAACCGTTTTGGACAACAATTTGCAGAACAATTGAAACCGTGTTGCATCATAAAGCCCACCCACTCCTCCACCACCTAAAAAACACGCACGCACGCACGCACGCACACTCTATGTTAATTGCATTACTTTCTCACCTACTGGTAGTGAGCGTACGTAACACATGAGAAATTGTTTTCTTTTTGTTCTGGCTGTGAGATTATCCGTTCCCTCACACTGTTGCCGGGGGGGACTCCCCAGGAGGGGCTTTCGATTTTTGGAAAAAGGCTGAAAGAGGACCAATCAGCAGTTTTGTTTTGGCCCCCGGACCAACCAATGAGCATTGAGGTTTATGTGTGTCCTGCGTGGGCAGGTTGTTGCTGGCAGTGTTTCTAATCTACTACCTGCCTCCCGCCCAGGCTCTCTCTGAGGGGGAGGCACAGAGAAATCTGTTGCAAAGGCTAGATTATTGTCTTCCAAACCCTGCCCATAGTAACTACATTTTAAAGGGTCTTCAACCTTTTCAGGCCAAGGACCCCCTAGCTGAGACAAAGACGAAGCAGGGACCCCCTCTATATTGTATAAAATTGTGTTTCAGAATTTTAAAAAAAATTGTTTACTTGGTCTGCTCCTTTTTCCCTCTGCACCTATACCTCTTTGCCAAAAATAGCAGATCTACAAGCTAAAGTGCTCCTCAGAAAAAGGGATGCTAGAGTTCAAGTGGTTAAGGTAAAAAGAATAAATCCTGTAGTAACCCTGTAGTAACTCTGAGGACCCCCTAGGGGTCCCGGACCCCCTGTTGAAGACCCCTGTTTTAGGGGATACCTAGTATGGGTTTAATATTTATTTATTCTCTATTTTGTGTTTCCAAGAAGTAATAAAAAATTTACTTTTGATATAAAAATACACAAAAAGTGTCTTTAATGGTTTAGTTACAATAATGTAGAAGATGCACATGCTACTGTCTTTGTTTATTTCTGAAAACCGGTTTATAGGCCAATGCAATGCTGTTATTGTAACCTAGGATGGTCATTTGATGAAAAAAAACTAAACAAATCCCCTGAACAATTTCACGCAAACAAACCCCCCCCCCCCCCAAAGTTTTTGGGTCGAATATTGGGGGCGTGGTCGAATATTCGAATAATCGTTATGAATGGAAATATAGTAATATCGAATTTCATTTTGGTCACTTTCACACATCCCTAATACCCAGTCTCTACATGTATGCAATTGAAACAGAAAACAGCCACTTTCAAACAGCAGAAGGAAGTGCTGCCTGGGTTCTGTCACAGCGGTGTCTGTAAACAAATCCCAAAGTTCTGCTTGTGGTGAGGCAGACCGTTTTCAGCCAAAACATTTATGATATCTATTTGAGCAAGGCAACAAAAGATGGCCGACGCGTTTCGACAGTCAGGTCTTCAACAGGGCCATTAGTCACTCTTAAGTAAAGGCTGTGTTTGGCATTCAAATCATTCTGACCAATGACTATCACACATCAGAGGATGCACTACCATAACACAACCAGTGTTGCCATGTCCACTTAGTACTGCATAAACGGAAGGGAAGCGTTCCATTCCATTGTCCACTTAGTTATTAAGTGACTTCAGGCTTGTTTTTTTCTTAAAGTCGCTTGTAAATATTGGTAGTTGCGGGTTGCTGTTTTTTTGGGGGCTGATTTCTAAAGTGTTAGTTGCTTATTTTGGCTTGCTGTCTAATGTTGTTCAAACCAGTGGTTCTCAAACTATTTCATGTCAAGGAACCCCAAATGTATAATGCATTTGGACCCGATCTTAAAATGTTCTGTGCCAGGAACCCCACCCCCATACAAGATCAAGATGTGGTAAACTTGCATCTTTTTGGCTTGTTTTCATAAACCTGGCCGGTTATGTCTCTCGCAAAATCTGGCAACACTGAACACAGCATGTGTGTACTAAGTACATGCAGTCTGTGCCGTCTCTCTTCCCTTCTGTCGTCTTTCGCTTTCTCTACGTCTCTGTGTCTATATTGTTTTCCTTTTTTTAAATTTCTCCAGTCTCTGTTTCTTTCTGTACTTTCTGCTGCATGTCATCGTGGCCCAGCCAGCAGCCACACAATAACAAACAATTGTTACCTTGCAAATAATGCGTGCGGGAAAATGCACTGCGACCAGCTGTGCAGGGTGTTATATATTCTATATTTATCGCTCTTGCACTTGTTTCTGTTGTTCTTTTAGCATGCTCAGCTCCGCGTGGATTTCCTGTTATGTAATCTCACACACACACACACACACACACACACACACACACACACACACACACACACACACACACACACACACACACACACACACACACACACACACACACACACACACACACACACACACACACACACACAGACTTCCCCTGGGTACTGGAGTACAAGCGAAAAAAAGCAAGAAGAATGTCACAAACAACAAATATGTGTCATAACACAGAGCACACACTCACTGGGGCCGAATAGCTTTCACTTCCCAAGGCTTGGATCTGCTAGAAATCAAGTAGTACAGCTTTACAGGCATGAATGTGAAGTAAACAACTGTCGGTCGTCCATGCGGTTTGAATTTCGTCGACTAAAACTATGACGAAAAATGTTCGTCGACTACCTTTTTTCACTGACGAAAACTAAATAAAAACAAAATAAAAACTAAGCTGCGATGACTAAAACTAAAACTAAATATATTGACAATTTCGTCAACAAATAAAAACTAGACTAAAATGTTAGAGAGAGACGAGTGGAGAGATCCAGTAGAACTAAAAGACATGTCATTTTATGTTTGGTCGTGCTCGGGTGTTGCGCTCTGAAAATAGCAGATCTACAAGCTCACAACGCGTCGCGCTGTGACGCGTTGTGAGCTTGTAGATCGGCTATTTTCAGCATGCAACCAAGTGTAAAATCTAAATTTTATTTTTCAATTTTATTCAAAAGACTATGACTAAAACAAAATCAAAATTTGCTGTCAAACTCAACACTGCGTCCATGTCAATACTTAACATGTTATCAATCACAAAGTAAACTCATGAGTCTTTTTGTGCATCTGCTAATCTAGGAAGTGATTTTTCTATTGATTGATTGATTGATTGAATACTTTATTAATAGTTTGCAAAGACAAGCACAGGGAAGTACAGTTCAATACAAGGTCTGTTAAGAGGATTTTAAAACCAAGAAAGCACTATGTCGCTTGTTTCCATTGGGGTCCTTTGTACTCAATTCATCGAAACATTTAATGACAGACAAATATACACTACTATGCAAAAACATCATATAAACTGGTAGAAATCAAAAATAAAAATATGTACAGTAAACATGAAGATGCTTTTGCCTGTGATTTATAGCATGAGCAGCTTTCCTCATTTTAAAAGTTCTTGTGTGTTTGTGCATTTTTGCTTTAACCTGTTAAAACCAGGAGCTGCGAGCTTGTACATCTGCATTTTTTTAAACGTTTAAAAATAAATATTGAAAGTGTTTGAATTTTCTTAAATTCATTTTGTATTTTTTTACACAAATCTTCTCTTCTGGGGGTCCCTGGCACAAAACATTTTCAGATGGGGGGTCCGCGCGGCCATTTACATATCATTTTGGGGGTCCTTGGCACAAAAACTACTGATTTGGAAGGCATTTGTAGAATGGTTGTCAGGTCTTAATGGGTTAACGCTTGTTAAGGAGGATAAATCTGTGGAAGGACATTCTTCATTTCCTCAGTAACAGAACTACTCAGCTTGTCACTTAAGCAGTTCAAAAATATTTGCTCGACCTTGCTCTCTCTCTCTCTCTCTGTCTGTCTCTCCTCCTTTTTTACACAAAGATTGACTAAAATTGAGTGTTTTTATTTGTCACTCACCCACACAAATAGGGCTGTCACGATTAACACAATTTAAGTTGACGAATAATTGTCATTCAAATACTTGCGATATATAATCGTATTTTTGGCATTGAACATTATGAATAAAAAAAAATGTGTTTGCTATTAAGGCTTCGTTATCAAAATTGGCACAGGGCGGATATGACGAATAACTATACAAAGATAGATTACTGACATATTTAATCACTTTATACTTTCATTTTTTTTTTAAATAGTGGAAATTGCTGATCTACAATCTTACAACGCGTGTGATGCGTTGTAAGCAAGCTTGTAGATCAGCTATTTCTGCTATTTTTGGAAAAAGTGTGAATATTTATGAAAATTTCTCAACATGGAAACAATTATGACGATTATGCAAAATAATTGCGATAAGGCGATTATGTAATCATTGTGACTGTGCCTACGTACAAGTATGTGCAGTGAAATGTTGGTGTGACATTCGGCAGACCGTGCTAACAATAAACAAGATAGCGATATGCAACGAGATAAGAACTAATACGATGGTGTCCAAACACAGTCGCGCCGTTTTTGTTATTATGCCATTACTTTAGCTAAAAGCCATGTTGTTGCTTATGGGTAAGTCTGAGATTGAGCTGATATAACTATTTATTTCAGGAATTAACTAACTGGTTGCTAAAGTGGAAATGCAACAATTCAGCTAGAGAGGCCATGTGAAAGTAAATCAAATAAACTCAAATCTCATTGGCTAACCGCGTCTGAGATTTGTGCATTTGGTTGTTAAAATGCTGCAATCTGGAGCTTATTTTAATGAATAAAATTGTATTTTAACTCATTCAGTGCCAGACTTATTTCTGGCTGTGTTTGCCCAGTGCCAGAGATTTTTCAATTGTTCTAACCTTTTCAAGTAGTCACAGAATATTTATCTCCAGTATGATCGATCCCCTGATGGTTGCTGATCACGGAGGGTTTCACTGTGCTTCCGTGAAAAAATAAAAAATATAACTCCAGTCACTTTTAGTTCAGCACAGTCGAGGCCTGTGTGTCACTGTCTAGCTGATGCTCTTGACACTTGTTTATGTTACTCAAAGCAATTATGTTGTGTTATGTCTGCATCAAATAGAACTATGCCTAATCTAAGATGCCATCAAAGCCAAGAATTTTTACACGACAGTCTGGTATTATGTAATTCTTTGTGTGAGCTGTTGGAAATAACTTAGTTTTTAAAGTCTAGATCAGGGGTCTTCAACGTTTTCAGGCCAAGGACCCCCTTGGCTGAGAGCGAGTTAAAGTAGGGACCCCCATTATATATTGTATAATTTTTTTTTTTTCCCATAGATTTCATAAGCAGCTTCATAGACTTGTTTCACAGCACTATCATGTTGGATCCATGTTAATGTGTATTTCCAGACATTTAACCATGCACCTAAACCATACTTAGTAAACCTGACCTTTCACTCTGTACTTAGTCTGCCATTTTTTTCCCCCTACATCAAACCACTTTGCCGAAAATAGCAGATCTACAAGCGCACAACGCCTCGCAGCTGTGCGCTTGTAGATCTGCTATTTTCTCCTTTTGAATAGGGATGCTTGGTTGAAGTGGTTAATGTAAAAATCACACAGAGATTTGGCGGACCCCCTGTAGTAACTCTGAGGACCCCCTAGGGGTCCCGGAACCCCTGTTTTGAAGACCTCTGGTCTAGATGAAAACAATTTGACGAATCGTGACCCCAAGAATTTCGTCGACGTCCAGTACATCATGTGTGTTAGTCTTCTTCTGACGTCTGTTCTATTATCTGGTCCCCCAGGTGATTGGCCTGTTGGATGTCTTCACGCCGGCGACCAGCTTGGAGGAGTTCAGTGACGTGTAAGTGGCCACCTGTCTTTTTCTCTCTTTTCTTCTCTCCCTCCCTCTCTCCCCTGGGTGTTCGGTTCTAACTCCTTCCCTGCGTCTCCTGTGTCACGCGGCCTCCTCCCTCCCTCACCGAGCTCCTTCCTCCCTCCCTCCCTCCCTCCCTCCCTCCCTCCCTCCGTACGTACGTACGGAGCGGGTCTCCCCTTCCTTCTCCTCTTGCATAACCAAAGCATTCATCTTGGCCTGTAACTCGAGCGCACCAACCCACGACATAAACAACAGAAATTGGAAATACTCCAGTATAAGTAAGAATACCTCAAAATTGTACTCAAGTACAGTACTTGAGTACATGTACTCAGTTACTTTACACCACTGCAAAGCATTCATCTTGGCTGTATAACTCGAGTACAACCCACCACATAAACAACAAAAATTGCAAATACTCCAGTATAAGTAAGAATACCTCAAACTTGTACTTGACCCATTAAAACCGGGAACGCATCTGTGTAACCACTTGAACCATTATTTTATACTTTGGCTATTCAAAATTAGCAGATCTACAAGCTCATAGCGCGGCACTCGGTGCCGCGCTATGAGCTTGTAGATCTGCTATTTTTGAAAAATCGTGAAAATGTGTGCAAATCTTTGCATATATATATATATTTTAAATAAAACATTTTTAACTCAAATCTTTGCTTCTGGGGGGTCCCTGGAACAAAATATGTTCAGATGGGAGGTCCACGGCCAAATACATATAATTTTGGGTGGTCCTTGACATGAAAAAAAGTTTGAGAACCATTGATACAGCAACATACGTTTAAAAAAAAACAAAAACGTTTGATTTAGAAGACATTTGTGAAATCCCCAGAAGCAAAGATTTGAGTTACAAACTTTAAAAAAATATTTTCATGATTTTTCAAAACAAATAGCAGATCTACAAGTCAACGAGTGCCGCTCTATGAGCTTGTATATCTGCTATTTTCTTGAATAGCCAAAGAAAGCTAAAAAATGACACAGATCAGCATCCCTGGTCTTAATGGGGTTAAGCAAAGCACAGTACTCGAGTACATGTACTCAGTTATACTTTACACCACTGCACAGCATTCATCTTGGCCTGTAACTCGAGTACAACACAGCCCACCACATAAACAACAACACTGCACAGCTCCAATTTGGCTTTGAGATCATAATCCTTTAGCTCATAACATAAAGGGTGCTTAAAGGCCGGCGAGCATGTGACATGGCTTATGAAAAAGAAGTGAATGTAAGGGTGCATGATGAGCACGTGTGCTGTGCACGTTTATAATATGCCAGTCTCCATGGTAACAACAGACAGACACCCTCGTCTTATATCCGGAGGGACCTGCAGGTGGGTGCACGTACTGTGTTGTATGTGTTGCACACAATATTCAGTCAGTGACCTTGAATTCTTTTATGTTTTTATTTTTTGGTGTTTTTTGTGAGCTGACCTGTGTGTGCTGCACACATGCACAAGCTGCAAAAGGTGTGAAATAGCAAGCATAGCAATTATACCAAATGCTAAAGTGTTAATTTACTAAATGGGCCCTTACAGACCTGTCCATTTAGTTGCATCATTTAGTTCCATTTTGTGCACTCTAGGACAGTGGTTTTAAAACCCTTTTCATATCAAGGTCAATTATTTATTCGGCATTTGAGCCACGGACCACCGTTAGATGAGATTTAGACTCTCGGACCCAAAACGTAGAATATTTTGTTATTGTTGTATATATTTTTTTTTCCACAAGTCCATGCTGTATTGATGTTTGTACCATAGGAGAGATAACAGGCAAACGTTGATCAAGATAACAATTCTTTAATTAAGTAATGCAGATGTTTAACAATAATTTAACTCTTGAGAGCTTTGGGAAAATGGAACCCCCTCAAGGACCACTGGTTGAGAACCACTGCTCTAGGAGTTAAAACACCATGGATTTTTCTGTGTCTACAAATGAACCCCAGCTAAAGATATGGCACTTGTCTGTCTTCTTGCGTTACGCTTATCAGAGCAGCAGAAAGCGTGTGGAGTGGGCTCTCTCTCAATGCATTCAAAACAAGCACTACGCTGCTTGTGTATCGTTGCTATCGGGCAGAAAGAACACTCTTATCTCCATACTTTAACTTTTTGTGTTTATCGTAAATGAACGCCCTACTTGATGATACTACAGCGTCACACAAAAAGCATCAAAAGTAGCAGATCCACAAGCTTGTTTTGAGCTTGTAGATCTGCTACTTTTGCTATTTTTTTTTATTGAACTCTTGAGAGCGTCACAGGTCCATTTGGTTCCATTTTACGCTCTGAAGAGTTAAAAATCTATAAGGGTGCTTGATCATACCACCGCAAAGTGACACGTTTTGAGCTTGTAGATCTCTTTTGCTAGACGATATGCAGAAATGCAATGCTTTGCCTCTGAATGCATGCACAATTGCAAATCCATGTAGTGGCTTGCATGCATAAGGAGAGAGAGAAGGAATCCACTTGAAAAGTGCTTTGTTGCTGTGTCGGGTAATCCGCACGTGTGTGCGTGCGCACAACAGCAAATTACCTATACTCAAGCTGATCCATATGCCAAGCCACAAGACGGTAACGCCACAGACAACCAAGGAAGGAATGGAGCAGGTGGAAAACAACACATGGATCAGGTTATTCAGGGCGAGGGCTCCACCCTTCATCATCCTAGTGAGAGAACATGCACGACCACACCCCTGGATTGTTCCTGGTTCATGTGCTGTTGGAGTTCTGCTCCATTCTTTGTCTTTTGTTGAGTGTTGATAACCCCATTAGGACTTTTGAAATGCACAACAACACTTTACTAAGACTGTGCTGGTAACATTTTTTTTAAAAGGACTGCACCATCATGACACTTAACCTATATGTGCTATGTTGGTAACTTTTTAGATGAATTGCACGTCATACATATTGGGGTTTTAAAAAAAAAAATGTTTATGCTGTTTTTAGTTTTGGTCTTTTTATGTTTCTTAGATAGGCTTGATGTTTTATGTTGATCTGCAAGTAACGAAGGGGGAACGGTATTTCATTTTCTGTATGTAAGTACATGGAGAAAGAGACAAATAAAGGTTGGCCACCAACCCTCATCTCAAAATATTCAGAAGAAAGTATCACGATGCTACAAACGTTTGTGCCGCGCTATGAGCTTGTTTATCTGCTATTTTTGAATAGCCAACCGTGCTAAATTCTAAAATGACACAGATGCTTTCCCAGTAATAATGGGTTATTAAACAGTGTGGTAATGTCGTTAATTTATATTTGAGTTCATGGTTTATGATGTTGTGGTTTCAAGCTCTTCTTACTTATTTTGCTTATTTCTGTTACCAAGTACTTACACCATTAGAAAATGGATAGAGGAACAGACAGGCAATGATCAAATAATATAACCTCCCAAATCGTTTGATTTTATTTAATACACGCTCGACCACTTTTTACCCTGGCATCCCTAATTTGGGTCGTGTCATTAGGCAAACCTATATACGTTTTTTTATCTTCAAAAACTGAAGATCCACAAGCTCACAACAATGAACAAGCTTGTAGATCGGCTAGTTGTTTCACTATTTGCTGTACAGTTTTAAGTGGTTAATTGGAAAGGTTGTGTGTGTTTTTCAGGTACCTTGTGACCCATCTAATGGGGGCAGATCTCAACAACATCGTCAAGTGTCAGAAGCTTACGGACGACCACGTGCAGTTCCTCATCTACCAAATCCTCAGGGGGTTAAAGGTAAAGCTAAAGTCATTATTGATGGAGTGATGTTCTAATAACCGATGGATGTTGTGTTACCGTCATTATTTGGGTTGCCAGAGTCACTTTTCTGTTTTAGTCACGTAAAGCAGTGCTTCTCAAACTTTCAAATACCCCTAAATTCATATGTACCCCCATTTGAAAATATATATTTGTGCCATGGACCCCCAAATATTTTAGAAATAGTGCACATTTTTCAAATATTTTCAAAGATATACAGTACATAGCTGATGTATATATAGGTTTAACATTGTTAAAGTCATTTTGATGCTGTATTACCTCATTTTGCTGGGGACCCCCTGGAACCCCCTCAAGGATCCCTGGGGTTTCCCCAGACCCCACTTTGAGAACCACTGACATGAAGGGTATTTCAGATGATACAATCGGCTAGGGACACAAAGTTCAAAATTCAGTTCAAAGGAAGTGGGGAGTTGCAGGGTTAGCTAGCAGAAAGTAGAACAGCCATAGTAACCCTGCATCTACTGTATGACAACCATTAGATTTACTGTAAAAAAATAAATTAGGGGTGAAATAAGGGTGAACTGAACTTCATGTATTTAAACACTTTCGACCTGGGCGTCCCTGTTTTGGGCACGTCATTACGGCAAAAGTGTCGTGCAGCGAAAATAGGCGATCTACAGTAGGCCTATAAGTATGAGCTATTTTCGCTGCCTGACACCATCGTACGACAAAGTATAAAATAGGTTCACGGTTGTGCTTTATTGTTACATCTTGAGTAAGAGTAAAACTTATTTTAGTTCGGCTTGCTTCAGACAATGCAGCAGCATAGGTATTAATAATAAAACCGTAAAAAGATTAAAAAGAAAGAGACAGAGAGTGCTAAAAAGAGCAAAAAAAAAACATCAGAGTATGTACACGTGCATATGATCTTTATATTATATTACATTATTATATACACCAACAGCATGTGTTGCTGCCACCTAACTTTATGTAAACAACTTCACAGTATCTTATATATACAGCAGATTAGGTAGGAAAAATAGGGCTTAATTGGTTAAAAACAAAAGTGACTTTTAGTGTGTAATCTCCTTTTCAAGTATGTTTACCGTCAAGCTAAATGTAATCTTGTTCTTTGTTTTCCTGCAGTACATCCATTCTGCAGATATCATTCACAGGGTAAGTTACACGCTTCTTTTACACTATTAGTGCTGCCCTGTAGTATATCCCATTCCACAAACCGTTCCATATTCCACAGAGCCTGTATTGATCAAACCTTCTTGGAGTGGGTTTAGTTTCAACGTCACATCCATTCATTGTGATCTGAAGGCTAGAGTTGAAGGCATTTGATCAATAAAGGCAAAAGCAAGGCTCAAAGGAATAGTTCACCCAAGAAAATACGTTATTTCTATCGCTTACCTTTGACTCGCGCAGAGAGTTTTAGTTTGTTAAACATTCCTTAACGGTGAATCCATAATCCAAAAATGAAGAAAAAACTTGAGGAATGGAATTGATCAGAGACTCCACATAACCACTGCAAAACAATATAAAAAAATCTGTTTTGGAAGGTTTCTGTCCATAAATGACTTTATGGAAAGATTTCTTAGTTTTAGCTGTTGTTACGTGGATTCTCTGATTGATTCCATTCATCAAGTTTTCTTTCTTCATTTTTGGATTCTGTATTCACCGTTAAGGAATGTTTGACAAACTAAAAGAAACGATAGAAATAAAGTCATTTCTTGGGTGAACTATAATTCCTTTAAAGCATAAGTTAAATGTCCTGTAACACCATGGATGTGATAAACTTCAAATGTTTAACTGCATACCTTCTCTTGACTGTGAGTGTTTCCTGTGTGTCTGTCCAGGACCTGAAGCCCAGTAACCTGGCTGTGAATGAGGACTGTGAACTCAAGGTGAGAGAAAAGACAACCGTCATCTGTAATGATAGCGCTATATATCAGATTGACCAATACATCAGACCGATATTAGCATTTTGCATTGGCTGCTGAGGACGCCGATATGGCAGATGTTTGTTTTGAAATAGATCATTATTTCCATTGTTGATAAAGATGTTAATTATCCCGTGGACAAAAGTCTAATTAGTTTTGCATTTGAATGCATAAAACGTTTTATTTAATAGCAAGTCCTTTATTGAAAGGTAAAATATGGTAAACAATAAACATGCCTGTCTAGAATGAAATTACAGTGGAATCAGGTGCCTATTAGGGTACAGAGTCCGCTACATTAATTGTGGATATCAGAATCTTTGAGAGAGAGAGGATAGAAAACTTTTGGTTGAAACGCAACCTCAATATACATATTTTTTTCTCACTTACTTCCTCCCGCTCTGGTTTGTTCGTTATATCAGCCTTTTTGTTCTCCAAAGTATTTTGATGGGAAAATATTAATATTCCAGACAGGGTGAAGTGTATAATTTATAGAATTCGAGCAGAAAAACGTAATTACAGCATCATAGCTCCGGACCCAGCGGGGCAAAAGCACCCAGAGCACCGATTTCAGACAGTTAGTGTTAACAGAGATGCTGTCCTTGAATGGTCATATTCTATGTACAGGCATGCTACACTTATAGACAACATCAATGGTATTGCTGAACCAGCTAGAAAGAGAATAGTGTAGTGGAAAATAGACCTCGGAACAGTTGTTGCCTATGAGATCCTACTGACAGCAACAGGAGCTTGTGACAAGACTCCCTGCTGTGAAGCTAACACTCTATAATGGTCCAAATACAACTCTAAGAATTCTATTATAGTATCGGTATCAGTATCGGACTTGGACAAATCCATATCAGACCTCTACCCCTCGTCTACTGCCTAGCTCTCACTCACCTGTGTGCCCCTCCCCCCCTCCCTCAGATCCTGGACTTTGGTCTGGCCCGGCACACAGATGATGAGATGACCGGCTATGTGGCCACACGGTGGTACCGAGCACCAGAGATCATGCTCAACTGGATGCACTACAACATGACAGGCACGTACACGTACACGTACACGCACACACACGCACGCACGCACGCACGCACGCACACACACACACACACACACACACACACGTAGATTTAGATTATTATTACATCCCCAATCACGTCAGCCCAATTTAAACGTTGGCTATTTGAAAATAGCCGATCTACAAGCACACAACGCGTCGCAATGCGACGCGTTGTGTGCTTGTAGATCTGCTATTTTCAAAAGATTTTTATACATTTTAGACATTATGATAACTTGTGAAATGGGGCACTCTGCATAACAAGTACTTTTACTTTCGGTACTTTAAGTATATTTTGATGCCAATGCTTTTGTACTTTTACTCAAGTAAATTTTGAATACTGCACTTGTAGGCTACTTTTAACAGAGTATTTCTACAATAGGATATTGATACTTTTACTCAAGTAAACATCTTTAGTACTTCTTCCATCACACACACGCACACGCACGCACACACACACACACACACACACACACACACACACACACACACACACACACACACACACACACACACACACACACACACACACTCTGACACCAGCACCACACATAGACATGTTTCTATAAATGTACAGTATATATGCATAAATTATGCTAAGCATTGTATGTATAATTGAACATCATAATAATGCATCATGCATAATTTCTGACACCCATGCATACTGTTTACATTTCTGTTGAGCGTAAAAAATTGACCCTTACAAATGCACTTATACATTTAAAGACATAGTATGTAACTTTGCAATGTGTTTACATAACAAACAAAAAAAAATATATATTTTTTTTTAACAAATTATTTTCCTCTACACCTGTAGTTGTCAGCCACTGGAGCAGTGTGGTGGTGTTTACCTGCAGAAACACACTGCCCTCTCCCTGTATTTTGGTATTTTCTGTTTGTTTTGGTTGCTCAACAAACATTGTCTACCAAAGCAAACAGTGGAAACACCAAAATACAGCGAGAGCGCAGTGTGTTTCTGCAGGTAAACACCACCACACTGTTCCAGTGGCTGATGACTCTGCGGGTACAGAGACAAATGATGTGTAAAACATGTATTTATTGTTTGTTATGTAAACACAGAGCATAGTTACATAGTGTGCCTTTAATTGAACACTCAGGAATGTACTGCACATTCTTATCTGTATAATGTTGTGTGCTTTCAGTGGATATCTGGTCGGTGGGCTGCATCATGGCTGAACTCCTCACTGGAAGAACACTCTTCCCCGGCACAGACCGTATCCTTCCATCAGTGTCACTCAGTCATGACCAACACGGAGATGAAAAGAGCTCTAGATTACAACCGTGTTTTATCTCTGGTAGAAGCTATTGAGATATTTAAAGAAATGATTTCATAGCCGCACAGTGGAACCATATTGATTTATTCGCCCCCCCAGTGGCGGCGGCTTTTCCCATCTGGTTGCTTTCAAAAGAGTCGAGACTCAATACTTTATATCGTTGCTGTCGAGCAGAAACCTATTATCTCCATATTCTAACTTATTGTTTTTTTTTGAAAATTAACGCCTTGCTTGATCATACTACAGCGTCACACAAAAGCATCAAAAGTAGCAGATCCACAAGCTCGAAACGCGGTGCGAAGCCACTCGTTTTGAGCTTGTAGATCTGCTACTTTTGCCGTTTTTGAATTTAAATCCTGAAAAGTAACAGTTTTGAACATATGAGGTTTCCAACCAAAAGAGACGATATCCATATCAACACAGTTGTTTGAAAAAAAAGCACTTAGAGAGAGAGAGAGAGAGAGAGAGAGAGAGATGAGGAATAGGACAACTATACACATGGATACAAATTGGCCCCCATTTCCACTCATTGGGCAATATCAAAAACTTGATTTTATAAAGGAACTGTACTGTTTGAGTTAAGTGCCATTGTTGCTGATTATATTCAGATCTAGGGAGTGCATTAGTATCAGTTGGTGTATTGTGTGTGTGTGTCTGTGTGTGTGTGTGTGTGTGTGTGTGTGTGTGTGTGTGTGTGTGTGTGTGTGTGTGTGTGTGTGTGTGTGTGTGTGTGTGTGTGTGCGCGTGTGCAAGTCCTGTGGTCTCTGACTCATCGTAGCCCACTGTGGTGCGGCGGCGCTCCCACTGCTTTTGCATAATACCGGAAGAAAAAACCTTCCTCTTTGCCCACCCCCGCAAGACCACACACACACACACACACACACACACACTCAAAAGTATAATGAAATCCACAGTGTTCCATGTTCAAATAATGTGCCTTATTTAAAATGAAACACTCTGGAGTCCGGATCTTACTGTGTAGGAGCGTTGTTGCATAATAATGTGTTTGCATGCTCTGTGCTCTGTGTTCCTAAGCCAGCTTATCCACTCCTCTGCTCTGCTGCATGGCACTGAGTGTTAGTCCATGTGAGAACAGCCCTGTATGTTCATATCGTGCATAATGTCTTACCTAAGGCAGTGGTTTCCAAACTGGGGGGTCGGGACCTCCAGGGGGGGTCCCCAGATGATTAGCTTAATGTGCAACATTGTTTTCTCACTCAACAGTAAACAAACCATCATGCAGTATATGTGTATACAGGGTATCTGCACATTTCTAAAGTGACAATTTAATGACTTTTAAGACCCTTTTTACCCATTTAGACCTGGAACGCATCTGTGTCACTTTTTCATTTGAGCTAAAAAAGCATTATTTTACACTTTGGCTATTCAAAAATAGCAGATATACATGTAGATCTGCTATTTTTGAGAAATCGTGAAAATGTGTGAAAATCTTTGAATATATATTGTTTAAAACGAACATTTTTAACTCTTTATTCTTTGCTTCTGGGGGGGTCCCTGGAACAAGACATTTTGAGATGGGGGTCGGCGGCCAAATACATATCATTTTGGGGGGGTCCTTGACATGAAAAAGTTTGAGCACCACTGATATAGAAACATACGTTTTTTCAGGAAACTGTTGGGATTATAGAAGACATTTGTAGAATCGGCTTCAGGTCTTAAATGGGTTAATACCAAATTGGCCAAATTGTCAAATATTAGGTAAGAAAGAGGCAAACATTGTGAAATTAGCCGAGCTCACAGAGCTTGTAGTTCAGCTATTTTCACAATATGTATCTGTAATGCCTACAATTCCAAGTGCTTGTCAGAAGGGGGGGGGTCCCCAGTTTGAATATGATTATTTAGGGGGGGGGGGTCGCGTGTGGGTGGAGGATATATGATATAAATTCTTGAAATGACCTCATATCCTTGGATACATTAGAACGGCTCCTATTCTTTTCTCCCAGACATGTGGGATGTGGGTTAATGCATGCGTATCTATAATATTCATGATTTTAACCCCGCTGGGGTGAAAATTAAGCACAAATTGTAACCGTACAATATTGCAAACTTGCTAGATAGCATTTTCTGCTGACTGTGTAAATATGATTTTCCACCTCTTTGCATTTTGCTATTAATCTCTGGACTGGCTTCAAAAAGAACAGATGGTTGAGAATCCTGAGCCTGTGTGAGGTTGGGCCCTCTATGGATCTCACTGATGATGACATGTGAGATCGGGTTTCTGTCTTTGTAGTTCTTTGTTCGTAGACCTTATTAACCCATTAAGACCTGAGGCAATTCTTTAAAAAAAAAATTTTTTTGAAAAAAAATCAAAACATTTTTTTTCAAGATTTTTCAAAAATAGCAGATATACAAGCTCATAGCGCGGCAAAAATCTAAAGTGACACAGATGCATTCCAGGTCTTAATGGGTTTTAATCCTGCAGGGGAAAATCAGTTTCAGCTTTATCCAGGTGATGGCTACTCAGATGGTCATGATGCAGGTGCTGTAGGGGTTACAGTAAGTGTCTTGCTCAGGGACACGTTCAGTATTCACTGGGTGGGCCGGCGGATATCCTGTGTTGTGTTTGAATTACAGTCTGGTATGAATTGCTGTTTTCATGTGCTTTGGTAGATACTTTCTGCCAATGTGTATGGTAAATTGGAGTCTGTTTGTTTGATATGAAGGAGAAATTCTATAGTCATAGACTTGGCAATCTTTGAGATACTGTTGAACTGATCTGTGAGCAGTTCTATCAGTAACAAACTGATAGAACTGCTATCAGTTTCAAGTTTCAGTTTCATGCTATCCGGCCATGTTAAGGACAATTGGTTTGTTGAGGTTAAGGCCATGTTAAGGACATTGGGGTTGTTGAGGTTAAGGCCATGTTACGGACATTTGGCTTGTTGAGGTTAAGGCCATGTTAAGGACATTGGGGTTGTTGAGGTTAAGGCCATGTTAAGGACAATTGGTTTGTTGAGGTTAAGGCCATGTTAAGGACATTTGGTTTGTTGAGGTTAAGGCCATGTTAAGAACAATTGGTTTGTTGAGGTTAAGGCCATGTTAAGGACATTGGGTTTGGTGAGGTTAAGGCCATGTTAAGGACTTTAGGTTTGGTGAGGTTAAGGCCATGTTAAGGACATTGGGTTTGTTGAGGTTAAGGCCATGTTAAGGACATTGGGTTTGTTGAGGTTAAGGCCATCATAAGGACACGGGCGGAAGGTTAGCCAATGAGATTGCATGACTTCAAACTGCCAGATTGTGTAAATTGTGTAAGATACGAGGAATGTTCTTGTCACATTCCTAAGCCAATCATTTGATGACCGGCGGACTCAATTGAGTCTCCTATACTGAGCAGCCACCCGGTCATCCGATTTATTGGCTTAGGA
Organism: Gymnoscopelus microlampas; assembly: GCF_963454915.1. NCBI lineage: Eukaryota > Metazoa > Chordata > Actinopteri > Myctophiformes > Myctophidae > Gymnoscopelus > Gymnoscopelus microlampas. The sequence continues at coordinate 50,082,784 of NC_139944.1, read as the reverse complement.
ATGTGACAAAATGTGCTCTCCATGAATTCAAGGCTTCATGGTGTGTGTAATTGATTGGTTGAACTACTCCTTTAACTGTTGCACCCTTATACTCTCCCTACCAGCCTAGCAGTCTTTCCTGTATTCGGGTCACCTCTATGTTATTGCATTGCCATGTCAACAGCACACAGTCTGCTATATTAGTCTGTGTCCTGATATCAGGCTCCTGTTTACCTGTTTTGTAATTGTGAGTTAACTCTATTAGCAGCTATGTTCACCTATTAGCGATTATTAGCATGCCAGACTCTTACGTGTGTCTGCCATGCATGGTGCACTCCTGTAATCCACTGGTGGTTTTCTAAGGTCAGTATGTTGTTGAAGGGGGGGGTAAATCTACAGTTGATTTAGTCCTGATGGCCGATTTATACTTGGCCGTGTGCCAAAAATAGTCGATCTACAAGCTCACAACACGTCGCAGACGCGCAGACCAAGCATACGTTTTCTTTGTCTTAGTTCTACTGGATCTCTTCTCCACTAGTCCCTCCCTAACATTTTAGTCTAGTTTTCATATGTTGATGAAATTGTCAGTATATTTAGTCATACAGTGGCTTAGTTTTCATTTGGTTTTTATTTAGTTTTCGTCAGTGAAAAAAGGTAGTCGACGAACATGTTTCTGTCATAGTTTGTCAACGAAATTAACATTTTCAACTGATTGTGAACCAGGAACCACCACCACCCTGATTAGCAGAATCTACCTGGGGACCACTGTTGTGCTGGGTGGGGGATACTTACAGGGAGCAAAGCAAAGCAAAGCAAAGCAAAGTTTGTTGTTTACCCAGGGTGTCGGACTAAGTACGAAACTTGTTTCCAGCCGGACCCTGCATGGAAGCCTTGCTCAAGGGCTATTCAGCGGTGATTCATGATTGATGTGATGAATTGGGGAATCGAACTAGGGACCTTCCGGTAACAAGGCCGCCCCTCTAACCATTAGGCCACCGCTGCCACCGCTGCGAGATTCTATAACTCCCTTTTCTGAGTAATTGTGACTTCTCAGTAACTGACCCATTTTTGCTTTTGCTGTAAGCTCTGGGGGATTGAGCCTGAAGACAAAAACAAGGGATTGTGTTTCATATACAACATGTCCCTCGTCTTGACAGAGTCTGAGGACATGTTGTCAATGACCTGGTGTTTGAAGTACTTTTGGTATTGGAAGCACAAGCCTCCTTCAAACGACCACTGATAATGATTAGGCCTGTCACAATTATTACATAATCACCTAATTATTTGAGATAATCACGATTATTTTTGCAAAATCGTTTCCATGATGTAAAAATACATCTTCAAATGTAAAAAAAATAAAAAGCAGAAATACCAGATCTACAAGAAGTGATGCTTTGTAAGCTTGTAGATCTGCTATTTCCGTAGATCTTTTAAACGTTTTTTCAAAGCATAAAATTATTAAATATGTCAGTAATGTTTTTGTATATTCAAGTTATTTGTCATATATGCCCATGTTTGATTACGAAGCCGAAAAGCCAAACAGAAATGTAGTTTTTATTCATACTGTATGCTCCAGTTGTCAAAGACAGAAACACAATTAAACAATTAATCGTCAACTTAAATTTTGTAATTATGGCCCTAAAGCCTCCTTCAAATGACCACTGACAATTGGCCATTGACATATTGATGAACAAAAGAAAAGAGTCCGCACACCGTCTTAATGCTCCCGGCAATTTTATGAATAGAGCGGTCAATATAACAACGTTTCGGCGGAAACTAAAACCGCATTAAGACGGTGTGCGGACTCTTTTCTTTTGTTCATGTTTATTCAGTTGGATCAAGCACCCGTTCCAATTCTTGGATGTGCGTGCACCACCTAACCCCATTGACATATTGGCCATTTTTCAACATGGAAAGGATTATGGCGACTATAACGGCTATGCAGAAAATAATTGTGATTATCTTAAATAATTGCGGTTAGGCGATTTATGTAATAATTGTCACAGGCTTACCCATGTAACACACACACACACACACACACACACACACACACACACACACACACACACACACACACAGACTCGCACACACCCGCTGAGCGTTACATGCTGTGTAATGTTTCTGCCTCCATAATGTCACAACCACAGCCCTTGACCTAAAGGCTACAGATATAAACCAGCTGCAGCAGATAATGCGCCTGACGGGTACGCCACCGGCCTCGCTCATCAGCAGGATGCCCAGCCACGAGGTGAGACGCTCGCAATCTTCACATTTATTTACCCCAGACGCCTCCCAATCACAGTAGAAACAAAAACGAGCACACTCAAGTCTGTATATAATGCAATGTGCTGGGTGCACGGCTCACAAAGACTCACTCGCTATGCGCGTGACATCATCGTACCCGGAAGTTATGCGGGAATGCCTACTGGAGTGGCAAAAAAAAAAAACTTTCTGGCCCATACATGCAAACAGAAAAGTCCTATTTGATTGTATTAAACAACGTTAAACTCCCCAACATGGCAGCTGTACGGAAAGCTTGAATTTTCCTCTTTCTATCTGCAAAGTTTTTGTTTCATAAAAATTCAGCGTAGACCAGAGGTCTTCATCAGGGGGTCCGGGACCCCTAGGGGGTCCTCAGAGTTACTACAGGGGGTCTGCCAAATCTCAGTGTGATTTTTACATTAACCACTTCAACCAAGTATCCCTATTCTAAAGGAGAACTTTAGCCAAAAATAGCAGATCTACAAGCGCACAATGCCTCGCGCTGCGAGGCGTTGTGCGCTTGTAGATCTGCTATTTTCGGCAAAGCGGTTTGATGTAGGGGGGAAAAAGAGCAGACTAAGTACAGAGTGAAAGGTCAGGTTTACTAAGTATGGTTTAAGTGCATGGTTAAATGTCTGTCTGGAAATACACATTAACTTGAATCCAACATGATAGTGCTGTGAAACAAGTCTATGAAGCTGCCTATGAAATCTATGGAAAAATAAATATTCTATACAATATATGATGGGGGTCCCTACTTTATCTCGCTCTCAGCCACGGGGTCCTTGGCCTGAAAACGTTGAAGACCCCTGGCGTAGACATGTTATGAGCTACTTTCTGTCCATAAATTCTGTGCAGGTGTCAGAGTTTGTAAGCGCTCGTTTTCAATAACTCAACGTCCTGCTGCCTCCTGCATTATGTGACATTTAGAAACAGTTGGTACACAGGACCGTTGAGTGATTTCCAACGAGCGCTTCCAAACTCCAATGCTCCATGCTGCTCAATGTTTTGCCACTCAGTCTAGATGAGGGGGGGGGGGGCGTGTCCCGGTGGAAAAGTGACGCATGGCATGTGCATACTCTCCATAAGAAAATAATAACCTGCGCTCCAAAGTCCTTCTGGTACTTTTAATTCATTTAAGGCACGGGCAGCATACACGGACGCGTTTTGGCGTCAAGCCATCCTCAGCGTGTATGATACACGTCGAGGAAGGCTCGACGCCAAAATGCATCCGTGTATGTACTATGTATGCTGCCCGGGCCTTAAATGAATTAAAAGTATCAGAAGGACTTCGCAGTGCTGGCCTCCCAATCACAACCAATGTTCATGTTTACAATCAATATAAACGACATTATTTTCACACAATGAACACACACATACAGTACACGTATACATTCTGCTCTTGCCCACCAATTCCCCTGTTTCCTCTGAGAATCTAAATAGGTAAATGTTGCATTTTTACATAGCTGCCTTTATCCAAAGCGCTTTACAATTTGCATTACATTCACCCCATTCACACACCGATGCCGATGGAAACCTGCTACCATCGGGAGCAGTTAGGGGTTTAGGGTCTCAAGGACACTTCGACACTAACTCAGGGGGGAGCCGGGAATCGAACCGGGAACCTTCTGTTTCCCCGAGCGGCTGCTCTAACCTCCTGAGCCACTGCTGCAGCATCTCAATGCTTCCCAGAATGCTTTGCAAGGTGCAGCAGTGTTTCTCATAACCAACAGTATCTGAATCGTTGTTTTTGCTGTTAAAGGGATAGTTCATAGAAAAAATAAAAATAAACTATAATTTGATGACCAGCGAACCGGTTCGGCAGCGGATCAGGTAGGAGACACAAAGGAGACTCTTTGAGTCTCCTTCCAGAACCGCTGCCAGTCATCAAATTATTGGCTTAGGAATGCGACAAAAACATAAATATCCATGAATTCAAGTCTCCATGGGGTGACTAATCCATAGAAAAAAAGTCATTTTGGATGTAAACTATCCCTTTAAACACTTTAATCACTGAAGTATGACCTGCTGACCTGAGACATCTTATAGATTAGATATCACCGACATTTATAATTCCATTAAACACTTGAACCATAGCTTCCCTATTCTGGGGCAAATCGTTGTCTGTTTTTGACCCCGGGCCAAATAAGTATTAGTTTACAAATGGTAGAGGGTTTATGTGCAGTAGTTAAGACAAGGATAATATCATTATAATGATATGTCAGACTCTCAAACTATTAGCCTACCTATATAGTTTTTCAACACCTCAAGTGCCTTTCTACATCCTTGACTGGTTGCATACATATTTTTACATGAGATGTTCATACATTTTTGTCGTTCATCCCTCTATCATAGGCGAGAAACTACATCAACTCACTCCCCCAGATGCCCAAGAGGAACTTTGCTGACGTGTTTATTGGCGCCAATCCCACTGGTAGGTATTTATTTACTGTTGTTAAAGTCACACATTACTGAGCATGTGCTGCATTGCTGTCTGGCTCCCTCTAGTGGCCATTGGTTGTCCTGTCAGCATTATCTTTATGGCTTTCTGTTGCCATGATAGTGTTTAGAGTTTAGTTTATGTTCTGATGTTCCTTTAAGTAAAAGGCTTTATTTGAGTAAAAGTACAAAAGTATTGGCATCAAGATATTCCATTTCCAGCGCAACGGCGCAAGTGCCACAATGTTATTGCCTTTATCTCATGGTACATCAGGAGCAGTTGAGCTGCTTCATAGATGATGATGATGATTATAATAGCGAACGTCTTAAGTTGTACAGCACCTTTTTTTTACCACAATAATAAATAAAACAGAATAAAACAAATGTGTTTTAAACATCTAAAAACTAAATCAGAATGCTAAACTAAATCAGTCGCAATGGCTGATTTTACACTTGGTTGCATGCTGAAAATAGCCGATCTACAAGCTCAGAGCGCAACACCTGAGCGCAACCAAACATAAAATGACTTGTCTTTTAGTTCTACTGGATCTCTTCTCCACTAGTCACTCCCTAACATTTTAGTCTACTTTTTATTTGTTGACGAAATTGTCAATATATTTAGTCTTAAGTTTTAGTCATCGTAGCTTAGTTTTTATTTAGTTTTCGTCAGTGAAAAAAGGTAGTCAACAAACTTTTTTCATCATAGTTTTAGTCGACGAAATCAACACTGCTACTAGCTCTTGTTTTGATCTTCTCTCTCCCTATGTTATTGTTGTGTAGCGGTGGACCTGCTGGAGAAGATGATGGTGCTGGACACAGACAAGCGGATCACAGCGTCCGAGGCTCTGGCCCATCCTTACTTCGCCCAGTATCACGACCCGGACGATGAGCCGGAAGCAGAACCCTATGACCAGAGCTTTGAGAGCCGCGAGCTGGAGATCGAGGAATGGAAACGTAAGATGCACAACCGTAGAGGGACGATCAGTGGCGGTCAGATATTAGGGATGGTGATGATAATCGTTATTAACGTTTATCGTGAAAAGAAAAACGCTCACAATAGTCGTATCACAGGGATTTGAATTTATTGTGAAATTGTCCTCCGTCATACACTGGGATGAATTAGCTTTTGTTGAGCTGCAAATTCAGCACCACTTAAACCCTCTATACTTGAATAAAAACTGACCTGTAAAGAGCGCATTTGGCACGCTCTTATTTCACTCTATACAAATCTATTCGACAAAAAACGTTGTGAGCTTGTAGATCGGCTATTTTTGGCGAACGTTCCCCCCCAGAATAGGGATGCTGGGGGTTCAAGTGGTTAACAAACCCACTGAGCATTTTTCGGGCTATTAGACGTCTAAAATACGTCTCAGGGCTAGGCTAAAACGTTGTTTAGCGTTTTTTTAAGTGTCTGTATATAGACGTCTATATTATAGACGTAATTTCAGCTAAACAGCTAATCAACGTCTAGGCTAAGCCTAGGCCGCTAAAAAACTTTCACTGTTAGACCAATTATAACCCCGTTTTAGACGGAGGTCTAATAGCCGACTATGGCTCAATGGGAAAGTGGCATTTTAAGTTTTAAACATATTTTGATTATCGTGATAATATTGTTAATCGCAATTTTCATATCGTCCCATCTCTATCAGATATATTTATATAGTCGTTGTGTCGGGCAGAAACACAGTATCTCCATATTTTAATGCCTCCCGCAAAAGTAGAGAAAATGGCCGATCTACAAGCTCACAACACGGCACATCGTGACACGTTGTGAGCTTGAGGATCTGCTATTGTCGCTACTGTTGGACGATTTTAAAAGGGGTTACGTGTGCCTGTGGGCGACTAAATAATAACTACATAGGATCCATTGGAACACAGGTTCTGTTTTTTTCTATTTTCCTGAAAAGTAATGGTTTTGGACATAATGAGATTTCTACCCGACATTGACGATGGATGGATAGATAGATAGATAGATAGATAGATAGATAGATGGATAGATAGATAGATAGATAGATAGATAGATAGATAGATGGATAGATAGATGGATAGATAGATAGATAGATAGATAGATAGATAGATAGATAGATAGATAGATAGATAGATAGATAGATAGATAGATAGATAGATAGATAGATAGATAGATAGATAGATAGATAGATAGATAGATGGATTGATGGATAGACATATGGACAGAAAGATAGATGGGTAACTGCGATAGATATTTGTTTGTATACTGTGTGTGTGTGTGTGTGTGTGTGTGTGTGTGTGTGTGTGCGCGCGCAGCATACATATAATATAGTATGTCAATTTCCTAGGCTTAACGACTCTTTTGTTCTCCGTCTCTCAGGGTTGACCTATGAGGAACTGCTCAGCTTCGTGCCGCGGCCATTTGACGAGGACGAGATGGAGTCCTGAATGAACATGGAGAGATTTTTGTAAAACGTCCACCTCTCTTCCTCTTGTTTCACACACTGACAACACTCTGTGAGGACTATCAGTCTCATTTGACTACACACACACATACACGAACACATACACGAACACACTCACGAACACACAACATACACAAGTGCCTGCCATTGTTCACGTCTAGGGTGGGGTGGGGTGGGGGTCACAGCAGTTTCAGGGGTTCAACTTGATTGATTGATCTCCTTCTTATCTTATTTTTTGTACCATCCTCCAGCTTGTGCTTTTGTTGTCATCCTTGCTCGCCATCCATCCATCCATCCGTGGTCCAAGGCACGTTTTATTTTACTTCTTTATATTGCTGTTTTTTCCCCTCTCAGTCTGCGTTAATTTCCCCTCTTTGTGTCGTGTGGAAATTGTAATACACACAGCTATCAGCTATCAGTATTTCAAAAGTAATCAGATTATTTTAGCAACAATTGTTCCTTTTATTTATAATTTTTCAAAGCTGCACATCTTAGCCAGGATATATGACTTCCCTCTTTGTAAGAAACGTGATGTTGAAAATGCAACAGTGTCATGTTATGTGAAACGTATGTCTTTCCACACTCTGTAAAAGCTATATGCTGTGTTGTTACTACAAGAACTTAAATAATATTGTAAATGTAAATAAGACTGCACATTTTTGTAAATAGATGGTTATGTGCGCACCCGTGATCATAACAGTTACCATATTTATGAACGTAGAATTTCCGAGGCACTCTTACTTGAGCCTCTTCACAGTTGAGATGTGCATCAGCTTGATTATTTAGCATACTATAGACACAGTCCGCACTCACTGTCACAAGGTGAATTTTCTTTGAGTTTTTTTTATTTACCGCGGTCATGACAAACAGACGCGTTTCGGCTACTCAGGCCTTCATCAGCATCAGTAGGAGAGTAGCCTACTCAGGCCATGGACCATATATATATAAAGACAGACGCCTCCTCCGACTCTGGGGCGTCTGCCATATTAGAAGGGGCACGCTTCCTGACTCCTGGCCAATCACAGCGCGTCTTTTACAGGACTTGTCAGTCTTGGAAAAGAGGCATTGTGATTGGCCAGTGGTCAGGAAGCGTGCCCCCTCTAATATGGCGGCCGCGATGAACTGCACCGCCCAATGAGATATCTAGGTTTCTATATCTATGATTGTAGAACATGCAGAAGGTGATCATTTTTCTGCAATAAATACGAAGATTTGGCTTTGCTTATATTGCGTTCCTTTTAAGTAGTATGTACTTCCTGAACAGCCATCGGGTTCTACTGCTTCACAGCGTGTCCTTTCTTTCTTCCTTGAACACTTCTGGTTCAGATGAATGTGTTAAAAATGATCCGCCATTCTTCAGCTGAATGTGTTAAAAATTATACGCCATTCTTCAGATGAATGTGTTAAAAATGATCCGCCATTCTTCAGATGAAAGTGTTCAAAATGATCCGCCGTTCTCAGAAATTGAAGAGTACAACCTGCGTTGTTATTGGGCTATCATTAAAAAGAAAACACCTTTCTATCCATTTTTATTGAATGTGGGGATGGGGATCCTCCCTGTATTTATGATCTTTTTATTGTGCCATTTGTATATCACTGTATAAGAGAATATCATTTGTTTCAGAATGTTCAACAAAAAAAACTTTTTATTATTATTTATGGAGAACTTAGACTTAGATCTGAAACCAAAACTATATCGATGATCTCTCTCTCACGCGTCAATTTGCCTGTGGCAAGAATGAATAGCTCACATTATCCAAACTAATGCTGCTTCTTTTCTTTATCTACTGAATCTACAGTTGTGTGGAATGGCCATATTTATTTTGATCTTATCGACTTGGCGCGCTCTCGACAGTTGTTTGCAAATCGTTTCCTAATATTAACCACTTAAAGCCTGATTAATTTCTCATTGTACGTGGTGTCACACGGCGAACATTTCTGCCCCAAAACACGGCCTCAGGTCAAAACTAACTGACCTCTTTTTTTTACTCTAGACTCAACTCAAGCTATTTGTCTTCTGAAAATACTCCCCCAGTTAGTAATTATCACAATTCAATAGCTTGAGGAATGTAATTTTGTAGTCCGTTACCACACAATTCCAATCCAAATTTCTCAAACAACTTTGCACTTGTTCTGAGTGTAGTTAGGACATGCTGATTGTGAATTAAAGAGCCACAATTGCCAAACATTTATTTGCATAAAAGAATGTTTTGATCAGATTTACGTCAAAGTAAACATTGTTTAGAAATCGACAGAATAAACTTGGGTCAGAAAGTAGCATTAATCTATGTTCTACACCTACAGTTGCTGTTACTGTATGTCAACAGAACCATTTCGGTCTCTCTTAAGATTTTGTTGTTTAGTGCTTTTTCTAATGTAATGATTTTGTTCTTTGTATGTTAAGCTCAAATATTTATCTCATTCAGTGATTCTATAGTATTTGACTTGAGTAACCCCCAGGGAGCAACCGATTCATTTCCCATGTTTAGTAGGTCAGCAGCATAGGGCTGGGCAATATGGACAAAATCACAATATATCTCACCAAATATCTCTATCGATAATATAGTATTGTGTGACGATAACCCTTTTTTATTTTTTCAAAAGATTGCTGAAACAGCAAAAATCTAGAAGCTCACAACCCGTCGTGACACGGCACGTTGTGAGCTTGTAGATTGATTTTTATATTTGGGGAGGGGGGAAAAATGGGAAAAAACAGCACATGGCTTATCATGATATCCAAACTCCCAGATGAGATCTAGTCTCATATCACAATATCGATATAATATCAATATATTGTCCAGCCCTTGTTCAGCAGTAGGATCAATCCCATGGTTTCCTAGTTTGATGGCACATGTGTGTGTGTGTGAGAGGGAGTGTATGTTTACTCACTGGATGCTGAAGGGCAATACTGAAGCCTCATACTTTGTAATATCTCAGTGACATATAGGTTAGGTAAAAAAAAAATCCTGTTTGTTAGGCATTTCCAAATGTCAATGCTACGTGTTATTTTGTTTATTGATTGTGTTTGATTTGAGATTTCTCATTGGAATGGACTATCTTTTTACTGTTTTCTTCTCCACATTATAACCGTTAGAAAAATAAAGGCTACTATTTTCAAAAAGAAACTCTCAGATGTGACTCTTTGGCCTACTACTCGGTAATGTAATGCTCAATGTGCACATCACCCCAGTCCTGGCTACTCTTCACTGGCTTCCAGTTGGGTTGTTTTTTTTTTTGAAAAAACGTATGTTTCTATATCAGTGGTGCTCAAACTTTTTCATGTAAAGGTGTAAAAATTATATTTATTTGGCCGCCGACCCCCATCTCAAAATATTTTGTTCCAGGGACCCCCAGAAGCAAAGATTTTAGTTAAAAATGTTCGCTTTAAAGCAATTATATTCAAAGATTTGCACACATTTTCATAATTTTTCAAAAATAGCAGATCTACAAGCTCGTAGCGCGGCACTCGATGCCGCGCTATGAGCTTGTATATCTGCTATTTTTGAATAGCCAAAGTATAAAAGGTCATAATTATTGTGATGCTATATTAACACATTTTGTTGCGTACCCCCTGGAACCCCCTCAAGTACCCCTGGGGGTCCCCGGACCCCACTTTGAGAACCAATGCGTTAGAGCTCCAAAAACCTGGGATGCCCATACCCAAGTGTATTCGACAAGCGGATACTATCATATCCTTTAAACAACCTCCCTTTTTATCCCTTTCACAGCCTAATCCCCCTCTTTTCATGTTGAATTTCTGTATCAGCTTCAGCCGATTGATTTCTAAGTTGTTCATTATTTTTGAGGGGATTCCGGGGGGTCCCCAGCTAAATGAATAATTCACTATCAATCATTTAAAACGATTGATAGTTAATCTTCACCGTTATTACATGTACAAGTAAGTACAGCTAGAGAACGAACTATTTACAACGGCTATTTTGATCAGAGTTTCACTGTTATCTCTACATCTACAAATACATACAGTAAACGGCATTCTGAGATGATAGACGATATTGGACCAAATCATGTAAAAATGCTAGATTGAAAAATATTGAAAAGTCTTATCGAATGGGGGTCCATCTGTGGCCTAATTCATATCAAATTGGGGGTCCTTGAAATTAAAAGGGCTGAGAATGTGCACACTCTTAACCACTAGGCGGCACCATAAGCACATCTATATGGCAAATACACTAGTGCAATCATGCAGATGCAAATCAGTTAGAATGATTACATTAAAAAAATAAAACAAATATCAATTAGTAGGCCTACTTTAACACTGATTCTTAACATGGAGTTCGGGGGCAATCTCTATCCAATCTCTATCCGAGGGCAAAGAGCGAAACTGTGGAGGTTTACCTCTGCTGAAGCATAAACTTAATAAGATCAGTGTGATTCTGATTGAATTTGTTATTTCCTGTTCATTCCCATTCCAAATGATCTGTGTTTATACTGTAAGAAGTGCCATTTACTCAACTATTAATAATATGAATTACTTAGAAACCTCACTCTCACCTTTATCTACTGCGTAACGTTTGAAAGTCACTTTATGATTTAAGAGCAAGCAGTGGTTACTGGCTAGTGGATTAGAAGATTAATTGTCTCAAAGGGTTTGTTAGTTTTTAATCCTACTATTACTCAGGAAATGCAGTCTATTGAAAAAGCTCATTATCAGCCTTATTCTTGTTTATATTAGAAGTGCCTTCTTACTAAAAGTTCTCCAGAATGTAGAAATGGAAGGTATGAGAATCAAGCAAATTGCTGTGTTCATAGACTGGGACCACTTCAGCACACAGTAGTAGTACCTCCACAGGTTGTAGTGTGTTAACTCTTTAAGACGGGGAACGCATCAGTGTGTCATTTTAAGATTTATTTGGCTATTAAAAAATTGCAGATATACAAGCTCATAGCACTGGTTATAGAAAATTAAGTACAAAATAGTGCTTATTCTGTTGATAATTTATGAATTCTCATTTAACCAATCCACTGAGGATTCATAGTGCCATAGTCTGCGAAAATAGCCACTCTCCAAGCTCACAACACGATGCAATGCGATGAGCTGTAAAGCTTGTAGATATCTTGTTATAGATCTATATTAGCCGATCTACAAGCTCACAATGTGATGCATTTGTAAGCTTGCAGACTGGCTTGTAGATCGGCAAAGCGATTTAGTGTAGAGGGAAGAAATTAGGTGGCCAAGGATAGAGCCTTGGGGGACCCCGGCCAAAGTATATACTGTATACTGACTGTATATAGGTCATTAAACAATATTGGGATGAGCATCTGAGTGTTCTTTCTTTGCACAAATATTATCATTTTCATTTTGTTTTTAATTTGATAAATTGTGATTATGATACCCAGTACCTGAATCACTTTTCTTATTAATAATAATAATAATAATAATAATAACTAGGTTCAAAGAAGGTGCCCTTACAGAGTAGAGTAAACACTTTGTTAAGACTCAAACCAGTGAATTTGAAATCAATATTTAGTGAAATATATGCAACACTGTAATGTGACGCTTTGGTCAAATATCTTTAACAGGAATATAGTGAAGAACAAACAATGAATGACATTTTAGAAGTTTTATTTTTCATGTACAAAGTAAGACAATCTGAGTTCAGAAATCACATTGTAAAAAGCATATATATATATTTATGTACATGAGCCAAATACCCTCCCATCCCACTCACCTCTATTATGTACACACTTATTGTACAAATATATAACCTAAACACACTTATTAAAATATAATATATATAACCTCATTTGTATACAGTACACAATGATTGTAGAAATACGGTACATACTGTATAAACCTCTATGAACTAACCTATTATTAAAATCATATCATTTTGTTTATTACATCACAAGGTAGCCTTGAATCTTATTGTCTTGTATTCACTATTGTAACTTATCTTCCTATACAGGAAGAAAAGTTACAATAGAGAATAAATGTTAAGAAGCACAAGATTTAAAAGACCAAAGACCATCTGCTATGAGTGGAGACGCCAGTACCCGCAAAGCTGTTCCTGCTCCTGCGTTTTGACAGTCCTAGTGCTTTGGGGAGGTGAAGAGAATGTCTCACCTTCAGGGGAGTCGTTATCTCCTGCATCACCTCCCTAGTGTTCTTAATCCACTCATGTTTTGCTTCCACACTGGACGCCTTAAGAGCAGCCGTCTTGTTGTGAGAGGTGTTCCTTCCTACCAACAGAGCAAACTTACAGGGGTCCCCTTCGATGTGCTCCATCACCTGTAACAAATCTGATGTCAGTAGTTTATTCTTGTACCGGTACTTTGAGTTGCCAGCGGAGTCTCTGATCTCCTTGCTGAAGACCAGCGATTTCTCGAACAGGAACAGGTGGCGGTTGTGAACCTTCTGAATGAAAGCGTTGGGGTTCCACACCTGGAAACTGTCGTGGAGCATCAGGTTCCCCTGGACGTCCAGGCTCTCGTGGAAACCCTCCAACATGGCAACGTGCATGGCATCGTTGAGTCTCTTAAGAACACTCCGCATCACCTGCACAGCATCCTTAACCTCTTCCTTCTTCCCCTCCTCACAGCAAGATAACAAGTCCTTGAGCAGGAGCTGGTACTTGGTGATTCTCTGGACGGGTTTCATGAGGTGGGATTTGATGGTGTTTGCCCGATCAAGACCGCGTCTCTTCTGGATGTCGTCGAAGAAGGTTACAACAGGTTCTGTTAAGAGTCGAGTAGAGTCAGGTTGGTTCTTGCAGTAGTTCTCATACACGTGGAACTTCTCAGCCCCGGCGACGAAGCAGTGTCCCACGTCCTCTGGTAGCTCAGAGTTGACCAAGTCCTCCAGGAAATGATCTCTGTGGAACTCGTAGAGCTCCTGCATGTTTCCAAAGATGATATGTTCCTTGTTGAGGATGCCTGCAGGTATCTCCTCCTCCGTTCTTCCACCGGTCATCTCCCACAAGTACGTCTCTAGACATTCACGTAGATCTCTGACGTAGTTCTTCTCCGTCTGCAACAACTCGGCCATGATGTGCTCTCGTTTCTGGGCTCGCCTACTCCTCTTCTCCTCATCGTTGCTGATGCTGACCTTGTGGTTGTGATCAGGCACCTGCTGCGACAACTCAGCCAAGCCCAAGACGTGCTGCTCTCTCTTCTGGGCTAACTTCTGGTGGTGGTCGTGGTGGTCATCCTCATGGAGCTTGGCATCCGGTTCATCTGTCAGGCTGGTTGGGATGTACCTGATGATGTACCTGATGCTGGGTGGGTGAGGCTGCAGCATCACTTGCTCTCTGCTGATGGCGCTGCACTCTAGCATGGACTGAACACATGCAAGCAACAGCTGTGTGCGGATGGGGTTCACCTGCAGACACTGCTGCAGCAGCTCCTCCCAGGCAGGTATCCAAGTTAACCTCCTCCATGCCATGGTTATGGTGGTGGTAGTGATGGGACTCATGGTAGATTGTACTGTACAGTTGGACAAAGCCTCCTGCACACTAGACTGGACACTCATCTCCATCATTAACATCGTCAATGAGGTTATGGCTTATGACCTGCGCCTTTTAAAGGCCAAATCAACTATCAACTGAACCTAATAACCATGGCAACGCCTCACTCGCCACGTCAGGGTCAAGTGGAGACACGCCCACGCAGCGTGCACCTGCGAGCTCAAACGGACTCAACGTGACGTCAGCGTTTATCTCAGTAAAAAAAAGGTAGGCCTACAGTCTTTTTAAATGATAATAGCCTTTTTTTCTGGTGGAAATGTATTTATCATGTTTTCTCCGGGATTATTTATGTATTGACTCAACCTAAACCCAGGAGAACGTTAGTTAGCCGCAAGCTAAGCTAACGGCGGCTAACCACTGCGGAGCTACTCAGTGACGTCACCACCAGTTAGTTACTTATCGATCATCCGCCACGATGTTGCCGGGTCAACTCACTGTGGTGTGAAGTAACGTAAAGTACATTTACTCAAGTACAATTTTTAGGTATTTTTACTTTTACTGGAGTATTTCCGATTTTCAGTACTTTTACTTCTACTCCTACATCTCAGAGGCAAATATTGTACTTTTTACTCCACTACGATTATTTGACAACTTTAGTTGTTAGTTACTTTGTAGATTTTGATTATTATTAAATGTACATTAACCATTTCAGCTCTGCATTTCGGCCATTTGAAAATAGCAAATATACAAGCTCACAGTCACAGCTTCGCATTGGGCGTTGTGAGCTTGTAGATCAGCTATTTTCAAAAGATTTTCATACGTTTTATAGTAGTATTGAAAACTGTGAAATGGGATATTCTGCATAAATGACTATTTTTACTTTTGGTACTTTAAGTACATTTTGATACCAATACCAATACGTTTTCTCAAATCGCCTAGGCCTACATTTTGAATTCCGGACTTTTACTTGTAACTGCTAGTGTTTCTAAATTGCACCATTATTGATCAATTACTGCAACGTAGACATACTAGCTTTTTTAAACTTAAGTAAATTAAAGAATCGATACTTTAATTTACTTAAGTAAAACATTTTAGTACTTTTTCCACCACTGCATACATAGCCTGGGGATCAAGGGCACCCGGCAGACTGCATGGTGCTTCATCTTGTATATTTTAGTTATGTGGATTTATTTATATGCCTGTTTTATGTCAGCCAACTGCATGTGCAGACTTCAGCCAAGTGTGTCAGCAGGTTATAAGCAAAAATCTACACTTTGTGGACTTAAAGAATGTCCATAATAAAGACCACCTGCCGATCTCTGGACTAATAACCAATGGCCATCAGTTGAGTTCAAGAACATTTTCGTTAATACCTGATAAGAGTCCTGCATGGTAGTACTTACATTACATTTACTTAATTTGAGTGGTGGAAAAAAGTACTCAAATGTTTTACTTAAGTAAAAGTATCAATACTGCAATGTAGAAATACTCCGTTACAAGAAAAAGTCCGGAATTAAACATTTACTTGAGTAAAAGTAGAAAAGTATTGGTATCAAAATGTACTTGAAGCACCAAAAGTAGAAAGTACTCATTTTGCAGAATGTCCCGTTTCACAAGTTATCATTATGTCTAAAATGTATATTTATTTTCTGAAAATAGCATATACAATCTGAGCTCAACGATCTTTAACAGGCATTTAAGTGAAGAACAAATAATGAATGACATTTTAGAAGTTTTATTTTTCATGTACAAGGTAAGAAAATCTGAGTTCAGAAATCACATTGTATAAAGTAGGCCTATATATTTTAAATACAAACAATTCAAACAATTACATGAGCCAAATACCCTCCCATCCCACTCACCTATGTACACACTTATTGTAAAACATATATAACCTAAACACACTTATTTAAAAATGTATATAACCTCTTGTATACAGTACACATTATAAAAATATTAGGTATAAACCTCTCAGAATAACCACGCACGCGCGCGCGCGCACACACACACACACACACACACACACACACACACACACACACACACACACACACACACACACACACACACACCCCAGGTTTTCACAGCATGAAAGGGAAAGCCTCAAAGCCCTAAATGTGGGAATGGCTGGTTTCTATTCACCGCTCAATTCTCAGATCCGGCTTGGAGCCCGCCTATATCTGGTAATTTTACACATACGCTACAACGGTATTTCCGTATTCGGCCTAGACCGGATCTGCAACCTGTGAAATGAATTGACTCCAGTCAGTCTAAACTCCACACACAGACAGACGCCTGCGCTGTGAGAACCAACCAACCAGGGTTGCCATGTCTGCTTATCATCAAAGCGACTTTGGGCTTGTTTTTCTATAGCCCTGAAACATGACTGTCATACCATGACATGTGAACCATGGCTAGTTTTTCTGTAAAGTTGCTTGTAAATATTTATTGTAACAATAGCAATTGCAGGTTGTTTTTTTGGGGGTTGTTTGGCCTTGTTTCATAATGTTTAAATCAGTGGTTCTCAAACATTTTCACGTCAAGGACCCCCTAATTAATATGTATTTGTCTGCAGACCCCCATCTGAAAATATGTTATGCTAGGGACCCCCATACACAAGATTTGTGTTGTTAAAATGTTTCAGAAATATTCCACATTCACATTTTCTTCTAGATGTTTTTGAAAATAGCAGATCTACAAGCTTGTAGGTCGGCTATTTTAAAATAGCTGATGTAATAGGGGCTAAAGTGGTAAAACTGGTCGTTTGGGCTTGTTTCCATAGACCTGGTCGCTTGTTTCACTCACACAATCTGGCAACACTGCCCACCATCAGTCTACTCAACTCTGCAAGCATCCATCCTCTACTGCTGCCTCAATATGGACAGAAAAGGTAACAGCAAAACCACACTAATGTCATTAGAGCCTCCAGAAAACACTGTTCTTCTTTATCCAGCCCTCCCCGGCTTGTCAACATAAACAGTAGCTTTACTGTCAGGGTTCTAGGTGTTGAACAGAAAGAAACAACGAACCACGCGTGTGTTTCAAGTGCTGCAACTATGCTAACACTAGCACGCGAAGCTAACTAGCTTAGCAGTGTTGCCATGTCTGCTGATTACAAGTGACTTTCGGCTTGTTTTTTTTCCTCCTAAATTTGCTTGTAAATTATTGGTTTTTCCATATTTTTTTCCTTCGAAAGTGTAGTTGCTTATTTGGAATTGTTTCCTATAATGTTGTTTCCTATGTTATCTAATACCAGTGGTTCTCAAACATTTAAATGTCAACTCAAGACCCCTCAAATTAATGTTTTATTTTGTGCCCAGGAACCCCCACCAGATCTGTGTCAAGTATCAAAAAATATTTAAAATGATAACCTTTTAAAAATAATTCTTACATTTGTTTGAAAATAGCTGATTCAAATAGCCAAAGTACAATATTGAAGTGGCTAATGTATATTTTCAAATAATATTCAACATCTTAAAAATAACTAATGGAATTAAGTTTTCAAATAATTGTAGTAGAGTAACAGTACAATATTTGCTCATGATGTGGCCTATTATAAATAGTCACTTCTTTTGGGGCTTGTTTTCATGGACCTGGTTGCTTATATCTCTCGCAGTATCTGGCAACACTGCTAAGCTAGCCTGGCACACAGTAGTGCATCCATGCGCCAAAAAACTTCTGGTTGCCTTGATGCCATGAAAACATCAAACATGACACATAATAACATGATATAATACTGTGCCACTTGACACAGTGCTGTGTTTACAACCGCAAAGTGTCCAAGTGTGTCGTGTCGACACTGAAAACACAACAACTAAATAAACCATCATTCCAACATGCTACAACTAAATGCTAATCTAACACACCATCCATGGTACTGCTGATATACTGATAGCATAGCTAGCCAGCTAGCATAGCTGTTCTAACTGCCACCAACGGCTCACATATGTTACACCTGCAGCGATGCTATGCCTGCTGCTCCAATTATCAACCATTTTACAGTTGGTTGATTGTTTGATTACTTTAGATTTGGTATTTAAATTCATTGAATCCACAGGAACCACAGTGGAAACAAGCCATAGTGCTATCTTGGGGTTTAATCCTTTTAGCATCCTTTTGTATGGAACTGTGTACCTCTGTGCTTTTATTTTGGCAAACTGTTAAAGCAATCAATTAATCAAGTATAGACATTGGCATTGCCTTGTAATGACATAAACCAGTGGTTTTCAACCTTTGTTGCGTCAAGGACCCCCAAATTGACACACATTAGCCCAGGGACCCCCATTTGAAAAGATATGCCAGGGACCCCCGATAAGAGAAGATTTTTACGGCTCTAGCAGTGATTCTCAACCATTTTAATTTCAAGGACCCCCAGTTTGACATGCATTAGGGCTACAGACCCCCATTTAATGGCATTTCTATCTCTGGGACCCCAATTTATATTACAAAATCAATATCAAAGTAACTCTGAGAGTGTAACGGGTCCATTTGGTTCCATTTGTACACTCTCAGAGTTACAGACCCATAAAGGTCCATTTGGTTCCTATCCATCATTTAGCTGAGGACCCCCTGGAACCCCCTCAAGTATCTCTGGGGGTCCCCGGACCCCACTTTGAGAACCAATGCTTTAATACATGTAATAACACTGGCATTGCCTTGTAATGACTTAAACAATGTTCTCTGTTTTTTTTTGTTAGTACTTGTGATGCAGGCGAGAAAGAAGGGAAGGAAGCCTAAGAAAAATGGCAAAAAGTAAGTGAAGGATTGTTATCCAGCAGACGTATTCTCTTTTTTTTTTACACACACACACACACACACACACACACACACACACACACACACACACACACACACACACACACACACACACACACAAATCCTTTCATTCCTGTAAAGCTGCTCGGACACACATCCACTAAAAGGTTTAGACTGTACAGATGTTAGAATATCCCCACCACCACCATCATGCTGTACTGAATGTGTTGTCCTATATGTCATACTTGATATACCGGTTAGCTACATCAAACTGTGTGTGTGTGTGTAGCCTGCAGTGAATTAATTTAACCGTGACTTGATGTTTTGGGGAAAACTTTAGTTGGTTGATATTGTTTTTTTCAGAGAAGTGTTGCACATTCTGGCTCCAAATGCTGTGTTTTGTTTTATTTTTTATTAATCAACGTTTCTGGGGTTTTTGCCTACCTCAGAATTGATTCTGAGGAAGGCCCAACAAGCCGAAATATCAGTTAATGCAAAACCACTGCAGCATCGGTGCCAAAAGTGTTTCTAGGGGGTCAGCAGCACCTTCACCACAGCCTTTTGGCGTGCGTTACCTTTCCTGCTATGATGTTTAGTTTCAGCCTAAAGAATTGCTTATTCTGCGTCTTTGACTGGTGTGAATGAGATTTCAGTGGAGAATATTGCCCTTTGCCTGTTTGACTGATCAGATCCAATTTATACTACAGGCTTAAACGTTAGCTTGATGTTGACACACAGACAGGAACAAAAATGTATAACTTGAACTTTATTGTGTGCTTTTATGTGCTCGGTGTGTGAATTGTCACTCAACATAAATTACCGCCTCACTACGAGTTCCTCAATTTAATACTTGATGGGTTACTGATGATATGCCATCATTCTGAGACAAGTCATTTCCACTTCTACGCACAGTCCACCACAAGCGTGACTTTCCTGGTTTAACTGTGGTGTCATATTCCAGAGGGACTGATCAAGCTATGAATTGTACTGTCCGTGTTTTAGGGCAGGGTTCCCAAACATTTCAGGCCATCACCCCCCCCCCTAAATAATCATATTTGAACTGGGGACCCCCCCACTTCACATTGTAGGAGTTGAGGCATTACATGTAATTTGACTCTGTTCCACAGATAAATAGTGTGAAAATAGCTGAACTATAAGTTCTAGATGCCTTGTGATGCGAGGCGTTGTGAGTATGGTTTGTTGGTTACCTTTTGACGTAGTAATGGTTTTATTATTAGTTCACCCTTTTCATTTTAGAGGTATTAAAAAGGTATTAAGTCCTTCAATTGTCATTTGTCACTTTATAAATGTGCAGATACCCTGTATACACTTATACTGTATGTTGGTTTGTTTACTGTTGAATGAGAAAACAATGTTGCACTTTAAGCAAATCATCTGGGAACCCCCGAAATATTTGGGGACCCCCCTGGGGGGGTCTCAAAGGTTGAGACCCACCGGTTGAGAACCACTGTGTTAGGGTACACGGTAGACCTTGGGGTGGGTATACCTACAGTACAGTACATGCATGGAGAGAGTACAATAGATACACCCTAGGCAGCAATAATGGTGAGCCATTGTTTTTAGAGGCGGATTTGTCTCAAGCTTGCTCTCCCTTCGTGCACATGCGTGCACACACACACACACACACACACACACACACACACACACACACACACACACACACACACACACACACAGATTCAAGGAGACTGCGCTCTTGGCAGAGCCATGCCAATTATTAATGAGCTTGTCGTCTTGATTAGCCTTCTGTTCTCCTTTTCTGTGTGTGTGTGTGTGTACACATGAGCAAGGATTCAGCTTGAACTCAGCAAAGGCCAATATCTTAAAGCTATATTATGTTATATTCTTGATGGTCACTCCAAGGCCTCATGCACTGGGCAGTAGGCTGAGGGCACCGGATGAGGGCTTCTTTTAAACACGATGCTACCAGTATGCCCCGATGAGTACCATGCTGGTGATGAAAACCCACTTATGTCCTGGTCAGTCCAATAGTTTAAATGTATGTAATGTGTATAAGATAATCAGACAGTGCTGCTGACTGAAGGCAGTTCATTAACCCATTTTGGCCGGGAACCCCTATTTGTAACTATACCTTTCAAGACGGGAACCCCTTTTGGGGTTCTTGTTGCTATGTATGTACAGTATATAGCAACATACATTTTTTAAATTTTGAATAAATATTTGAAGTTTTTCAGAAAACTTAAGTCAGGATTTAGAAGGCGTTTTTAGAATCGGCCTCAGGTCTAAATGGGTTAAGAAATGGTGCCACCAGTTATCGATTGGATTATATCGGTCCTACCGTAAATCGAAAGATCATGTTGAGGAATTATATTATTATTTTTAATCACTTGTTATCATGGCAGGATACATACAGCCACAATTATTCAGTACCCCCTCCCACCCATTACCAGCTGCCCTTTTCACCCATTTGCCCTCATAATAAATGTAGAAAATGTGTGGTCCCGCAGGGGTGTGGCCGATTATCACAGAATAAAACAACACATTATCCATATCGAATATAGTCTGCTAAGCCTGGCTGTTACTCATTATGTCTTATGTTTTGGCGAGGTCCCAGACTTGTGAAATATTTTTTTTAAATCTCATTGTGACTTCTGTGGTTAAATAAATAAATGTTATATAATGCCTTACCAAGATCCTCTCCATTAACCCTTTAAGACCTGGAACGCATCTGTGTCACTTTAGATGTCTTTGGCTATTCAAAAATAGCAGATATACAAGCTCATAGCGCGGCACCGAGTGCCGCGCTATGAGCTTGTAGATCTGCTATTTTTGAAAAATTGTGAAAATATTTTTTTTATATTTTTATCCGTTTTTTTTTTAGGATTTTGAATTTTTTTAGACGCTGCCTCAGGTCTTAATGGGTTAAAGCCATATAAATAGGCAATAAACCACCAGTTGTACATCTCTTCACTGGCAAGAAGCTTCTGGACAGCAAGATTCCTCCTTACCCTCATCATCTTCCACTCCATCCCTTTTTCTGTCTTTCTGTCTCATAGCATTTTCATACTTTCACACAGCAGCAACCCTCTCTACTTCTCCATCCTCTACTTAGTTAGGCCTGTCACAATTATTACACAATCGTCATCGGCAATTATTTTAGCATAATCGTTTCCATGTTGAAAGATTTTCACACATTTTCAAATATTAAATAAAAAGAAAATAGCATCACTTATAGCTTACAACGCGTCAAGATGAGCTATTTCTGCTGTTTTTACGTGATTATTAAATATGTCAATAATTTCTATGTATATTTCAGTTGTCATATCTGCCCTGTGCAATTTTTGATAACGAAGCTTAAAAGGCTTCATATGTTCCAATGTTCAATGGCCAAACACACAATGAAATCGTAATAATCACAATTATTGGAGTGACGATTAATCGTCAACTTAAATGTGTAATGGTGAGCCCCTACCTCTCGACTTTCTCCACCGCCTGACTGTCCGAATCAACTTCTTCCATCTTATCTCCTCCATTCCTGCCCCAGCGTGTCCCGCCTCTCTCTTTCACTAACAATCTCTCTCTCTCTCTCTCTTTCTCTCGCCCCCTCTCACTATCTGGCAGTGGTGGAAAAAGGCCTCCATTTTTTTTTTACTTAAGTAAAAGTATCAATACTGCAATGTAGAAATACTCTGTTACAAGTTAAAGTCCGGAATATTTTTTTTTACTTGAGTATAAGTACGAAAGTATTGGTATCACTTAAAAGTATCAAAAGTAGAAAGTACTCATTACGCAGAATGTCCCCTTTCTCAAGTTTTCAAACGAATAAAATGTATAAAAATCTTTTGAAAATAGCAGATCTACAAGCTCACAATGTGTCGCGATGCGACACATTGTGAGCTTGTAGATCGGCTATTTTGAAATTGCCTAAATGAATATAGGGCTGAAGTGGTTAATGTATGTTTTGTAATAATAATCAAAATCTACAAAGTAACTAGTAACTAAAGTTTTCAAATAATTGTAGTGGAGTAAAAGTACAATATTTGCCTCTGAAATGTAGTGGAGTAGAAGTAAAAGTACTGAAAAATGGAAATACTCCAGTCTTTTTACCGAAGTACAGTACTTGTGAGTAAATGTACTTAGTTACTTTACACTACTGTGTTTCAGTAACAATCTCTGTCTCTCTTTCTCTCGCCCCCTCTCACTCTCTGGCTAGCTTGAACTCCCATCATCACATTCCCTCCCTCCCCACACTCTCTGTCTTGTCTCTCAGTCGTAGTGGGGCTTTACTGTACTCTATGTACCATAGCGGTGCTGCTGGAGAACTGCAGTCAGTGTTTTGGAAGAAGAGGCAAGCTTAGCCCTTTATTATAGAGCGGAGCAGCAGTCCACCCAGCTCCTCGGTTTTTGTCTCAGCCAAGCGCAGTGAAGCCTAAGTGTTTGTTATAGCCTTGTTTTTTTTTTAATTCTTGGGCCATGTGGCTGCTGGATTGGATCTTCTCTATCAACACAGCTGTTGTGAAGATAGCCAGCGGGCTCAGGTGCAAGTGAGTGGCACATCATGATCAAACCTTTGGAAATGTGTATGAGAGAAAGAGGACATGGGGCAAAGAAATGGCGTGGTTTTGTTTGTGTCTGTCTGTTGTACCTGTTGCATAGGTGGGTGATTCAGGAGGTTTTCAGGACGATGTTTGTGTGTGTGTGTGTGTGTGTGTGTGTGTGTGATTCATCAGCAATGCCAGATGCCAGTCTGTAGTTCGTTTGGCTGACTTACTGATGGTTCAATCCATTTTTAATTAGGCAACAGATGCTGCGTGGCATTGCTCCGCTAGGTGCCTGAGTGAGTGAGTGAGTGACTACCTACCTGGCTGCCCTCGTTTCTTGCGGATGCAATGTGCGAGTGACTGAGAGAGCGTGAGTGAGATTGATTAATATGCCCCCCGGTGGATTTGTGAGTTCCGCTCCCAGAAGAAGACAGACCACACGCCATCTATGTCGCTATCATGTTATTTATCTTTTCCAAGACTTTGTTTCTATTCTGAAACTTCTAGTGTTCAGGTGTTTTTAGTAGACAATCTGTTTCTGTACACAGTTTACTTTTACGTGCAGTAAACTGTGTTGGGTCTAAGGATGGAACGATGACCGTTATTATAGTTTATCGTGATAAAATAAACGCTCACAATAATTGTATTAAATTGTCCTCCGTCATACACTAGGATGAATTCGCTTTTGTTGAACTGCAAATTCAGTACCACTTAAAACCCTCTATATACTTGATAAAACATACCTGCAAAGAGTGCATTTGGTACTTATTTCACTCTACACAAATCAATTTGCCAAAAATAGCTGATCTGAGCTTGTAGATCTGCTATTTTTGGCAAATCGATTTGGTTTGGCAAAACGTTCTACTAAAACTGCAACGCGTTGTGAGCTTGTAGATCGGCTATTTTTGGCAAACGTTCTACTAAAACTGCAACACGTTGTGGGCTTGTAGATGGGCTATTTTTGGCAAACGTTCTCCCCAGAATAGGGATGTTGGGGGTTGAAGTCCCTAACAAAAGTGTCATTTTAAGTTTTAAGCATATTTTGATTATCACGATAATGTCATTAATCGCAATAATCTTTTCCACAGTACTCGTGACATGTCATTTTTCATATGCTCCCCATCCCTAGTCGGGTCTACATGTGATGTGCACCCATGTGTGCGTGCAGCACCCACCCCAGACAACTGAACAAACCTCTGTTGCAGTAGTGTTGTTTTGACCGGTGCAAATTGTTCTCCGCTCCATTTCCCTCTCTGCCTTCTCCTCACACGCCCTCGCCCTGTTCTTTCTCAGCCTCCACAAACTGCAGATCATTACATAACATAACCCATCTCATATCTCTTTATTATCTGCGGCCAGTTCCTCTTTGTTTTTCTCAACTCCCTCTCTCTCTCTCTCTCTCACTCAGACAGACATGCACAAACTGAAGAGGAAAAGACGATATGAAGTGTATTTAAGACCAAGGGGTCTGCAACTTTCTTTCAAGCCAAGGACCCCCTAGTCCAGTGGTTTTCAACCCTTTTCATGCCAAGGACGCCTAAATTGATATACATTTGAAAATGTTTTGTGCCAGGGACCGCCAGAAGCAAAGATATCAGTTAATTTTCGCTTTAAAAAAATCTAAATATTCAAAGATATGCACACTTTTTCAAGGTTTTTCAAAAATAGCAGATATACAAGCTCATAGCGCGGCACTCGGTGCCGCGCTATGAGCTTGTATATCTGCTATTTTTTTATAGCCAAAGCTAAGCGGTTAAAATGATTGTGAAGCTGTGTTAACTACGTTCGCTGGGGACCCCCTGGTACTCCCTCAAGGACCACTGGTGGTCCCCGGACCACTGGTTGAAAACCACTGCCCTAGTCGACAGAGAGATGAAGCAGGGACCCCCCCCACTACATATTGTAGATAACATTCATGTTGATGTGTTTTTTTCAGACAGTTGACCACTTAAACCCTCAATACTCAGAAAACTTTGGTCTGTTCTTTTCCTCTCTACACCAAACCTCTTTGGCGAAAATAGCCGATGAGGCGTTGAGAGCTTGTAGATCTGCTATTTAAGGCTAATGTTCCCCTCAGAATAGAAATGCAAGGGTTAAAGTGGTTCATGTAAAAAAAAGAAGAGAAAAAAAAGGTCATATCACACAAAGATTTTGCAGCCCCCCCTGTAGTAACTCTGAGGACCCCCTAGGGGTCCCGGACCCCCTGTTGAAGACCACAACAACAACTGGGGGTCTTTAGGCGTTGGAGCAAAGGTTTAGCACTGCCACTGCAGTGTTATAACTTGGTGTTGTTGTAGCCAAGAGAGAGAGAGAGAGAGTTCACCGTTTTCTACTTTTCCTCCTCACTCTCTCTCTGTCTCAATGAGACTGACAGCCAGGCCAATCAATTTCTGCCGCTTTGACCCACTTAATAGACACTAGACACTAAAACTGTCTTCTAATGAAGAAACCTTCTTCAGTCAGGGGACATTTTCTGACAAAAGCACTTTGACGTTGCGTTGCTAATATGAATTTCTTATTAGTACTTAAGCCTGGTATACTTTGTTGCAGTGTTGCGTGCCAAAAACAGCCACTACTGTAGATTGTCTATTTTCTGTCCGCGACTCGGTCATCAGATGGAGTATTATTAACCCATTAAAAACGGGGGAAGTATCCGTGTCATTGTAGATTTTAACTATATATATATCGTCTCTGTCGGATGGAAACCTCATACGTCCAAGGATTCAATCCAAAAAAGTACCAAAAGTAGCAGATCTACAAGCTCAAAATACGCCACACAAAAGGTAAAATATAGAGATAAGAGGTTTCTGCCCGATATATAGAGCGACATAGGTTTTTCAGAAAACTGTTAGGATTAGAATAGGGATGAGTCCGACTAGTCGAATAGTCGTTTGTAGGATAAAAATCGAATATTAAAAAAATATGAAAAATAAAAAAAAGTTCTGTTGCAAAGGCTATATTGTTTATTTCACCACCTCTTTAATAGTTTAGTTACAATAATGTAAAAGATGTACATGCTACTGTCTTTGTTAATTTTTGAAAATCAGTATATAGGCCAATGCAATGCTGTTATTGTAACCTATGAGTTATTTGATGAAAATCCCCAGAACAATTTAACCCAAACAAATCCCAGTCAAATATATATATATTTTTTAAAAGGGGTGGTAAGAATAGAAGTAGAATTATAGTAATCGATTTTTCATTTTGGTCACTTTTACACATCCCTAGCTTAGAAGGCATTTGCGGTGTTAGGCATTTGTCTCGGCCTCAGGTCTTCATGGGTTAAATTAAACATTATTTGCAAAGTTAAAGTTTGCACACCGGAGGCCAACACACAATGAACCTTTTGAACCGCCTCAAAAGAAAGCACAGTCAAACAGCGAGTCAGTGTTTTTATTATATTTTGACACTTGCTTTGGCAGCGCAAACGTATGTTTTCTCATGCCAATAAAGCTCCTATTGAATTGAGTGAAGCGTTGCCCACATAATGAGTGCAGAAGGTACGCAGACAGCCGCTACACGGCCAAAACAAACAAGTCTTATGAAGGAATTAAGACTCTTTAATGCCTTCAATACTTTTAATTTCAACCCCTAGTTTCAGGTATGCCAACCCAGTTAATATGATCTATGCACAGAGAGCCATATTGGAAAGAAATGACTTCCTTCACAGCTGTTACCAATAATACTAAATAATGAAGGCTCTGTTCCATTTAGTGTAGCACAGTGGTTCACCCTAACTCTTGTTTGACCAGAATGGAACAGAGCCTTCATTTGTATCATTGGTAACGCCTATGAAGAAAGTAAGGATGAGGCGCAATTTCTTTTCAATAGAGGCCTTAACAGACAACGTCACACTGATAAGAACCAGTATGTGCGCGCAGGTCGGCAGCAAAAGAATCCCACCGCTCATGATAAGATGCAATGTAAACGTGGTCACAGCCTCACGTGTAAAAATGCATCCCATCAAACTTTCAGATGCTGTTTTTCTCCCAGTGTGGAGGAAGAATGCTTAGGATTTTTGCTGTGATCTCACGCTCTTGAAATATATAATCCTTGGTTTCTGTTGTGTGTAAACAATAATAACAATTCAAAGCAGTTGTCTCCCAAACCCCACCTCCAGTGGCTGTCATAAGAACGGAGGCAGCGCTCTATGATCATGCCACCAGAACCTCCTCTTGCTCGCGCCGCTGCAGCCCATCAAGCCTAATTTATGCTCCGTCCCGCGCAGAGGACGGACGAGAATAGCAGACCTCCAAGCTCACAGCGGTCGCATCCGCAACTCGGTTGTGAGCTTGTATGTCAGCTGTTCTCGGCGCGCAATACCGTTGCGCGATGAAGTATATGTCTATCTAGGGCGCACCTCACCAGCCAACACACAAGAGGGAGTTGAATGAACTGAAACCAGCGCACCCCAAAACAGCAGGTTTGGGGATCAGTTGGGAATTGATTACCTGTGCGTCCAGTCTCAATGTTTGTAAACAAATAATTGGTCTATATGGCTGCTGCGCATAGAGCGCTCTGTCTGTCTCTCTCTCTCTCTCTCGCTCTCTCTCTCTCTCTCTCTGTGCAGTCAAGAAGCAAGTGAGGCGCAGTTTGTGAATCCATGAACGTTGGTGTTTGTTGTGCATTTTATTGGGTTAATTGTGGTAGATAAGGCAGCACACTAAAATCTTGGGGGTGTTTTGTACAGATGGAAACATGTCTGGGGACAGCTACTAAAGTCTGGTTTGTTTATACTCTGTGCTACGACAGTGGTGCTGGCTAAAAAAGACCAGATCTACAAGATCTGTTCTTTTCGGCAAGCTGCATCATCTCTGTCATCAGGTGTTTTGGTATGATTAGTCACCATTAGGGGTGCAACTGCTAGTTTCAACTAATTGATTTCATTTAATCAATATTTTGTATTAACTCATTGAGTGCCCAAATTATCATTATCTATTTCTGGCCATTATGATTTTTATTTTTTTATTTTTTCGAAGTAAAAAAAAGTGCTTAGGAAGCGAGATACAGTCTTTTTAAGTTATAAGTTAAACAAGGAGTGGATGGAGCTGCAAATCTTCAGATAATGATATCTTGTTTTTTTTTAGAAAGATCGTGAAAATGTGTGCAAATCTTTTTTTTTTTTACAGTGAACATTTGTAACTCCAATCTTTGCTTCTGGAGTTCTCTGGTACAAAATATTTGACAAATGTTCAAAAATTCAAAAATACATACTCAGAGATTTGCACGGATTTTCCACGATTAAAACAAAAATAGCAGATCTACAAGCTCATAGCACAGCACTCGGTGCCGTGGGCAAGTGTGTCCAGGTTAAATCGCTCTGTGGGGATCCCTGATATTCCATATTCTGTTCAGTTTTTTGTGAATTGTGTTGTTTGGACATCTGCTAAATGCCTAAAAACTTGTTGATTGCAGGTGCTCCTCATTGCTGTATCTTCTGGCTTAATAAGTGCAAAACACACTGCCGGCGAACAGACACTTTAACCCCCAACTGCTCCCCTGTGCGCTCATTTAGAGCAAGCCACTGCTGGGTCAAAGTAGAGAAGTAATTTCCCTTCAGGGAGCACTACAAATACCCTTTATTAAAGCAGCAGCTTAGACCACGGGATTTAAAAGTAATATATTGGCACATACAGTATCTCAACTATGGGATATGTGGAGGTTATGTTATCAGGATGATAAAGGTGGAGTATAACACACACATCACCATAATATGAGTAGAATTCTTAAATATCTGAAAGGGATATTTGTATAAAATTAATTTGTAGAGATGATGTGACAAGATTCTCGGTTGACTTTAAAGGACCTGGACAGGACAGTCATACTGTGTGAATAACATCATTAGCATAACAGTGAAAATAGATTACGTTGCCTTTGAATAATACAGACCAGGAGTAATATGTGATTCTTTGTGTCAAACCAGTCATGAATGAACCGGAACATAAAATCACCACTGGGGGGGATGGATAGTTATCTATTTGATAGATATGATGGAAGTGGAACCCAGTCCCAGACAGTCCCTGAGTTATTAAAGTAATTTATTTTGTGCCCGGTGGTGGGCTCCACCAGTTAGTGCAGTCGTCCATTTGGTTCCACAACCAGTTAGTGCAGTGTTGATTTTGACAGCACATTTTGATTTGGTTTTAGTCATAGTCTTTTGAATAAAATTCCATTTAGTTTTAGTCATATTTTAGTCATCTGAAATGTTTTACTGTTGGTCTAGTTTTAGTCGACTAAATATCATAAGATTATAGTCGACTAAATCTACAGTTGATTTAGTCGACTAAAATGTATTTTGGCGGTGCCTTGATGGCGTCGTAATGGCCGATTTTACACTTGGTTGCATGCTGAAAATAGCAGATCTACAAGCCCACAACGCGTCGCGCTGTGAGCTTGTAGATCTGCTATTTTCAGAGCGCAACACCCGAGCGCAACCAAACATAAAATGACTTGTCTTTTAGTTCTACTGGATCTCTTCTCCACTAGTCCCTCACTAACATTTTAGTCTAGTTTTTATTGACGAAATTGTCAATATATATTTAGTCTTAGTTTTAGTCATCATAGCTTAGTTTCTATTTAGTTTTTATTAAGTTTTCGTCAGTGAAAAAAGGTAGTCGACGAACATTTTTCGTCATAGTTTTAGTTGACAAAATCAACACTGGTGCAGTGGTCCATTTGGTTCCACAACCAGTTAGTGCAGAGGTCCACTAGTATCATTTGTACACACTCAAGAGTTTTGCGGGTCCTTGAAATGAACCAGTGAGTTATAGGGCTGTCAACGATTACAACATTAAAGTTGACGATTAATTGTCATACAAAATTGTAATGAATAATTTAATTGTTTTTGGCATTGAACATTGGAACATATGAATATAAGATATTGTTTGTTTGCCTTTTAGGCTCTAATAAAAAAAACTGCATGAGGCAGATATGACAAATAACTTAAATAAAGAAAGACACATTTAATAATGTTGTACTTTATTTAGAATTATTGTTTTTGGTCACTTTGTGACGCATTGTAAACTTGTAGATCTCTGAGAAAATGTATGAACATTTTTCAAAAATAGCAGATCTACAAGCCATGAGCTTGTGTATATGCTATTTTTGAATAGACAAAGTATAAAATAATGGTTTATATAGCTCAAAATCTAAAATGACACAGATGCGTTCCCGGTCTTAACCCATTAAGACCTGGAACGCATCTGTGTCACTTTTTGATTTGAGCTAAAAAAGCATTATTTTACACTTTGGCTATTCAAAAATAGCAGATATACAAGCTCATAGCGTGGCACAGAGTGCCGCGCTACGAGCTTGTAGATCTGCTATTTTTGAAAAATCTTGAAAATGTGTGCAAATCTTTGAATATATATTGTTTTAAAGCGAACATTTGTAACTCAAATCTTTGCTTCTGAGGGTCCCTGGAACAACATAGTTTGAGATGGGGTTCCGCGGCCAAATACATATCATTTTGGGGGTTCTTGACATGAAAAAGTTGGAGAACCACTGATATAGAAACATACGTTTTTTTCAAAAAACTGTTTGGAGGATTTAGAAGACATTTTGTAGAATCGGAACCTCATGCCATAACCCATTAAGACCTGGAACGCATCTGTGTCACTTTAGATATCTTTGGCTATTAAAAAATAGCAGATATACAAGCTCATGGCGCGGCACCGACTGCCGCACTATGAGCTTGTAGATCTGCTATTTTTGAAAAATCTTGAACATTTTTTTAAATGTTTTTTCAAAAAACTGTTAGGATTTAGAAGACATTTGTAGAATCGGAACCTCAGGCCTTAATAGGTTAATGGATTAACTTGGAGAGCGAAGCATGTAGAGACACTAGAGGAAAGCAACTGGTTTCAACATTCATGTGTCAGATATGATGTAGAGCGAGATAGAGAGGGAGGGAGAGTTTTGAGGAGGAGAGAGAGCGCTGTCATCCCTCCTCACCTGCAATGCAGTGCTCGGCCACATCGGCCAATCCCATCCCGCCTAGGCAGATGAGGGGGGAGGAGCTTGAGGGCCGACGACAGCCAAGGAGAGTTCTCGGTCAGAAGGGAGAGAGAGGGTTGAATGAGAGTCAATAGTCATGTGAGAGAGAGGAGAGAGAGAGAGAGGGAGCAGTGCCTCCTCCTTGCACTCCGGTACCCAGCCAGCCAGCCAGCCTACTGCAGCCAGCCAGGCTTTTCTGGATCTCTCCCCTACTTCTCTTCTCCTCCTTCACCCCCTCTCCTCCTCCTCTTCTCCATCGTCTCTTCCCATCTGTATCGCTGTTACTCTTTTCCTTTCCTCCTCTTGCTTTACTACTTTTTTTCCACTATCTCTGCCAAACACCTGCCCCCCCCTCTCTCTCTCTCACACACACACACACACACACACGCACACACATACACACACACGCACACACACACACACGCACACACACACACACACACACACACGCACACGCACACACATGTATACCATGCAGGCACACGCACGCACGCACAATCTCTGCCGCTCACTCATCATCAGTCGTCATCTCCACTCTTCTTCACTCCCTCTCCCAATCTGTCCTCCTCTTTCTTCCTTTCCTAAAATCCTTTAATCCCCCCCTCCACACACACCCCTCTCTCTCCTTCCCCCCCCCTGGTCTCTCTCTCTCTCTCTGCTTGGTGGATGGAGTGAGAAGGTCTAGTTTAGTATACTGGCACTCTCTCTCTCTCTCTCTCTCTCACTGTCACACATCCCATGGGCATCCGTGCATCTTCCAGGTAGGGGTGTGTGTGTCTCTGTGTGTGTCTGTGTGTGTGCGCACGCTTTGTGTGTGTGTGTAAACGTAGACCAGTGAGGCCAGCAGGGACATGTCTTGAGAAGTACCCACAACAACATAACATGTGTGTCATGTCATGTCCATTGTCCGGTTGATAGAAACCAGACAGTGACACAAGTGGCGCACTTGTCAAAACTGTCTTGTTTGCTTCACAGCAAAATCCGCAGTGTTGTTTATTGGAAGTCTTGAGTCTGTAAAACCTGACCCGCAAGGTACGCAGCATGATCTTTACTGACTGTGTGTACACTACGAGAGAGAGAGAGAGAGAGAGAGAGAGAGAGAGAGAGACGTCCAAGTTTATATATAATTTTCAGCCTTGACAGCTGTGAATACCTTCCGTTTTCAATGACATAATGTCACTTATCATGACACGTGTTCTGTATTTATCTGTTGCTTGCTGTCGCTTCCTGTGTCGACATTAAACCCTCTCTATTCCTATCTATTCGCCAGAAATAACAGATCTACACGACTGCGTGGTGAGCTTATAGATTAGCTATTTCTGGCGAATAATAGGGAGAGGATGTTGGGATCCAGTGTCAAGTGGTTAATCCAGCTCTTGCTGTTACCCACTTAAAGAAGCCCTAGCCGGCTCTGTCCTAGCATCATAAGGAAGAGTTGCCTTAAGCCTCCTGATACTGTATGAGTTATTGAGGATACTTGTTGGAGAGATGATTACCTAGAAGTTTTAGAGGGAGAGATGATGATGATGATGAGAACAAAATCCCTCGATTGGCTTATGCATTTGTGCTGAGTAAAAGTGAACGAACAGTGTGTGTGTGTGTGTGTGTGTGGGGGGGGGGGGGGTGCAGTGTTGTTATGCCTGTGGTACGCATTGTGTGGGCTGGCAACGCTCCCAGCAGTGCTAACATTGCTTTGAATGCGTGTCAATGCCAGAGATAGAAAATGAACCGATACCAGTTATGGGGGTCCTTGAAATTAATAAGTGCATCGTAAGGAAGAGTTGCCTTCAGCTGCCTGATAATGTATGAGTTAGTGAGCGAGGGAGAGCAATTCTGAGTCCGTAGGAGGAGGGATACTTGCAGAGATGATACCTGGAAGTTTTAGAGGGGAGAACAAAATCACTCGATTGACTTGTGTGTGTTTTGTGCTGAGTAAAAGTGAACAAAATGTGTGTGTGAGAGTGCGTGGGCGCAGCGTTATGCCTGTGCTACGCATTGTGTGGGCTGTGTGTGGGCTGGCAACGCTCTCAGCAGTGCTTACATTGCTTAGAATGCATCAATGCCAGAGAGAGAGAGAAAAGGAAGGGATACTGACCATATTATTACCATCACCATCTGTCTCTCTAACACATACAGTATGTAAGTTAGTTCAATTGTATTGTATATGTTCAAATGTATTCAATTCATAAACACATAAAATAGCACCAAACAGTTCAAAATCATCATTAAACAAATACAGAGTCGAAAAAAAAACGTATCACAAAAAAAAAAGTATTTTAATATCGATATTTTTCGGCAGTATATCGATTATTTATCGTGGGAGGAAGTATCGCGATATCGATATATCGTCCCACCCCAAGTTCAAATACGACCAAAGTGAAAAAAGCGGCACTCCAAAATGAAGTGCGCAAGACATACGTGTACGTTATAAAATAACTTACACATATGTAAGTTTACGAAGTTAGTAATATTATACAAACCATCACTAGTCTCATACTGTACCTGTACCTACCAGCAGCAGACATGTCCCTGGGACCTTTGTGGTGTGTATGGGAGCAGACAGTGTTCATTAGTGCCCAGGCATACTAACCCATTGATTTTAGTTTGAGTTGAACGCTGCGCTACAATGTAAGCACTTTTTTTTACTGCGGTGTGCTCTCTCTGGTGTAATTAAGTACCACGTGTCAAAAATAACAATCTGGGGACTCAATGGACATACAGGGGTCCTGATTCAATACCCTGTAATACATTATGACCCTACTGATATAGATTGAAAACAATGTAATGGTATCATCGTGTCCTGGAAAAATAATTGGCCCCCTACTGTTTCCCACTGTACTAAATCTCTTCGCTGAAAATAGCAGATCTACGTGTTGTGAGCTTGTAGATTACGACTGCGATTTTGGCCAAACGTTCACCCTAGAACAGGGGTCTTCAACAGGGGGTCCTCAGAGCTACTATAGGGGGTCTGCCAAATCTTTGTGTGATAGGATTTAGTTTTTTTACATTAACCACTTGAACCCTAAAATTCCTTTTCTGAGGGGAACATTAGCCGAAAATAGCAGATCTACCGTAAATTTCGGACTATAAGCCGCGACTTTTTTCCCATTTTTCGACCCTGCGGCTTATATAACGGTGCGGCTTATCTATGGATTTTTATAGCTAACGGCCACTAGGGGACCTCCTAAATCTAGGGATTTTACACCCGCGGCTTATAGTCCAGTGCGGCTTATA
The DNA here is from genome assembly GCF_963454915.1 of Gymnoscopelus microlampas. Taxonomy (NCBI): domain Eukaryota; kingdom Metazoa; phylum Chordata; class Actinopteri; order Myctophiformes; family Myctophidae; genus Gymnoscopelus; species Gymnoscopelus microlampas. The sequence continues at coordinate 50,047,741 of NC_139944.1, read as the reverse complement.
TATGTACAAATCATTCAATTTAGCTGCTGCGGCTTATATTCAGGTGCGGCTTATAGTGCGAAAATTACGGTACAAGCTCTCAAGCTTGTATGTAGATCGTCTATTTTTGGCAAAAAGGCTATAGGTGTAGAGGGAAAAAATAGCAGACTAAGTAAAAAAAAAACCTGAAACAAAATTTTATACAATATAGAGTAGGGGGTCCCTGCTTCATCTCTCTCTCTCAGCTAGGGGGTCCTTGGCCTGAAAACGTTGAAGACCCCTGCCCTAGAATAAGGGACACTAGGGTTCATGCGGTTAGTAAAAGCATAAAATGTGTTTTTGTTCTCGTCTCCTTTATCCTCCAGGCTTAACATCTTGGATACCAAACAGCTTAGGATCTCAAAATAGTAATACTTTCACACCAGCAGAGTCTTTCTTTGCAGAGAAGGCAAATCTGAGAGCAGATGATGTTGTTTTCAGACAGAATGTAGAATGATCAAACCGTTTTAGATAAGGTAACCACCGACCAACTCGAACCCCAGTGTCCCTATTCTGGGCATGTCGTAATGGGCGAAAACATTGGCTGTTTTTGGTGTTGAGGGAGAAAAAAAGGATAGACCCTTGGGGGACGAGGTCAACGAATTCTATATGTTTATTTTTATTAAAGGATCCCCATTAGAGACACATGAATGAGCCTCTAGTCTTCCTGGGGTGCTGAACAAAGCAAATACAATACAAATGTACAACTAAAAATACAAATAAAAGTAAATACGAAAAATATGAATAAATACAAAAAGACAAACTAACATTCTAAAATCAAAATAAATCCAACAGGCCAGTCAAATTAAACAAATACACAAATAACTGTTACATACTTGACAAGTTACTTTTTGAAAGTCATTTTGTTATGGATTGTAGATAAGATGTTTTTGGGCAGAGCATTCCAGAGTACTATTGACCGATGGATGTATGTATGGTCATTTGAAACTGGTGAGCCAAGCTAGACGGCTTATTGGTGCTAATAATGTTCGGCAGTAGCCTTAGAAGACTCACCGATAATATCTGTTCAACCATCAGCCATGCCAGATGTTCATTCATACAGCTAATACTCGTCCTGTATGAACATCCTAGTGCCAGACGAGCCGCTTTGTTCTGAGCAACCTGTGACTTTTTCAAATCAGATTTTGTAGCTCACGACCAGATTACAGGGATTACAGATTACTATAGGATTCAAGTGGTTAAAACAAAAGCACTCATCTGACGTGTAATGTAAGAACAGTATTTCCCCTGATGGGTCTTAATGTAACTCCATGTTTAACTTAATTGACTAATTAAAAATGCTAATAAAATATGCACATCACTTATTTCAGCTCAGTGGCCTTGTGGGTAGAGTGTCGGCCTTGAGGTTGGGAGGTTGGGTTCGATCCCTATGGGCCACATGGCTCGGCAAGGCTGGCTTGCTTACTTATTTCAGGTGCTGGGGTTATAAATGACCGTAAAGAGAGAAAATAAACTTGCACACATATGCTCCCACTGTAATGTAATTTATTGACAGCGTTTCGAGCCAAGGCTCCTCTTCGTCAGGAGTTTGACGGAGAGCCTTGGCTCGAAGCGTTGTCAATAAATTACACTGGGAGCAGCATACGCGTGTGCAGATTTGTTCTTTCTCTTCATAACTTTGACTAATTACATGTAATCACTGTATCAAATGTAGCTGTATCGACACCTAACACCCCTTTTATTTGATAAATTCTCTACTCACACAGCTTTGGTCAATGCAATGCCCATAAATCATCATACGTAAACAGACCATTTTCATCATTAATGGCTTAATTTCTTTATTATAAATGTAAACATTTTATGTTATGTTTACATTTCACATCTCCAAAGTCATTAAGATGTTACTGAACTTAAAGGATCTACACCATGAATTTAAAAAATAATAATTTAATATCATATTGTTTATGTCCCTCAAATGTTTTTTAAAAATGTTTTGAGCCTAAATCAAGCCTCAGATATACTCATGTGGCGCTATTGAGCCAGTTTGTATGCATGTTATCTCCTGGTTCTGAGTGAAAAAAGTAAAAAAAATAAAATAAAAAAAAGTAAAAACATTTAGTTTTTTTTACGCGAGGGATTGTACCGCTAGTGACGTCACTTTCGGGGCCAAATCCCTATTCTGGGCATGTCGTAATGGGCGAAAACATTGGCTGTTTTTGGTGTTGAGGGAGAAAATGAGGGGTGGCCAAGAAGGATAGACCCTTGGGGGACGAGGTCAACAAATTCTATATGTTTATTAAAGGATCCCCATTAGAGACACACAATTGAGCCTCTAGTCTTCCTGGGGTGCTGAACAAAGCAAATACAATACAAATGTACAACTAAAAATACAAATAAAAGTAAATACAAATGAATACAAATACAAAAAGACAAACTAACATTCTAAAATCAAATCCAACAGTCCAGTCAAATTAAACAAATACACAAAACAGTTACATACTTGACAAGTTACTTGGCAAGATATCTCTTGATGTGTTTTTTTAAAGTTATTTTGTTATGGATTGTAGATAAGATGTTTTTGGGCAGAGCATTCCAGAGTACTATTGACCGATGGATGGATGGATGGATGTATGTATGTATGGTCATTTGTAACTGGTGAGCCAAGCTAGACGGCTTATTGGTGCTAATAATGTTCAGCAGTAGCCTTAGAAGACTCACCGATAATATCTGTTCTACCATCAGCCATGCCAGATGTTCATTCATACAGCTAATACTCGTCCTGTATGAACATCCTAGTGCCAGACGAGCCGCTTTGTTCTGAGCAACCTGTGACTTTTTCAAATCAGATTTTGTAGCTCACAACCAGATTACAGGGATTACAGATTACTATAGGATTCAAGTGGTTAAAACAAAAGCACTCATCTGACATGTAATGTAAGAACAGTATTTCCCCTGATGGGTCTTACTGTAACTCCATGTTTAACTTAATTGACTAATTAAAAATGCTAATAAAATATGCACATCACTTATTTCAGCTCAGTGGCCTGGTGGGTAGAGTGTCGGCCTTGAGGTTGGGTTCGATCCCTATGGGCCACATGGCTCGGCAAGGCTGGCTTGCTTACTTATTTCAGATGCTGGAGTTATAAATGATCAAGAGAGAAAATAAACTTGCACACTCATATGCTCCCAGTGTAATGTAATTTATTGACAGCGTTTTTCGAGCCAAGGCTCCTCTTCGTCAGGAGTTTGATCTGACGGAGAGCCTTGGCTCGAAACGTTGTCAATAAATTACACTGGGAGCAGCATACGCGTGTGAAGATTTGTTCTTTCTCTTCATAACTTTGATTAATTATATGTAATCACTGTATCAAATGTAGCTGTATCGACACATAACACCCCTTTTATTTGATAAATTCTCTACTCGCACAGCTTTGGTCAATGCAATGCCCATAAATCATCATACATAAACAGACAGACAGACATATTTTTATCATTAATGGCTTAATTTCTTCATTGTAAACATGTTATGTTTACATTTTCTCAAGTCATTAAGATGTGAATGAACCTACCTGAATAACTGATATGTATTAAAAAGCAAAACACAGGAATAAACATCAGTAAAGCAAGCTCATTGCATAAGATTATTTGCAAGTTTCAAGTCTCTGCAAGTATCTTGTAATTTTTACTGCAGCTGTGTGCTGGTATGCTTTTGAAAAATGGTGTGCTGTAATGTCAAGTATACCATGAGTCGTAGCCAATGAGCTAAACGTGTCAGACCTGTCGTATATGCTTGTGCTCAATATTGTAATATTGACACTCAATATTAGCACAGTAAAACAAACCTTTTTACGCAATCCCAGTAACCTAACCTGTGTCTCACTGTAACACTAGCCCTATTGTACACGTGGAACACAAACACAGCAACACACTATTCTATTGTTGTGCTCTGTCAATACAGTGGCTTGAATTTTTTTTTTGATTGGGTGGACAGACTGTAGGAGGAGGGAGTTGGCAGTTTATTTACCGCTGCTGTGTGATAGTCAGAAAAGCACGGTTAGTCAGTAGTGAGTGACTGTGTTTGTGTGTGTGGTGTTGGAGGGCAGGGTTGCCATGTCCGCTTATTATGAGCGACTTTGGGCTTGCTTTTCTGTTAAGTTGCTTGTAAATATTGGTAGTTTTTGGTGCTTGTTTCTAAAGTGTAGTCGCTTATTTGGGCTTGTTTCACGGACCCCCTCATCTGAAAAAAAAATTGTGCCAGGGACCCCTTACAAGATTTGTATTAAAATGTTTCAAAAATGTAACATTTTTCAAGATTTCTTAAAAAATAAAAATGGCAGATCTACAAGCTCACAACGCATCGCGATGAGACGCGTTGTTAGCTTCTAGATTGGCTATTTACAATCCGCATGTCATCCTCACATCCACACCATGCATGCTATGATCAGCTAATTAGCAACAACAACATCTCTTTAAGCTGATGACAGTCTCAGACAGCCCTCTCCCTCTCTCTCTCTCTCTCTCTCTCTCTCTCTCTCTCTCTCACACAGTCTGGGTTCAGAAATAATCTTCAAATAGCACTGTGCTGATCTAGCAGTGCGACTGCAAACTAAGCTGGGTATCAAATAAGGCTTAAGGGTGAAAATGTTAATGCAGTAGTGCTCACAGAAATGTGTCTCTCCAAGACATTTAAACCCTTTTAACCCATTAAGACCTGAGGCGATTCTTAAAAATGTTCTAAATCTCAACAGTTTTTTGAAAAAAATCTGGAAAATATTTTTTCAAGATTTTTCAAGAATAGCAGATCTACAAGCTCGTAGCGCGGCACTCGGTGCCGCGCTATGAGCTTGTATATCTGCTATTTTTTAATAGCCCAAAGAAATCTTAAAATGAGACGCAGATGCGTCCCCGGTCTTAATGGGTTAAAGCAAAGCCATAAAAAAATCAAGTGGAATAATCTTTCATCTTAACTACCTTTTTTAAGTAATTGACTAAATGGAGCAGATAATATATTATTATTATGATGTAAAATGACTCTGCTGCACAGTGTGTGGGAATTGCTTCTCGGTCAACCTGCCAGTTGATCACAGGATGGTTTGAGGAGGAACGTTTATTAACCCATTTAGACCTGAAGCTGATTCTACATGTCTCCTAAATCTCAACAGTTTTCTGAAAAACTTATGTTTCTATCTTCTTTTTCATGTCAAGGATCCCCAAAATTATATGTATTTGGCCGCGGACCCCCATCAAAATATGTTGTTCCAGGGACCCCCTGAAGCAAAGATTTGAGTTAAAAAATTTTGCTTTAAAAATATATATATTCAAAGATTTGCACACATTTTCACGATTTTTCGAAAATAGCAGATCTACAAGCTCGTAGCGCGGCACTCGGTGCCGCGCTATGAGCTTGTATATCTGCTATTTTTGAATAGCCCAAAGTGTAAAATAATGTTTTTTAGCTCAAATCTAAAAATTACACAGTTCCAGGCCTTAATGGGTTAAAAAGATTATTATATTTTTCCCCTTAAAGGACAACTTTGTTTTTTTTACAACCAAGGTTTATGTTTTAGCTTGTAAATAAAAGATGAGTGTTACATTTTTTTCATTTACTGCTTTCTATAGTTTTAGCAATTTTCACGATCTTTTTTACAGTGGGCGGGGGCATTCGGGCAGGTGGCTAAATATGTATTTTTTTACACAATAACCCGGTGATTTCTTTATTATTATTTACAGTAGCTCTTCTATCCCCCAATAACTAGGGTTGTCCGATATTGGCTTTTTTACCGATAACCGATATACCGATATTGTCCAACTCTTAATTACCGATACCGATATCAACCGATACCGATATATGCGGGGATTATTGTGATTAGGGTAAGCTCAAATTTCATATCACACACACCATATACAGTAAGAACTCCTGTAACTTATTTATAAAGCAAAAAAAAAAAAGAAGTATTTTCAAAAACCGATACCGATATTTTCCCGATATCAATTTTTATGCTAATATCGGCTGATAATATCGGGAGGCCGATAATATCGGACATCCCTACCAATAACTCACGTCTGGCCATCAAAGACCACGGGACCTTTTTTTATTGTGTAAAAAAAGACATATTTAGCCTATATAGACATATTTAGGCCAAATCAAGTTCATCGAGTTCCTTAACCCGATGAGATTATCGAGTTAAGGGGAAAAATATTATATATATTTTTTATAATCGATTAGTTTGATTAACTGTTGCACACCTACTTGGCGTGTGCCTGATACACTGCACAGTATATTGAAGCTTATAGCTGAAGTATACTGCATCATATTTGCATAATATATTCATTAGTTTTAGAGTGTTTAATAATGGGAAAACTTTACGAGCGAGACCATTCTAAGAAGAGACAGCCTTTACAGAATAGATATTGTAGTGGCAAAGAGTAAAACTTTTTTTTGCTGATGCCAAAAGTATTGATCGGAGCTCCCCTAATAGGTACATATACCGCTGCTGCAGAATAACCATTTAGTGGGGTTGTCACAATACCGTAATTGCATGGATGCATGGAATTGCATTGTCAGTTTATAGGCCAATGAAATGCTGTTGTTGTAACCTAGGATGGTCATTTGATGAAAAAAACGTGCAGAGGCAACTCATGTCTGAGTTTTAAGAGGTTAACTGCTGGCAGTCGCGGCTTGTTTCTCCTCTTCTCAGTTGGATGATTACATTTCCGCCCCACTGTCATTTATAATGGCTTTTCATTAAAGAACACAGGCTATTCTACTCTCCAGTGAACTGTCCTATATGGACAACCAGAGAATTAGATTTTTAATAATTAATATACACCAGCTTCAGATTAGTTCAACATAAGCTATTCTTTAAAGCTTTACAGAATCACCACCAGCACACTGTACATTTAATGTTTTATGATGTTAGGGCCTTGGTCGAGGAGGGTTTCTAAAGCCTGATCTACACTTAGTTAACACCCACACACGTGTGTGTAAATATAGCAGCTCTCCAAGCGCACAGGCTGCGATGCATTTGTGAACTTGTACATCAGCAACCAATTTTCAGTGTGTGATAAGGCTGTCAACTTTCCTCAGAAATGATATTCGAATATTGGTCTTAAAAAATTGCAGATATTCGAATATATTCGAATATTATTATTATTATTATAATTTTGACAGAAACAGTACAAAAAACAATTTATCAAGTGCTAGGATCCAATAAAACATATCTTTTGTTTGTTTTTTATGACTTCATACATTGTTTTTTGTATTGTCCCTTATTTGAATATTAATTTTCATATTCGAATATACATATTTTCCCAATATTCGAATATCGAATATTTGTTTGACAGCCCTAGTGTGCAACACCCCCGTGCACGGCTAAATAGAAGGCTGGACTCTGGGGCACGGTGGTGCAGTCGGTCGCCTCACAGCTAGAAGGCCCTGGGTTTGTTTCCCGCCAGGGATGCGAATCGCGTTCACAGCACCTCTAATAATAATGCTGTATTTCAAGCTGCAGTCCCCCTGGAACCACGTTTCATACATTCAGTAATGTGACGCCGCATAATTACTGCCATGAGGATTTTACTGTATGCATAATGCGTAGCATTACAAGTATTGTGAAAACCTCATGTTGATAATTATCACCATGCCATGCTCTAGGTTTGAGTGCTTTATTTGCTAGAATCATTGTGGGCCAATTAAGAGTTCATGAACTGTAATTAAAAAACCCTACAACTTTAATGCCATTGGGGATCCCAAGTGAACAACAGAGGAGGAAAGGATTATTGGACAGGAGACTAAAGAAGGCTGTTCTTTTTTGTTATCGTTTCGTTTTTATTAAATGGCCAGCCATGCATCAAGCTCCCCCCCCCCCAAACCAGGCCATTTAACCTCCCTGAACCATTTCCCCACAGATAAGAGCGTATAGTCAGCTTATAATAGATCACAGTCTGCTTCTCCTCCCTGCTTATGCAAGACATGCAATAACATTTTTACACTCCCGTATCTCACCTTTTGTTCTTCCACTTTCACACACCGACTGCACCGAGCGACCTCTAAAAAAAGTTTAACACCCTCTGTTTGTCTTCTCACTCGTCATCTTCATTCTGCGTAATGCTTACTTATGTATTTAGGAGGAACGTCAGGCCATTGATGAAACTCCTCCTTCATCTTTGGTCTTGTGCCCTCATCCGCTCCAGTTGTTGCCATGTGAACACTTCACATGGATTTACCCATTCAATCCGTGAACGCATCTGTGTCACTTTAGATTTCTATGGTGCGCTATGAGCTTGTCGATCTGCTATTTTTGAAAAGAAAATGTGTGCAAAACTTTGAATATATATATATTTTTAGAAACAACATTTTTAACTCAATTCTTTGCCTCTGGGGGTCCCTGGAACAAAACATTTTGATGTCAAGGACCCCCAAAATGATATGTATTTGACCGCAGAACCCCCCCCATCTGATAAAATATTTTGTTCCAGGGACACCGTCCCCCCACCCCCTCCCAGGAGCAAAGATTTGAGTTAAAACTTTTCGCTTACAAAAACCTTCATACCTTGGCTTTCGATCCCGTTTCTTACGGTCTATGTTTTGTTTGGCTGTCTGCTGCTGAAGCTGCTGCGTCTTGTATTTTTCAGTGATGTGTCTCCTTTTGTTTCTTATTTTGCTGTGTGTTGTTGCTGTTGTTTTTCTTTGTTTTAGCTTACCCAGTGTATTTGGCTTTTGATTTTCTGTGCAGCACTTTGGAAACCTTGAGTGTGCTAAATAAATAAAGTGGATTGGATTGCATTGGACACAAGCATAAGCACTGATTGCCGTGCAGTGCTACAAGCTTGTAGATCTGCTATTTTTGAATAGCTTAAGTATAAAATATGACTAAAATCTTAAATGACACGGATGCGTTCCCGGATTGAGAGGGTAAATCCATGCACTTCATTTGCGTCTCCTTCTTGTCTCTCTCTCTCACAGACCTGAGCCTGGTCATGGTCGTGGAGGAGGCTCCCAGGCAGGCCAGGCTGACTCCCCTCTCCCAGAGCAGGATGAGGAGATCCTGGGCTCTGACGACGAGGAGCAGGAAGACCCCAACGACTACTGCAGGGGTGAGACCCAGTGTCTGTGTTGCCATGTCTGCTCATTATAAGCGACTTTGGCCTTGTTTATCTGTAGCGTCGCTTGTAAATATTGGTTAGTTATGGGTTGCTGTTTTTTTGGGGGCTTGTTTCTAAAGTGTAGTTGCTTATTTGGGCTTGTTTCCTAATGTTGTTTAAACCTGTAGTTCTCAACTATTTCATGTCAAGGACCCCCAAATGAATATGCATTTGGCTGCGACCGTGAACTTGTTTGAAAGGCAGCTGGTGTGAGGTCGGCGTTAGCCTCAGGAAAATGTAATAGTTTGGGGATCGTTGCAGAAAGGACGATCACAAAGTTTTTGTACATTTTGTGAAGTTCTCGGCGCGTTCTCTCCCACCGTCTCTCCCTCTCACGATCTCTACATTGATGGCAGAACGTGTTTACATGTCAATCTTCCTTAACAAAAATATGTAGGCCAGCCTACAAGCAGCCAGTTGTCCTTAGAGTTCTCAATGGGCCTGAAAATTAAGGCCCGGCCCTAACTGGGCCGACCCGAACAGTTACCATAATTCTAGGCCCGAAAACCCCCAAAAAAGATTGCCAGTAAGCAGCGCCAGTGGCTCACATTATAGCAGAGTGACAGAACGGATAATAGTCGGTGAAATGGCAATTCACATGTTCAGTTGTTCATAAAACATGCTAAGTTCTGCACAAAATAGGCTTAAGAAGACTGTAAAATCCCTGTTGTTACGCATCTCTCATTCTCTCTCTCTCCCTGACCGTCAGGGAGACAGTAATTTATATTTCGTCCTTCAACGGTGGCGTGCCGAACACGGCATCAGATCTACAAACCCCGAAACGTGTTCATCTGCCTTCTGTTCTGAGCTTGCAGATCTGCCCTGACCTGGTGTTAACCTATAGCTGTACACGCCCACCAATCGCATCGTCCTCTGCCACTGTCTGATTTATGGCTCTGTTAAGTCACCGATGTACAAGTTCTAAACGTGTTAGATTGTGATGCATTGTAGTGGGCTTGTAGATTGAATGGCTATTTGGTGCGCAACACCAGCCTATAAAGTATAAATCAGGAGGAGGATCCTCTCATGACGTTAGGGTTCATAGCCAGTTCTGAGTCAAACAAATATATTATTGAATCTGAATTGTGCTCCACATTTGTTTAAGTCTGAAATGTTATTTATTTCAGTTTTTCTATAAGGCTGAAAGAATATTGTACACATTTTTGAAATCCTTCCCCCACTCTGCACAATCTGTGATTTTAGGTGGATATCACCATGTGAAGATCGGGGACTTGTACAACGGCAGATACCATGTGATACGCAAGCTGGGCTGGGGGCACTTTTCCACCGTGTGGCTGGCCTGGGACATACAGTAAGTTGCCCCCCCCCCCCACCTCTCAACCTCTTTACATCAAAGACACTCAGTTTGATATGAATTTGGTCAGTAGTTCTCAAACCTTTTTGTGTCAAGGCCATGGGGCCCCCCAGAAGAGAAGATATGTGTTAGAAAAAAACACTTTCAAGATTTTTCTAGAAATGTTCAAAAATAGCAGATGTACAAGCTCACAGTGCGGCACGAAGTGACGGGCTGTGAGCTTGTACATCTGCTATTTTTGTAAGTGTTGCTGCTGATTTGATTCTTCCCTAATGTAAGGAAAGGTGTTTGGCGTGTGATGAAATGAATTGTTTTGTCTGTGCATGTGTGTTGTTTTTCAAGGGGGAAACGCTTTGTGGCGATGAAGGTGGTGAAGAGTGCTGATCACTACACAGAGACGGCGCTGGACGAGATCAAGCTCCTGAAATCAGTAAGGAGAATGCCGAGCCACTCGTCTTCATCGTTTCTGTTTCCGGATCTCACTTAAAAGTCCTTTTCAGGCTCTTTTTATTTAATGACCAAGCAGCAACAGAAACGGATGTTTCGTTTCGACCAGAGCCTTTGTCGTGTTGCAATACAATTATGCTGAGAGAGGCTCCGGCTTTTACTCAGTGTGTGTGTGTGTGTGTGTGCGTTTGTGTGTACTCGTATTACTAAACTTGTGAGGACCTTAACCCATTAAGACCTGAGGCGATTCTTTAAAAAAAAAAAGTTTTTTGAAAAATAGCAGACGGTGCCGCGCTATGAGCTTGTATATCTGCTATTTTTGAATAGCCAAAGAAATCTAAAGTGACACAGATGCGTTCCAGGTCTTAAAGTATAGTAGAATGTGAGAAATGGACATTGTGAGGACAATTGTCCTGGTCCTGTGGTTGTTTTTTTTATTAAACAAATGGTTGTTTTATGGTTTAAAAAAAGTTTTTTAGAGATCCAGGTTTAAAGTTAAGAGATTCAGGTTGGAGTAATTGGAGCAGGATTAGACATTTGGAGTTTAGTTTTAGTTCAGTTATTCCTTAATAAAATCGGCGTCCTAAAATGTTGTCAGTGCAAAAAAACATTGCCTCGGCAGATTAGCTCTGGCCCTGCTCGGTAGTGATTGGATTTCGCTGCCCCCGAAGTTGAGGGGCACCAATCAGGGCCCATGCGTATGCAAATATGGGGCGGGTTTTAATCCGCCCGTTGGAAATGCAGGTTCCACACAGAGATTCCAAACTAATATCTACGCAGTTATATTAGTCTGGCCATGCCAGGCTAAAAATGTTGAAGTCCTCACAAGTATAGAATACAAACGTGTCTCTCTCTCTCTCTCCAGGTGAGAAACACAGACCCTGACGACCCCAGCAGAGAGAAAGTAGTACAGCTCCTGGACGACTTCAAGATCTCTGGCATGAACGGCACACGTATCCTTCCTCCTCCTAATCCTGTTCTCTCTGCTGTCCTGTCTCTAGGTGACGGCATGGCTGATAATATGTTAATTACTCTCTTTCTAGGCCAAACAGCTACTTCATAGTGTTGGAAGCCAGACAATAAGACTGCCTGTCCTCAGGCAAGATGAGAGAATCAGCGTGTCTGTATTGTTACTACAGAGGGCTGCATTGGTACCGCTTTGATTGTTAACACTAAGCACGTTTATTCAGCCAAAGTTCTTTACAAACGTAACAAACAGCATGCCAATTAAGTGTTGGGTCATTTTGGACATAATGGCTCCCTTAGTTCAGTGGTTCTCAAACTTTTTCATGCCAGGGACCCCCAAATTGATATATATTTGGCCGCGGACCGCCGGACCCCCATCTGAAAACCTGTTGTGCCAGGGACTCCCAGAAGCAAAGATTTGTGTTAAAATGTTCGCTTTAAAGAAATATATTAACACATTCCATTCCAGAGTTTAATCTCATAATGTACTCACCAGTGGCAAGGTTTTATTGTTGTTTTTTAGTTTTTTTCATGTCGCCATAGACCCCGCTAAATCCATAAAAAATGCGCGTTCATTTGGTTCTACACACACTAGGGATCTGTGTGCGACGAGCAGTGAAAACCGCATCCCCTTACGTTCCGCCATCTTGAAGCTACAGCGTTGAACGCTAGACAGTGATCAGCGAGGAGAAAAACAACAACCAAGCTAATCGACTTTAAAACCGCATCCCAGACAGGAAGCGGATACGATCGGAAAAAACGGAACCCGGTTAATTCCGGAATTAAAAACAAATGTGCAAGTCTTTTTCACTTTTCATTACGGATAATCCTTTCTTATAATTGATTAAATCGATTAGTTTGATGAACCCCTAATTGAATTTCTCCGTTGGAACAGTAGGATGGTGGCACTGCACATAAGTAGTTGTAGTTGCTATAGGCTGGGTCATCCAGGGGTGGAAATGATTAGAGAAGCTCTTCTTGTTGTTTTGTCCTTAACGTTGGCTCTGTCCAGATGTGAGCATGGTATTTGAGGTGTTGGGTCATCACCTGCTCAAGTGGATCATCAAGTCCAACTACCAAGGCCTACCTCTGCCCTGTGTCAAGAGCATCATAAAACAGGTACGTCTGTGCTGACACACTCGACCTCTGCGTGTTAATTTTGTCAGCACATTTAGATTTTGTTTTAATCATTTTTTTAAATAAAATTCAATTTAGCTATGGCTATATCTGCTATTTATTTTTTAAATGTTTCTGAAAGTATGAAATTCAGGTTATCAAATTATTGGCTTAGGAATGCGACAGAAACAAAAATATCTCCATGAATTCAAGGCTTCATGGGGTGTGTAATTTTGGGGGTGAACTATCCCTTTAAATTCCATAATCGTGACAGCCCTAATGACATCACACAAAGGAGTGTCATCATCAGCGTGCTGACATACGGTTTTCCGTGTCTTCTCTTTTGTGTGTCTGCAGGTTCTGCAGGGTCTGGACTACCTCCACACCAAGTGTAAGATCATACACACGGACATCAAGCCAGAGAACATCCTCCTGACCGTCAACGAGCCCTACGTCAAGAAGATGGCCGCCGAGGCGGCTCAGTGGCAGAAGACCGGAGCCCCGCCCCCGTCCGGTTCTGCAGGTCACTTACCCATCATCTCACTGTTATTACAAATCGCAATTATTTGAGCTTATCGCAATTATTTTGCATTCAAAATTGCGTTGACAAGCTTATAATGTGGCGCGTTGTGAGCTTGTAGATCGGGGTTTTTTCCCACAAATTTTCATGGCCTTGTGAAATTTGTGTTTAAAAAAGCCTAAAAGGCAAACCTAAATGTCATTTCTATTTCCGTGTTTGAATGCTCAATACCAAAATTCTATGATTAATTGCAATCAACTAAAATCATCAACTAAAATGCCCTACCTGTACTTACACAGTTGTCTTAGCCACACCCTTGTTTGAGTATGTGTTTCACAATCATACCGATAAGTGAGGGGAGTCATTTCATTGATAAATATTGTCGATTGGTGTCAGATTTCATTGTCAAAGATACACTGAAATGATATGTAAGGCAGGGGCGAATCAATAGAATCTGAACAGAAATTCTAAGTGTAGTGTAAATAAATTGTACGAGTAAAAAAGATAGGCACACTTGTTTTCGATGATCCCAAAGTGAATCTATTAAGTTTACAAGGTTGGTCTTCGTCCGGTATTTATTAAGTGTACAGCGTTTTGATACAAATTGGTCTTTGACGGGTACAAAAACCAAGATTAATGTGTACAGTCAAATTCACTTTGGGAACATCTATAAACCGTGTGCGGACTGCGGATTATCCTCTCCTTTCTCAGGGGTGGCATAATGAACTCGCCAAAAAAAAGGCAATTTTTCCAGCCTGTGCTTTTTGAAGGCTGGAGAATCATAATGTACCTTATTATACAGTATATCATCTCTGTCGGGGTGGAAACCTCATATTGACCAAAATAAAGTGTTACTTTTCAGGATTTAAATTCAAAAACGGCAAATGTAGCAGATCTAGAAGCTCGAAACGCGTAGTATGATCAAGGAGGCCGTTAATTTACGACAAAACATAAAAAGTTAGAATATTATTATGGCATTATGGAGATAGGAGGTTTCTTGCGCGATGGCGTCGTTATAATATATGCTGAAAAGCTTTGCAGAGCTGGACTACAGAGCGATGAAAAAATCCATGTGTAAGTTTGTGCTGAGAGAGAGAGATAAGGGCACCTTGAACTGTGAGTCACTGCTGGATCTGTTATGGAAATTACAGTAGCAGCTCCCTCAGTGCAGAGGAGCATGTGACCCCCTGCCACTGCAGACATTATATTGTTACTGTCGGGGCACAAAACCTCTTATCTCCATATTTTAACTTTTAGATTTTTTCCCCGTGAATTGTACGCCCTACTACGATCATACCTACAATTAGTGAGTTTATTTATTTCGGTCATGATAAAAAAAACAGTTGAACATACAGTACCATTAGTCAACAAGATGACTATTTGGTGAAAAGGTATGGGCTGAAGCCGAAGCTTATTTTGCTCACCTTATTACCATTTAAATTAAAATATCACAGTAGCATAGAGAAGACGTAAGAGCAAACAGAAGAACATGAACTATCATGAAGCTTCAAATATTACACTTCAGAACAAACGAAACAAAAAGAAACAACATTTCGGTTAGGACACACTTTCTATATATATATGAAGTGATTGCCTCATACATACAATATGTGCATTCAAATGCACATCCATAAACGTATATTTTCGCATATGTAAGCGTCACACAAAAGCATCAAAAGTAGCCGATCCACAAGCTCGAAACACGGCGCGAAGCGACCGTTTCGAGCTTGTGGATCTGCTAACTTGCCATTTTATTTTTATTTGAATCCTGAAATGCAACAAAATGTGACATATGAGGGTTTTCCACCTGACAGAGACTATATTAGCACAGCTGTGCTCTGTGCATCAGCTCAGCTGCCTGAGCAGAATATTAATTCTAGAGAGAGGTGGATGTATCCTATCCATTCATTGTGTTGGTTCCGTTTGAATGTGAAATATAATAATTCTCTGATCTTCATATTTCTTGTCTCCTTTACAGTGAGCACGGCACCGGTACCCAAACCAGTAAGTCAGGTAGTTTTTTTTTTTACTATATCTCTACTGTTAGAGGCAACATATGAACCACTTAAGCCCTATTTAAAAATAAATTAACTCTATTGAAAAAAGTCAATCTACAAAGCTCACATTGTCACGTGTTGAGTATGTAGATCAGCTATTTTCGAAAGAGTTTTGAAAGTGTTCACCAATAAATCCATAACTTGTCCTACCCGGGATTTGAACCCGGAACGCCCGTATGTGCGAGTGCTGCAATACCTACTGCTGAGCTAATACAGAAAGCCTGTTTGGCTAGACGATAAATAGACTTTTTGAGCTTTGTGCAGTACCACTTTTCAACCAGTAGTGGTCCTACTACCCAACCACAGGATTCTGAATAAAAGAGCAGATAGACCAATATATATTGTATTAACATGCCATACAGTTTTGTCAAAATAATTAAAGTTATGGAGTGCATTTTTAAAGTGGTTAAAATGTCGTCGTTTTAACTGGCAGTCTCCTTGTCTACGGTGTCACATGTATGTTTTGCAAGACAACAAGACCGTAGCACTTGCCCTAGCCTTTGAAGACCTTGCAGGCTTATGCAAAGGCTAAAATGTAATTTAGATGGCGTGTTATGTAGACAGATATCAGGTTCATTTGTTGACCTGGCATAGTTATAGTTTGCATAGTTTCAAGGTACAAATTATACATTTTTTTATGTTTGTTTAGACTGATGATGGGATCGTGGTTTACCTATGATCCTAGATGACTATTTCTGATGTATTACCTTGTGTTTATCTTGCCTAAATTGTTATGCAAGACAACAAAATCATTGTTTGTCTTCTTTCCACCAGGTGGCCAAGATGTCCAAGAACAAGAAGAAGAAGTTGAAGAAGAAGCAGAAGAAACAGGCAGAGCTGCTGGAGAAGAGGATCCAGGAGACGGAGGAGGCGGGAGAGGAGGAAGAGGAGGATGACCAAGAGATGACAGAGACCACAGAAGACCCCGCCCCCACGTCGGCCGCCACCACGATGTCCACGTCCGCTACGCTGCAGGACATCGCTGGCGTCACTGCAGGTGGAACCCCTACGTACTTCTTTTAAGACTGCGGTCCCCTACGGCTGTAGTTCTCAAAACGTTTTCGTGTCAAGGACCCCCAAATTGATATATATATATATTTGGCCGTGGACCCCCATCTGATTTTTTTTTTGCAGCTGACAAGCTCACAGCATGTTCATGACGCGTTGTGAGCTTGTACATCTGCTATTTTTGTTTGAAAAACATTGAATATTTTTCAATTATTAACTCATTGAGTGCCCAAATTATTTCTGGCTATTTCTGGCCAGTGCGATTTTTTTTTTTTTTTCAAAGTAAAAAAAAAGTGCTTTGGAAGCGAGATACAGCCTTTTTCAGTTATACATTTTTTTTTTACTATTTTTTTCAAAAACCCATGAAACACGTGATTGGCACGTTGCACCATAGCGGTAAAACACGTGAAACACGTGAATGGCACTCAATGAGTTAACTAAAATCTTCTCTTCCGGGGGGTCCCTGGCACAAAACATTTTCAGATGGGGGTCCGTGGCCAATTACATATCATTTTGGGGGACTACTGATTTAGAAGGAATTTGTAGAATCGGCCTCGGGTCTTAGTGGGTTAAATGATTGCTTATCGATACAAATGTTTTGATTAACTGTTGCACCCCTACATCACAAAGATCTGTCACTAAAGCGATGAGTCGAGCTGAGCAGGAATATAATTGAACAACCTTTTCCCCCCCTTTAAAGACCCCCCGTTACCCGAGGACCCTCCCCAGCAGAGGTTAGAGGAACAACAACAACAACAGGAGGAGAACACAGAGGAGAAGGAGGAGGTGTCGGAGGAGAACAGGATGGAGGTGAACTGCAACGGCCACGTCTCCCCCAGACCAGGAGGCGAGGAGGAGGAGGAGGAGAGCCATGGGACCACCACCACACAGCAGGACCAGGAGGACCAGCACAACGCCAACCAGGTGGAGGACAGCGCCAACAAGAGCCAGGACACACCGGGTTAGTAGGGGGTCGATACATACATGTTCAGAAGCATCTTCCATAAAACCTTAAAGCAGGGCTCCCACGGTCATGAACTTCCTGGACATATTTTGAAATTAGAAAAACTATTTTCTAGGCCTGGAAAAGGTTTGGAATTAATCAAATGTTTTGGAAAATGTTTGGATATTGTCTCTGTCGGGTGGTAACCTCATATCGAAACGCGTCGCTTCGCGCCGAGTTTCGAGCTTGTGGATCTGCTACTTTTGATACTTTAATTTATAAAAAAAATCACACCCTGTGTGAAGGTAGCGGCGCCTTTGAATACATTATGTCATCGATATGTGTTTATAATGTGTTTATAGCCATGTGTCATGTGAAGCTTGACCAATCACTTTGTTGACGGGTCTGACCAATCAGAGCGTCGACGACAGATAAAGTTAAATTGAGGATCTAACTTTAAATAACTTACCTAGAAGGAGACTTTAGCCAAATAAAAATATATACAAAAAAAAACATGAGGAAATAAAAAATAAACCTTGACATCATAGTGATGTCATGAATAGTCCCCTTGCCTGACAAATCACAACCTTGACGGGCCTGACCAATCAGAACCTTGACGGGCCTGACCAATCAGAACCTTGACGGGCCTGACCAATCAGAACCTTAACGGACTCTTGGATTCTCGATCGTCTCTATCAAACCATTCTGTCATAACGGATGACTGGGTCCCGAACTCAGACTTTCTATACATTCACCCTTCATCTGTTCTTGTATCTTTCTCTTTCTATTCGTCATATTAACTTTAAATAACTTACCTAGACGGAGACTTTAGCCAAATGAATAATAAGATGAAGTCATTGTCATCGTTTATATAGACATCGAATTCTATATTCATGACATCATAGTGATGTCATGAATATAGTGACCAATCACAACTTTGGCGCACCTGACCAATCAGAACGTTGACGCACCTGACCAATCAGAACGTTGACGCACCTGACCAATCAGAACGTTGGCGCACCTGACCAATCACAACTTTGGCGCACCTGACCAATCAGAACGTTGACGCACCTGACCAATCAGAACGTTGGCGCACCTGACCAATCAGAACGTTGACGCAAAAGCCAGGCATAGAGGGCTAATATCCGCTCTATACCTAAAGGTATAGAGCGGCTAGCGCCGCTAAAAACCACACAAAGTTCAAATATGGAGATAAGAGGTTTCTGCCCGACAGCAACGAAATACATTGTTTTTGTCCAACATTACATGAAAGATGTAAAATGCAGCGCTACGTGATACGTTGTTAGCTTGTAGATCTGTTCTTTTTGTCACGTGACACCTTCGCTCGAGTCTATCTTGGTGCATCAACAGCACACTGGTTTAAGAGCCTCATTATTGCACCGTATGATTGCTATAGGACTGGAAATGGGGTAAAATACTTTGAATTTTAAAAACCTAGCCAACTGGGTGGCTGTATGTAGAACATATAACATGGGTTTAAAATTATAATGATACCTAAACGGCATCATTTCACAACATGATGTGTTCATTGTTTAGGAAACAGGCTCTTTTCACACTGTTTCACCAATCACAGGTAGGGACTTGACCTAACAACAAAAAGTTCAGACATGACATTTTATTTTTGCTTATTTCCATGCAGACCATCAGACCACTTGTAACGGGACGCCCGGAGACCCCGATCGCCCACCTCCTCTTCCTCTCTGCGTCGACTCCGTCAGCGGACTGCCAGGGAAGGACGAGGAGGACGAGGAGGAGGAGGGGAAGAAGAAAAAGGAGGATGAGGCGATGGATATGGAAGGAGGAGGAAGCAGAGGAAGTGTTGAAGAGGAGGAGAGCCCGAATGGTAAGAGACACGAAACGGATGGTGCCTTCCTAGCCTGAACCCGACCCGACGTTTTCCGGAAGGGCCGAAAATGTATGCTAATTAGTCGGGCTGGGCCGAGCCAATTTTATCATTTGTTTTCGGGCCTAACACTATGGTAATAGTTCGGGCCGGCCCGTTGGAGACTATGCCTTCCTTGCCTTTATGGATGATTCACTGCTTTAGATTTTTTGATAATTGGAACGAATCGATTTATAAAAAGAATCTACCCCAATTAAATGACTTGTTATCATCTCTGTCCAAAAGAGTCTGCACCTTGTAACTCTTTACAATTTAAGCATTTAGCAGATGCTCTTAATCCAGAGTGACTTACAGTAAGCAAGGTAAACACGAGGTAATACATTAAATGCATAGACATACTAATCTAGGATCATAGGTAAACCAAAAACGTATCATTAGTAATAATGATACTAAACAATATAATATCAAAAAATAATTTATCTGTACATTGAAACTATACAAACTATAGGTTGACGCTCGAGAAACTTTGATTATGCCATCGCATAATTTACCGCATAATCAGCCATATTATGCGAGGGTTACATTTTATCGCATTTTTCACAACTTCCCACAATGTCACCGAATAAAATCACATTAAAACCCGGCATATTTCATAGCAAAATCAAGGATTGTAGCCTGCATAATCAAGTATTTTGGCCCGCATTTTTCTGGACGGTCTATATAGGATGCCAGCAGGTCAACAAATGAACCTGGCATCTGTCTACGACTACATAACATGCTATCTAAAATGATCCTTGTCTTCTCTCCGTTTCTCCTCCTCCTCCACCTCTCCCTGTGTGTTCATGTCTGTCTTGTCAGTAGGAGCGTCAGATTCAGGCAGTCTGCTGGTGAACCCTCTGGATCCTCTCAATGCTGACAAACTGCAGATCAAGATCGCTGACCTGGGCAATGCCTGCTGGGTGGTGAGTAGGGCTGGGGGGGAAAAAATAATCCAACCATGAATAAACAGCAACTTTAGGGGGGAGGGAAATGCACTCGTTGATATAAAGAAATGCTTACAGGGTTATGGATCAGATTTATATCTGTGTCATCACCATTACCCCCCTCTCTTTCATCCTTGGCCAAACACAAAACACTCAACAGCTTTTGTCACCGTGAGATTTGAGTACGTTTGCCAGGTGTGTCCACAATATTACTAAAACATCATTTTACATATTAGTATATTGTTTAGGAAACAGTGCTAGTGTGATGGGGCTTGTATGTTGCTTTAATCCATGCGTTCGCAAGTGGAGAGTAAGCGTGATGGAGCTTCACACATGGGGTGGGGAGAGCAGTCCTGCAGCCAAACCTTCCATTTGCATTTTGTTTGATCTTCTTCACAGTCCTGTATTCAGTATGAAAGTTATAATAACTTATTGATAAATATGCTCAGAATCTGATATTATCGCCAGCCAAGCGCCACATGTGGGGTAGATTTATCATTTGATGTGTACGTTTCGGAAGCCATGCATCATTTGTCGAGCCTTTTTTTCACGTTTGCAACAAAATCTCAGCATCAATGGTTCAGTGCTTAATAAAATATATATCGGCCTTGGGAGCTTATAGCATGGGTGACTTGTTTGTAATAAAGTACTGCATCAGCAGTCATAGCTCAGCGCGAGTATGATTTGTTACAAAATATCACCCGTGCTTGCTCACAGCATGAGCAACCTGTTTGCAATAAAGTATCGGCATTGATGGCTCAGCGCGAGTAAGATTTGTAACAAAATGGCTCATATACTCTTCAACAGGGGGCCCGGGGCCCCGAGGGGGTCCTCAGAGTTACTACAGGGGTCCGCCAAATCTATGTGAGATAGAACATTTTCTCTCTTTTAGTTTTTAGCGGCGCTAAAAATATTAGCCCTCTATACCTGGCTTTTGCGTCAACGTTCTGATTGGTCAGGCTCGCCAAGGTTCTGATTGGTCAGGTCCGTCAACGTTCTGATTGGTCAGGTCCGTCAACGTTCTGATTGGTCACTATTCATGACATCACTATGATGTCATGAATAGTAACAGAAATATTTAGTCATTTCATTTTATTATTCATTTGGCTAAAGTCTCCTTCTAGGTAAGTTTTTAGCGGCGCTAGCCGCTCTATACCTTTAGGTATAGAGCGGATCCTGCTCTATACCTGACTTTGTCCGTGTTCACCGTCAACGCTCTGATTGGTCAGACCCGTCAACGCTCTGATTGGTCAGACCCGTCAACGCTCTGATTGGTCAGACCCGTCAACGCTCTGATTGGTCAGACCCGTCAACGCTCCGATTGTTCAGACCCGTCAACGCTCCGATTGGTCAGACCCGTCAACGCTCTGATTGGTCAGACCCGTCAACGTTCTGATTGGTCAGACCCGTCAACAAAGTGATTGGTCAAGCTTCACGTGACACGTGGCTATAAACACATTATAAACACATATCGATGACAAAATGTATCAAAGGCGCCGCTACCTTCACACAGGGTGTGATTTTTTTTTACACTAACCACTTGAACCCCAGCATCCCTGTTCTGGGGGGAACATTCACAGAAAATAGCCGATGAACAAGCTGACAACGTTGTCAGCTTGTAGATCTGCTATTTGTGGTGAAGAAGTTAAGTGTAGAGGCAAAAGAAAACACCAAGTACAGAGCCAAATGTCTGTACTTTTTATTCTATTTACCTTTTAAAAAGTATGGTAGGATTGTAGGATGTATGTTTTCTCTGTCTTGTCTTTTTTAAATGCTGACCCTGGGATGTCCTATGCAACATTTCCTGCAAATGGCAAATAAAGTCTATTCTATTCTTCTATTCACCTTGAATACTCTCAGTATGGGAGGCTGCCATGTTGTTTGCTCCTGCTCATCCTTTGTAAAAAGGGCTGATTTGATGCTTTTCTTTCTCCTCCCTGGTCCATCCAGCACAAGCACTTTACAGACGACATCCAGACGAGGCAGTATCGCTCTCTGGAGGTGCTGATGGGAGCTGGTTACAGCACGCCAGCTGACATCTGGAGCACAGCATGCATGGTAGAGTACACATGCACGCGCGCACACACACACACACACACACACACACATACACACCCATGCGTGCACATAAGGCTGTCACGGTTACAGCATTCAACCCATAGACCAATTAATTGTTTACTAACATTGAGACTGGATGCGCAGGTGATTGTTTCACGCAATCAATTTCCAACCTGTTGTTTCGGGGTGCGCTAGTTTCAGCACACCCCAACCCCCCTCTTGTGTGTTGGCTAGTGTGGCACGTCCTGGCGAGACCTGATAGAATGGGTTTCATTTAGCGCATACTGGTTGCACGCATACTGGTTCTTATCAGTGTTAAGGCCTGATGTTCCGATTCTACAAAATGTCTTCTAAAATCCTAACAGTATTCTGAAAAACGTATGTTTCTATATCAGTGGTTCTCAAACTTTTTCATGTCAAGGACCACCCAAAAGTATATGTATTTGGCTGCCGATCCCCCCCATCTCAAAATAGAAGCAAAGATTTGAGTTAAAATGTTCGCTTTAGAAATAAACAAAAAAAAATCACACATTTTTTAAAATAGCAGATCTGCAAGCTCATGGCGCGGCACTCGGTGCCGCGCCATGAGCTTGTATATCTGCTATTTTTGAATAGCCAGAGTATAAAATAATGATTTAAGTGGTTACACAGATGCGTTCCCGGTTTAAATGGGTTTAAAGTTGACTATTAATTGTCTCTCAAATAATTGCTGAGATGATGATAGATGATGATTAACGATTTTAATTGTGTT
Source organism: Gymnoscopelus microlampas (assembly GCF_963454915.1). NCBI lineage: Eukaryota > Metazoa > Chordata > Actinopteri > Myctophiformes > Myctophidae > Gymnoscopelus > Gymnoscopelus microlampas. The sequence continues at coordinate 50,024,590 of NC_139944.1, read as the reverse complement.
TTTGGCATTGAACATTGGAACATACAGTATGAATAAAAGTTTAATTTCTGTTCGCCTTATTAGGCTTCGTAATCGCAATCAGATTTGATCAATTTCTCTTGTTGAGGGCCAGGACAAAATATCCTCACAATGTATACTTCTCAAATTTTACTATACTTGTGGGGACATAGAGTACAGAAGTCCTGACGTCACTCGTTCGTAAAGTAATTTCTCTATGGAGAATAACATTGGGTCATCTTAGAATCGTCTCATGTAAGAATTGTGGTCCAAAAATAAACAAACTGTCTCAGCGATATTGTCAGGGAGGAGGTTCTGTATCGTTTATCATAGTCAGTCACTTATATTTGATACAGTCTGTTTCTGGCGAAAATGTAACTAATTCGGCGGAAGTAACATTATCGTTTTCTCACCGTCAGTTGATGCTTCATATCCATAAGAGTAAAACCGGCGGGGTCATTTGTTTATTTTTGGAACACAGTTCTTATTTGACGCGATATTAAACACGTCTATGGGGATTAGAATGGGGGTGGAAAACCGCGAACCAGGTAGACATACCTAGGATGTGTAAATTACGTCAGACTTAGGTGCTGTATTTGGTCCTCACAAGTATAGTAGTACAAGTACACACACACAAACACACACACAGGAAGAGTAAGAAAGTGATGACATAACTGTATGAACAAACACATTCTACAGAATAAGCAAATTGTCACATGATCTGAAGTACACACACATAGGACTGTCACGATTACAAATTTAAGTTGACGATTAATTGTCACTCAAATAATTGTGATTAACGATTCAATTTTGTGTTTTGCATTGAACATTTGAACATTATGAAGCCTTTAGACTTCATTATAAAACATTGCACAGGGCAGAAATTACAAATAACTGAAATATGCAAAGAAATTATTGACATATTTTATAATTTTATGCATGTAAAAAAAGCAGAAATAGCAGATCTACAAGCTTACAACGCATCACAAAGTGACTCGTAAGCTTGTAGATCTGCTATTTAGATTAGACGATTATGTAACGATTGCCTACACATACTTTGATTGCCTACACATACATACTGTACATACATACAATGTGGTCTCTGTGCTACTCCCATCTTTCTGTGCTGATGTTGGAAGCAAAACACGACCGCTTCCAAGACGGCCTTCACTCAAGACACAAATGTTTTCACTCTCTCAGCCAACAGTCATTGTTAGAGAGCAAACTCACTCACTTGCACACACAGTAGAGATCAGATCAGTCGTCTGTAGAAGGGCAGAGGGAGGCGGTTGACCTTCCGACTCCATCTAAACCATCGAACATCTTAGGAATGTTGAAGCGTCATTAGTTGACGTACAAAACAAACACACTTTCAGACAGAAGGGGAAGCAGGCAACAACAACAGATGGCATGTTACACCTCTGCCAGCAAAGTTGGAACAGGGGTAATGTTTTTCTCCCTGTTACATCTGTGGGGTCTGTTAGCAGGTAATGATCTCCAACAGTAATGATCAGATTTGTTTGAAGAATGTTAGTTGGGTCATCATGGGGCAAAGAAGAACTGATTTACATCTCACACCAATAGAGTACAGAAGTCCTGACGTCACTCGTTCATCCCCTGGTTCGTGAAGTAATTTCTCTATGGAGAATAACATTGGGTCATCTTAGAATCGTCTCATATAAGAATTGTGGTCCAAAAATAAACAAACTGTCTCGGCGATATTGTCAGGGAGGTGGCTCTGTATCGTTTATGATAGTCAGTCACTCATATTTGATAAAATGTAACTAATTCGGTGGAAGTAACATTAGCGTTTTCTCACCGTCAGTTGATGCTTCATATCCATAAGAGTCAAACCGCCGGGGTCATTTGCTTATTTTTGCAACACAGTTCTTATTTGACGCAATATTAAACACGTCTATGGGGATTCAGAACAGGGGGGAAAACCGCGAACCAGGTAGGATGTGTAAATTACGTCAGACTTCGGTGCTCTATTGGCCAAGGGGATGTGTGGCAGTGGGCGTGGCTTAGTCCAAGGGTTACCGAACTTTTCAGTGTTGTAACTGGGGACCCCCACCCTGACAAGCACTTGGAATTTTAGGCATTACATTTAGTTTGACTCTGTTCCCACAGATAAATATTGTGAAAATGGCCAAACTACAAGCTCACAACACCTCGCATTGTGTCATTGAACATGTGATGTCAATTCTTCCGTTTATTGTGTGTTCAAGGCATGCAGTACCTCACTAAGAGTCCACTTCCTTACAGCTGCTCTTGATCTTGACTGAGTACATATTTCTGTGTCTCTCTCTCCTCCTCAGGCTTTTGAACTGGCTACAGGAGACTATCTGTTTGAGCCTCATTCTGGAGAAGACTACTGTAGAGATGAAGGTGTGTGTGCGTGTGTCTCTCATCTGGCCTTTGCTGCCTTTAAAGTGCCCAGAGCATTAAGATGGACATTTATGTTGGAGCCCAGTGGACAAAGATGAAATGGGCACCAATGAAATATTTAGAGGGTAGACTTTTAAAGATAAAAGTATACATTCACTCTTTAAAAATGACCAATGGCAATTCATTTTGACAGCTCAGGCTTTGTCTGATTTAGTAGTAAATGTTATCCAAATATCATGTGGCCACAGCAGAGTGGTTTGCAAAACCCCATCAATACGTTTAGTTTCAGAACCAGTCACATTTTGTTTTCGGCCCCTCATCAGTTTGCAAGCTCTGCTTGTGTAACAGCCAAGCCAGGTTGGCAGAACATCACTTATTCAGACTAATGGCAAACCAGATGGCTGGCACTACAGTGTGAGATACTTGTCGTGTGTCTGTGCCAAATGCAGAACTGGCACTACACTCACCCATATTCCAGCAAGTACACTCAAAATGTTTAGTAAACAGTTTTTATTCTGTAACTTCATTCAACATTGTGTCTCTGTGTGTTTCTCTCTGTCTCTCTAGACCACATAGCATTGATCATTGAGCTGCTAGGTAAAGTTCCAAGGAAGCTGATATTATCAGGCAAATACTCCAAAGAGTTCTTCACCAAGAAAGGTACGTGCGCGCACGCACACACACACACACACACACACACACACACACACACACACACACACACACACACACACACACACACACACACACACACACTCTCACTTTCTGGCAGCAGATGTCTTCTGCAACTTACTCTAACACTTAACTCATTAAGACCTGAGGCTGATTCTACAAAGTACCTTCTAAGTCTTTCTAATTATGTATTTATGTATTTGGGGGTATATATGTACCCTCCGCCCAGAAGAGAAGATTTGTGTTAAGAATTTCAACATTATTCAACATTTTCCAAACACTTTTGAGAAATCTTTCAGAAATAGCAGATATACAAGCTCGCAGCGAGCTTGTATATCTAAAATGGCCGATGCTTTCCCGGTTTGAATGGGTTAACCTGTGTGTGTGTGATGATGAGAATGACTAAATATACTCTGAGGTGTTCTGTGCAAATTGGAAAGAAGTTGTTATTCATAGCCGAGCATCTGACGATACCCTCATACTGAACCATCTGTTCAGTTTGAGGGGAGAATAATATGCTAAAAAGGAAAACATTTTCAACATTATATTTCCATAATAGTGGGCTTGCATTGTTGCATCGTCCACATTGCTATGCCAATGTTCCCTGTAGCATTGGTTGTCAAAGTGTGGTCCGCTCTGGGGACCCCCAGGGGTTCTTGGGGTGCATTCCCAGCAAAAAGTAGTTAACGTAGCATCACACTCATTTTAACCACTTTATCCTTTTATATGTTGGCCATTAAAAAATAGCAGATGTGCAGCAGATGAGAACCTGTACAGCTATTCTTTAAAATATTTGAAATACATTGAATAGTTTGTAATTATTTTATTTTTTTACATAAATCTTCTCTTTTGGGGGTCCCTGGCAAACCCTTTTCAGATGGGGGGTCCGTGGTCAAATACATATCCATTTGAGGGTCCTTGCCACGGAAACAGTTTGAGAACCACTGCTCTGTAGCATTGAGGTTTACTACTGCCCCCCAGTGGTGTATTCTGGCATCACTGGAGCAGGAGAATAAACTACAGGTAGACCTGTACTCAAGAGAACTCAAGAGAACCAACAATTATTTGGATTAGTTGAGATGTTCGCATTCCTTCACGTTCGTTCATCCCCACAATCTGCAGCTATACCACCACTGAGTGTAAACGTATGTCTAGTTGCAGATGAGAACCTTGCACACAATGCGTGCAGTTTTGGTCTGCAGACAAATACATATTAATCTTGACATGAAAAGGTTTGAGAACAACTGGTTTAAACAACATTAAGAAACAAGCCCAAATAAGTAACTACACTTTAGAAACAAGCCCAAAGAAACGCAACCCGCAACTACCAATATTTACAAGCAGTTGCTGCACAATCTCGAGTCAATTGTGTAAAAGGTTGACCAATTAAAGGGATATTTAAAAAATATGTGTTAATTATTTTAGGAATCAGCGCTAGTGTGTGTGTGTGTGTGTGTGTGTGTGGAGGCTCCTGTGGACGCTCTGCTTCCAAATTCCGCCGTTTTTTTTTTTTTTTTTTTTTTTCACGCTGTTTGGTGAACCCCCCAAGGTTGGTGCCCTGTGCTGCGCTGCTTTTATCCGCCAGATTGGGACGTTCACGGCATATTTTGCACCATTACGGTGCGTTCATCATCGGTGACGAGTGCCTCTAACAGCCGCTGCTGGCTGCGTGCACACAGCGAGGCGATGCGAGGCAACACTCACACAATCACATGCAGCATGCGTCCCCTCCCCCTGCGCCTAATGGCTGTACATGGGGCCGACGAGTGCTTTAGCATGATTGTGTGAGTGTGGCTTCAGGAAGTAAATTCCTAGCCTCGATCTCCAGGCTTTTATTTTTTAGTTTTGCAAAAAAATAAAAGCTTGGAAATTCCTGTCCCAGCTGTTGGTAGTGGTACGCAAAAGCGCCTTGCGTCGTCTGATGTGCCACGCATTATTATTTTGGGTGCGCATGCGCACCTGCGCACCAGTTATGTGCACCCCTGGTCATACAAACATTTTCAGTCGTGAGATTTCATTCAGTTTTAATCCATGCGCCGTGTGTCTCCGCGTCCGTCCAGGTGAGCTGCGACACATCACCAAGCTGAAGCCCTGGGGCCTGACGGACGTCCTGACGGAGAAGTACGAGTGGGCCAAGGAGGAGGCCCAGTGTTTCAGCACCTTCCTGCTGCCCATGCTGGACCTGGTGTCCGAGAGGAGGGCCACGGCGGCCCAGTGTCTCTCACACCCCTGGCTCGGCTCCTAAAAAAAAAAAAAAAAAAAAAGGAAAGCCAGCTAGTTGTACCAGCCAGCCCTTAACCCCTTCGGTTTGTGAAAAGATGACATCATCGCCGCCGCCCCATGGTCCTGGATGTGTGAAAACCTTTAAATATAAAACAAACAAAAACACGGACAACACGGCCCTGAGAGCCAAGCCCAGCCAGCCAGCGCTTGTCTCGTGCCTGCAATTAATGCCCACATCCGCATGGCGCTCAGAAAGCTGCACATGCACACGTACACACACACACATACACAAGAGACTGGCTACAGTCATACACAAGAGACTGGAATTGTGTATATCCTGGTTAATGGATAACACTGGTAATAGAAGGATGTTATCAGGGAAGTTCTCCGTTGATTCCTTTTTTGTTACTATAAGCGGGATTGGACTTTATTAGCTCTTCTTTTTTTTGTTTTGTCATTTTTGTTATAGCTCTCTTTTCTTTTCTATGCAGGTTTAACCCATTAAGACCTGAGGCCATTCTTAAAAAATGTTTTCTAAATCCTAACAGTTTTTTTGAAAAAAAAATCGAAAATTTTTTTTTCAAGATTTTTCATAAATAGCAGATCTAGTGCCACGCTACGAGCTTGTACTGTATATCTGCTATTTATGAATAGCCAAGGAAATATAAAGTGACACGGATGCGTTCCAGGTCTTAATGGGTTTAAAGTATGTCTTCCCGTTCCTGCTATCTGATTTTAATGTCAGATATCGTAACTTGGGACTTGATTTATAGGAATTCAGTCAAAAGTGAATTGCGCGATTGATTGATGACATCAAAGCAGCACCACTAACCGAACGTTTTTAGTAAATATTGGTAAATAAAAATGTATTTTTCGTTTCTCCTCGTCATGATGGTACCATGTGGAGCTTATTTGGCTACAACCCACTGTTTAATGATGATTGGCTTCAAAGAGAGAACGCCAAGTCGGCGTTTATCCTGCTGGTACGCAACGTTGGCCCCATTGTCAGAACTCTCATGCCATCTATATGATAGTATACTTACTTTCTACGCACCAGACTGCACCCATTTTGTCCAGTATTATGTGTAACGTTATTTTAGGTTTTGCAGAGAGAGACTCGCCAACAATGGGAAAGACTGGGAAGAAACACAACAAAAAAATCAAACTCATTTTTTTGGGGGGGCCAAACATTACAGAGCTTTTGTTTTCTTTTTTTAATGTATAATCAGCATTGTTTCTATCCTGTCTTCAAAGACATACTTGGCACAATGTTAATGTGAATAAGCATCTAAGGGTTGGGATTCGGGAACCCGGAGGAATCAGAGGAAACCGGATCCAACATTGAGGAACAAGAATCGGTTCCCGAACATCACACAGTCAGAGCTGGTATGTGGACTTCATCACGTCATAACTCTTGAGAGTGTACACATGGAACCCGTTTGGTTCCATTTGTACACTCTCAGAGTTAGTCCTGTAAGGTTTCATTTTGGAACCCCCTATAGCAGGGGTCTTCAATGTTTTTTCAGGCCAAGGACCCCCTAGCTGAGAGAGATGAAGCAGGGACCCCCCTCTATATTGTATAAAATTGTGTTTCAGATTAAACTTTTTTTTATTTACTTGGTCTGCACTTTTTTCCCTCTACACCGAAGCTCTTTGCCAAAAAATAGACGCTCTACAAGCTGCGAGGCGTTGTGAGCTTGTAGATCATCTATTTTTTGGCTAAAGTTCTCCTCAGAAAAAGGATGCGAGGGTTCAAGTGGTTAATGTAAAAAAAAAAAAGAATCCTATAACAAAGATTTGTAGGCCCCCCTGTAGTAACTCTGAGGACGCCCTAGGGGTCCAGGACCCCCTGTTGAAGACCCCTGCCCTATCGTTAAAGGGAAACATTAAGGAATCGGGACTGTTCCCTAATAACATAGTTAAAGATCCCAACCCTAATAACATAGTTGTCTCTTCTCCATGCATGCAGTCCTCGGGGTGACGACTAATAATGCTGTTGAATGAAAAAGGAGAGATGATGCAATGCCTGGAATACTTCAGTAAAACAACTGGGCTTGTTAAGAAAACAATCATTACATTTCGCCTGGCAGATATGGCTCGGATGATGTATCATTTTTCTATGTAAATAAAACGGCAAACCATTACAGTATATGGATCCATACTGCACTTTGTGTGCTGTATATAGTGTACCAAAGAGTTGGCTTTTTTTTGCTCTCTCCCTGTATGGATGGATCTACAAGCCTAATAGAGTACACTGGATGATAGACTGGATGAAGCACTTTGCTGAGCTGGGTTTAGTTTTGGGTTCATTAGAACAGTGGTTCTCAACCTCTGGGTCGGGACCCCCAGGTGGGTCCCCAGTTCAAATATGGTTATTTTTGGGGGGTCACGGCCTAAAAAGGTTGAGAACCACTGCATTAGAAACTAATGATGTGGAGAAGATGCCTTTGATGAATGTTTTGGTGAATTCCTAACGCATGGGAAGTTGCAGCTTTCAGTTTAAAAGCTTATTTTCATAATGTTGCCCGGCACACAGGCAGTGAAGTGTTTGTAATGGATCCAAATCATCCAATAGATTGTACTAATAATAATGATGCTGCATTGATGATGCCCCCCCCCCCCCCAATTCACACTGCTTGCTATTTTTCTACGGTCCCCATCATGTTGTCGCCCTCCTCCCCCATTTTCACTTGATTGTTAAAAGAAAAGAAAAACCTCTTTCTGTAGTGAACAAAATAAACATTTTCAAAATATGATTTACAGGCTTTTAACTAGATATCAGTTTGCTCAGCCATGGACTATCTCAGAGTTTGTCTGTTTTTTTTTTTGCTCAAAGTTTCTTTATTGGTATTTTTCAAATTGCATACACGGTCAATAAGACAAACATACAAAAGACCCCTCCCATCCCCAAAGTTCCCTCTCCATACAACCCTGGTATCTTACTGTACCATTAACAAAAAAGAACAATACATACAAATAGATACATATATAGTTACATTGACGGTTGAAAGAAAAATACAATAAAGTTTAAAAACACTGGTCGAGAACCACTGCTCTACACCATCACATTGTGATAGGTGTGGACGCAGTTGCATTCCTTCTGTGATATACACTCAATTATCTAAAGCAGAAGGTTCTCAAATTGGGGTCCAAAGACACTCCGGGTGAGTTGAGGGACGTTCCAAATGGATGGAAGTCCCGTTCGGGTCCATTTGGTTCCATTTGTACACTCCGAGTTAAAGAATTACATTAAAGTATTTAATTCAGGTGACCTGATTGATTGACTTGGGCTTGTCAGGTCACTTCACGGCTTCTATTAATAGGCAAACCCACAATGCAATGCTTTGTTTTCAGGAGTGTTGCGCGTAAACGTTAGTAGCATTATTAATATAGTTATTTTAGTATTATTTTTTTCCCCCTCTTATTTACCATTCCAAGTGCGTTTGTGTTATACAGTACGTAACGCCATCGTCGCTATTCCAAAGGCCCCTCAGGTACATTTTCAAAGTATTTTCAGCAATGGGATATTAATGTTTCTGGTTAGTCAGTAGTTAGTTAGCCTCGGAAACCCATGCCTTTTTTTTGTTTCAAAAGAAAAAAAGCCTGGGAGAACCTTGCAGGAACGCTGGTCTTAGGACCTTGTTATCTCCTAACCAATCAGAGTGCTCCAAACCCAGGCGCTGGAATCCAGCGCCTGGGTTTGGCTCCGCCCTTCAAGACCATCGATTGGGCTCGTTCTTTCAGTCTAGTAGTTAGTTAGTTAGTCTGGTTGTTTTGGCTGGTCATTTTAAAAGTATAGTTCTCATGTCAAAAAAGTGTGGGCACCCCTGTTGTATATGATGTTGGCAATGTCCACTATTAGGCTAAACAAGTGAGGTGTTTTGGGCATAGGAACATTTGGATGCAGAAATGACTTCTCCTCAGGTCATCGTGTCTTCAGCTGTTGTCACAGGGTTAGCCTTGCTCTGGATCTGTAATGGGAAGTCATAAAACATTAGATAAAGGGCGCCAATGGCCTAGTGGTTACGGCACAAACAGTACTATATAGGCTCTAATGACAGCCTGACAGCAAGTCGCAGGTTTGATTCCCGAGCCCAAGGACGCTGTGTGTCATTCCCTGTGTCTCTCCCTGTTTCCTTTCAATCTGCACTGTACTTTACAATAAAGGCAGAAAAAATATTATTACATTTTTAACTTTATTTTTATTTTTTTATGTTAGATAAATAATCAATCTAGGAAGCCAGGCAGTTTTCATAAATGCGTGACACCGAGGGTTAAAGGTATTAATGTCATGTGGGGTCAACTATCCAAAGTTAGGGTTATAACTTGTTTTCAAATAATTGGAGAGGACTAAAAAGTACTATATTTGACTCTCAGACCTAGTTCTCTGAGAGTGAAAGTATAAAGTATTGCACGGCGCATGTGCGGAAAATTGCGGTAGAGTGTCTGCTATCTGCGCGCCGGTTGTGGTGGGCCGTTCTGGGCCAAAATGCCAGGGCCGAATTTTGGTCCCAGTCCGGCCCTGGGTTACTTAGTTGCTTTCCACCACTGGAAGCCCCCCCCCCCTCCTCCACATACCTTTGGGTTCCATCTCAAAGTCCTCGGGCGACAGCTGGTCCTGCCGGTTGCCCAGGCTGAAGGCCAGGAAGGAGAGGATCATCGAGTCCATGATGCTGATGATGGCCAGGATGTAGGCCCAGCGCACCGTGCAGTTGCCCAGCGTGTACTTGTCTGTGCGGTTTCCACACATGCGCTTCACCGGCTCCGAGTCCCAGCCGTCGGGGTAGATCAAGCAACCGATCACCATGCAGGTGGCTGGGAGAGTGGGAGAGAGAGGGACATATTGGCTAATTTTTTTTATATATATTTTTTTTATCCCACGATTTTGTAACCCTATTTTTTACACCCAGTGCCAATTGTCTATGTAATCCTGGGCACTACCTTGCCAACCTCTGCCAACCTAGGGAGGCCAGGGCCGAGCTCATGCCTCCTTCATTGCATGAGAGCCAACTGACCTTCTTGTCACCTGACAGGGGGGAGTTTCCCTGGTTGGACGTAGCGCGTGGAAGGAACACGTTATTCCAACCAGTTCCTTTGCCCTCCATCAGGCGCTCCGGCTGACCAGGGGGAGGCAGTATAGTGACCAGGATTACTGCATGTTTTTGTGAGGGTACCTACCTTAGGGAACATGGGGAGAACATGCAAACTCCACACAGAAAGGCCCTTTCGCCATCCCCACCTAGGGTATGGGCACTGATGACGCGGAGGACAGAACACGCCCCCAGCGCCCACGGCGCCCCCTGCGGGAATCGAACCCAGGACCTTCTGGCTGTGCCTCTATGCACCTCCGTGCCCCCCATGTTGGCTCATTGACTGGTTGGTTACACTGTAAATATACTCTATGCATGACTGTAGTTCTCTCCAAGACAAGGTGGCCGCCTTTTAGGTCCAATTAGGTTGGAGTCTATTAATTCCAATGGGGAGACGTGAACGTGAACACAGCTTCTTTTTAGCCCCATGGTCACTGAACTAAATATTGGACCCAATCGTCACAAACCACAAAATATTCCCAAGAGACAAATCAGGAGAAAATCAACATTATTATTGACCTCTCTCTGTTCCAGCAACACACTCTCGCGCAGGGGTTGCATTGCTCATGGGACGGCCTTGCGCGCCGTGCAAGAACCTATTTGAACAGGAGCACGCGCAGGCACATGCATAGATATAAAACAACTTTAAATTCACACCTCAACAAAGTTTGCAAAGGCTCCCGACTCACACCAGGTGAATTAACATAGGAATGAGCCTAGATGCAATTGTCAATTGTGACCTGTAGTGTGGTTGTTAAGCGACGTGCGCGTGACTTCATTAAAATGGAGTGCAACCACGTTCCATTTCAGCATTGTAACACTGCGAGTCTCACGGGATCTAGCACCAGTAAACATAGGATGTTCACGAGATCTGCCATCAGATATGTATGACATTTGTGTACCATTTTGCCTCTAGTGGCTACAATTGGGATGTCCTATCTTTCTACATCCACCATCTTTGGTTCTCTTTGCCAGAAGGTGGCGTAAACATTTCCTATTCTGGGTCAGTTCAGCATAGTTTCATTTGATTGGCTGAAGGGTTCTGTAGCTTAAATCCTCTGGGGGGGGGGGGGGGGAAGAGGGTCATTCATTATTGACTTTGCAGGTATGCCATCGTACCTCGGCATACCTGCCATGTGAACTATCAGGTTACATACAGTAGCTGAAACATGAACTCTCTCACTCTCTCTCTCTCTCTTAACAAGGCGTGATGCACCTGTCTCACTTTCACCATTTCAGCATCATGCATAATTTATGAAATAAATTATTCCGAAAATAGACGACTTACAAGCTACATGACGTGCATGTGAACTTATAGATCAGCTATTTCTGCCGCAAAGTTTTGAACCATCAGGCAGGCAGTAACGAAGTTCCTAACAACTGATCTCTGTGTGTGTGTGTGTGTGTGTGTGTGTGTGTGTGTGTGTGTGTGTGCGTGCGAGCGAGTGTGCACGAGCATGCAGGCGAGTGCAATAATTTTTTTACACATGCCTAACTGTAGAAAAGTGTTGAAAATGATAAAGGAATTGGGGGTAAGGAAGGGATGAAAGGACATAGAGAGAGATTCATCAAATGTAACTGGTATCACATTTTAACCGGGAATTTACTGGCATAGTAAGAACGGGGTGGGATCAAGTTATGGTATTTGTTTGTTTTCCTTAATGTTGGTCCTTTCACACAGGTGATTAGAATGTATGAAATTACTGCCTCACACTGAAAGATACACCAGTGGTTCTCAAAGTGGGATCCAGGGACCCTCAGGTGTCCTTCAGTGGGTTCTAAATGGACCCATACAGGTCTGTAACTCTGACAGTATACAAATGGATCCATTTGGTTCCATTTGTATACTGTCAGAGTTATATGGGGGTCCTTGAAATCAAAAAGTCTTGAGAACCACTGATATTATGAAATGTAATACTTAACCTGGCATTCTTAACCTGGCATTCACTGGCATAACATGAATGAATGAGATATTGTTTTTTTTAATTTTTTTATAGTGTGTGTGTGTGGGGGGGGGGGGGGATTATATGCCTTGCACTCCCAGGTGAGTCTTCTTGTTTGTTGCCACAGTAACACGCCCTTTCCTCTTTGGTTTTGTGTCGCTATCCATGGTGCTGAAAGACATTTATGGAACATGCCACTTCACCCAACAGTACAAACAATACGGCCTCACCACCCCACACGTTACTACTACTTCTTATGGTGTGTGTGTGTGTGTGTGTGTGTGTGTGTGTGTGTGTGTGTGTGTGTGTGTGTGTGTGTGTGTGTGTGTGTGTGTGTGTGTGTGTGTGTGTGTGTGTGTGTGTGTGTGTGTGTGTGTGTTCTGAGTAGCATTACTTTTAAAGCTGCGATCCGGAACATATTTTGATGGCTACAAATCTGCAGTGGTTGTGGGTGGTCTCCCTATACTCTTCCATTGAGACATTGACACCCTGATGTCAGGTAGGCCTACTTACTGGTTGACAAGCTCATAATCTCAATATATGCCCTGGTCAAACAGGGATTCATTGCATGAGGTGGTACAAATTAAGTCCCTCGTGTGGTACCGTGGCTTGAATCCCAGGTAGGACATAAAAGTTACGGATTAGAGCTTTAATGTAGAGCAAAACTGTATTATGTTGAATATGCAGACCTAGAAATTGGTCTGGTAGTAACAGCAAGTTAGTTACAGCAAGTTAAGTTGGAGGATAAGGGGAAAGAAACATATGGCCTTTTAACTACCCACTCCTGGAGCTTGTTGTAGTATTTCCCATACATCTTTTTGACCACGGTGAGATTGTTTATAGAGCTGCGAGGATTCCTGCGGGGATCCCAGGTACCTTGGGTAACAGGGTGTTTAAAATGCATTAACTTTAACACACACACACACACACACACACACACACACACACACACACACACATAAAGACTTTTGACCAGATTTTGTCCAACTTAAACACAAACCAAACATGATCATTGCCACTCTCACCAGAGGCGAGCTGCTGCCAGGCGCAGATCTTGTAGACGCTGCCCGCGTTGGAGAAGAAGAAGAGGCCGATGGACACGATGCTGCTCACGATGAGCAGCATGGAGACGCCCACGAACATCATGGCCGTCTTGAAGGCGCCGGACGGGATGGAGCCCGAGTCGAACATGCTCCCTTTGCAGGTCAGCTCGGACGTGAGCGCGTTCCCGATGCAGTAATGGAAGAGGCCGAAGTAGCCGGCCTGCAGCGTGTTGACGCTGTCGCCGAGCCAGTACGGCTGGATGAAGACCACCGTGGTGATGACGGCGAAGGTGAGGGTGAGCACGATCCACATGATGCCCACGGCCCGGGCGTTGCGGACGTAGTTGGTGTGGTAGATCTCGGCGGCTTGCTTAGCCGAAAGCATGGTGGTGGTGGTGATGGGGACTGTCCAGGGAGACTGTGAAGATAAAGTTGAAGAAAACACGAGAAAGACACTAAACCCTTGAGAAATGTCTCTCTCGGACTGCCTGCCACACTTCTTGTTCTAAATGTTTCTCTGCATTGACCTGTTGTAGTTGTTTAAGATATTTCTGATTAAATGTAAGTAGACATCATTTGCTTTACATTCCCTAAACCATGGACAGCTCCCAGTGCTGAAATGTCAATGAGGAGGCAAAAGCACCTGTCATACTTTATAATCTCTCTCTCTCTCTCTCTCTCTCTCTCTCTCTCTCTCTCTCTCTCTCTCTCTCTCACACTCACACACACACACTCACTCACTCACTCACTCACACACACACACACACACACACACACACACACACACACACACACACACACACACACACACACACACACACACACACACACACACACACACTGGAGCACAGGGCAGGGCTACCTGTTGAAGGGGGTAGTCAATTAGTAGTCCAGTTGGCTCTCTGAATGCTGGCCTGCCTTCAGATAATAAATGATTCATGGAGAATAGAGTGACACAAGCCTTGCCAGATGGTGATCTAGTCAAGTTACACTTTCACTTATTAGCGAAGTGTAAGTTAAACATCTAACATTCATCTAAGCTCTGGAGACGTTTCCATTTGCAAGTTTATTGACTGGAGAATATATAATACAATGGGAGAATGAATGGAATGTGTAGAATAATCAAACAAACCTTCACTGTAACCTCGCCCAAATGTGGAGTCATACGTCTCTACAGTATATTATGACGTCTGACAACTGATGTCACAGACTGGCCACAAATGGAGCCATGCCGTTCCCATCAGAATCAGCTTTATTGTCACATCTCAGGTTTAAATAAGTGTAAGCATAGCACCAGATGTATAAAAGTAACTGGAGTAGTTGCATGATATACTTATTGACGTAATGACGTTAGGTAAGGTGCTAGAAAAACACAAAAGACAAAAGTCAGTGCGTTGTACATGGGATTAAGGTGCAAAATGTCAGTGCGTGTCGACCGCATAATCCACATAAAGTAGACTGACACTGGAATAATCCGCAAGTACGTCCATGAGGAAGAGCAAAGAAAGAAAGTCAACTCATTTGTCAGTATAATCCACGGTGAATCCCATGTGAATTCCACATGATCACAAGTTTTTTTGTGAATTTGACGTTGCCAGTGAAAGTCCACTATAGGCTAACATGAGGTGTTTTGGGCAAAGGATCATCTGGATGCAGAGATGACTTCTCCTCAGGTTGCTGCCACAGGGTTATCTATAATGGAAAAGTGATATAACATCAGATTAAGAATTAATCCAGCAAGCTAAGCAGTGTTTTCAAAATAAACATGGATGCATCTGACTGAGACGTATAGGTATTAATGTCATGTGAAGAAACCTGACATGATTACGGTTTTACCCATAAAACTGAGATGTGAAATATCACTAGTTAACCCTGTCCTCTTTCTTCCTCACTCCTTTCTCCTCTCCTCACCCCTTTCTATCCTTTAAAACTTTGAAGTCTCCCTCCTTCTCCTGCTACTTTCCAGCATGCTTTCCATCTAATCTTTTCTTCCTCTTCCCTTCTCTCATTTGAACCCTTACGTAACTCTGTGCCTCGTCCCTCCCTCTAGGTGGGTCCTGACCCAATAGTGGGTCACGACAAGACTATTTCGAGTGGGTTGTGGATGTGTGCTCTTCCACTCTGTGAAAAAGTGTAACTACTTTGAGTTCTACAGAGTTTCTGATACTGCGCCTCCAGCTCTTTATTTTCCATCAGTTTTCCACTTACTGTAGCTCGTAGAATCCATCCATGGTAGTAGACTGTCAACATTTGTGGTACTGTACATGAGGCCCAACCAGATGAGAACCGCTGCACTAGATTCTATCATTGAATCTGTCCTCCACTCCTTTACTGTCATTCCTTCATTTTCATCTATGGTTCTCCTCTCTTCTCCTCACCTCTCCATGCCCCGTCTCCCTCCTTGAACTCCCCCACCTCCACATGCAGATAAGACAGCCGAACTCTTCACCTGATCTTTCCCTGAAAGTTCCCTGAAAGATCACAGTTTTCCCCCCTATTCGGGCCTGATTAGTCTTTGTTTGAAATTACACCATTTCACACCTGGCACAATTTCACACCGGCGAATGTCACACTTTCTCCATGAAAAGGTGTGGATTTCGCACTGATTTGCGCGTGAATTGCCAATGGCAGGCCCTCAAATGTTGCATCTGTACCCTTTCCCTCCATCTTTCTTTACTTGAGGGCCAGTATATATTAATGGACAAGGCATTGCAACATTGCACAGTGCAGTTTGGAATGCTGTGTAAATATAAAGGTATTAGCAATAATGCACCTTTTCATCCTTTAGTCCCTGACATGTCACAATAAAAACAAGACGCCACAGAACGAACATACGACTAAGAATACAAAACTAAGTACTCGTCTGGAAGTCCTCTGGCAGCAGCTGGTCCTGCCGGTTGCCCAGGCTGAAGGCCAGGAAGGAGAGGATGAGACAGTCCATGATGGTGATGATGGCCAGGATGTAGGCCCAGCGCACCGTGCAGTTGCCCAGCGTGTACTTGTCTGTGCGGTTTCCACACATGCGCTTCACCGGCTCCGAGTCCCAGCCGTCGGGGTAGATCCCGCAGCCAATCACCATGCAGGTGGCTGGGAGAGTGGGGGAGAGAGAGGGACATACTGGCTCATTGACTGGTTGGTTACACTGTCTGTCAATTACTGTTCCTCGTTAAGATTATGATTGTTCCTGCATTTAATATTGGTCCAAGGTGACTTTTCTAAGAAAAAGATTTAAATTTCAAAACTAACATAATTCTTGTTTTTATCTTGAGTCCTTTATTGCCCCTTTCATGGGTAACCGGAACGCTCGCCCCAAAACACACAAGCCCCCATTTCTTTCGTGGACTGAGGTTAAGGTTAGGAATAAGGTTAGCTTCAGACATAGTTTTACTGAGGTTACATTTAGGAATAAGGTTAGGTTTAGACATAGTTCTACTGAGGTTACGTTTAGGAATAAGGTTAGGTTCAGGCATAGTTTTGCTGAGGTTACATTTAGGAATAAGGTTAGGTTTAGGCATGGTTTTACTGAGGTTACGTTTAGGAATAAGGTTAGGTTTAGGCATGGTTTTACTGAGGTTACGTTTAGGAATACCTGGTGGCGACCGTTCCGAGGTCGCTGCATTTGACCCGGGGCAAGCGTATTTTGGGGAGAGAGTTCTTGTATCCCTTTCACACACAGCACAGGTGATTAGAATGTATAATGCTCAGCATTCTAATGCCATAGGTCTACTCAGGATTATATAGTACTGTATAGGCTATATAAATGCACAGCAGCCATATGCATAGCTATGCAATGAACCAAGCACACACACATGCATGCCTCATAAAGGCCAGAGCACATGGTCGTCAGGGGGCCCACCCACCCAGAGCATATGTCACTTGAGAAATGACAGATGACACATACGATACACGCCACACAACAACTCCACTGACAATGATAAAGTGGATCATTCATTATTGAATTGGCAGGGATGCCACCATGCATGTCACATTGTATGAACTATTAGGTTACATAGGTGGCTGAAACATGAACTAAACACTCTCACTCTCCAACTGCTGTTGCAACTTAAAACAAAAACTAAATGATGATCAATCCATCCTGGGCCAGGCTATATATATACACTCACCCGAGGCGAGCTGCTGCCAGGCGCAGATCTTGTAGACGCTGCCCGCGTTGTAGAAGAAGAAGAGGCCGATGGACGCGATGCTGCTCAACACAAGCAGCATGGAGACTCCCACCATCATCATGGCCGTCTTGAAGGCGCCGGACGGGATGGAGCTGAAGTCGAACATGCTCCCTTTGCAGGTCAGCTCGGAAGAGATGGCGTTCCCGATGCAGTAATGGAAGAGGCCGAAGTAGCCGGCCTGCAGCGTGTTGACGCTGTCCCCGATCCAGTAGGGCTGGATATAGCAGACCATTATGACGACGGACAAGGTGATGGTCAACAGGATCCACAGGACGCCCACGGCCCGGGCGTTGCGCACGTAGTTGGTGTGATAGATGTTAGCGGCTTCCTCAGCCGAAAGCATCGTGGTGGTGGTGGTGGTGATGGCGACTGTCCAAGGAGACTTTGAAGATAAGAAAACAGGAGAAAGACACTATAGCCTTGAGAAATGTCCTCTCTCACAGACTGCCTGCCACACTTGATCTAAAATGTTTCTCTCAGGTGGGTGGGGATTTGAAGGAATAATAGTCTACCTTTTTTGCTTGTTTAGAAAAGCTTCCCTCACCTACTGTAGTTGTTTTAGTTGTTCTCTTTGCGGATTAAAACTGTTTTTCTCTTTGTAGAATGACACTATTGTAAGCAGACTTATTTTGCTTTACTTTCCTGAAATCCTCTAAAGATGTAGCCAGGTGAAGCAGAACAGGTTCTGTGTGTGTGTGTGTGTGTGTGTGTGTGTGTGTGTGTGTGTGTGTGTGTGTGTGTGTGTGTGTGTCTTGTATAACGCTCCAGTGCAATTCAATACCCTGGACAGCTCCTGGTGCTGAAAAGTCACAAGTGATGAAACCCTCTTTCTGTGAGTGAAATGTCTTGTCTTGAATAGCTCTGTATTCCGCATTGCTATAGAGTGTACAGTGTATTCATTACAAACACTTTATACTGTGTCAATGATCATTGTCAGAATATAGAGCTTTGACTTGAAAAATATAATTGTTGTTTTTGTTTTGTTTTCACCAAATAATATCACAGCAGTTTTAAATATTATATATATATAATACAAATATATATATCACAAATCAACCTGACACACACACACACACACACACACACACACACACACACACACACACACACACACACACACACACACACACACACACACACACACACTGAATCAGGGCTACCTGTTGAAGTGGGTAGTTGTCTTTCCTTGTTGCAGAGGCTGGCCTACCTCCAGACAATACATGATTAATGGAGAATAGGATGACATGAGCCTTGCCAGATGGTGATCTAGTAGTCAACTTCGCCTTTCACTTAAGTAAGAGTTACTTAATAATTTACGTTCAAATAGTTTCTGATTTATTTTTATTAGAATACGTAGCTATAAACGTAAACCAGTTATAGTCCGTAAAGTTGAGCACATTTCAATGTATACTATTTAAAAAAAAGGTCATATAAAAGTCTTGGTAACATCATCATTTAACAAAGGTTTCATCTTGAGAGTTAGCATTCAAATCCAATTGCTGCATTTTAATGTCTCATCAGGTTAATTTATTTGAGGCATGATGTTTCACATTGACTGGAGCCTGGAGGTAAATAATGTGCTACAGTACATAGGATATAAAGATCATTCCTCTTATTCCATAACACATAGTATGTATTCATATTTTGACACTGTTTTGAGAACATTCTGTCATTGCTACATGGTAGCTTCCCTCACAGGATTCAATTAGACTTTTCACATTTAATAATTTTGTATTTGCAACTGTATTTGTTTGTATGTTTTATATGTGGACCCCATGGAAGACTAGCTGGTTGCTATGGCACCAGCTAATGGGGATCCTTAATAAAAATCAAAACACTTCACTTTGAATGTTGAACCAACAATGTAACAACAAAACTGCCTACTTGCATTTAAAACAGTGTACCAGTAGAGGGTGCTACAAACATGGAGTCTGACAACAGCATCCCGTCACCATAAGGAATACTATGACCGTGGCCAGTCCAGACAAAGACTTGTTAAGGTCTATTGTCCAGTGTTGTAAAGTAACTAAGTACATTTACTCAAGTACTGTACTTAAGTACAATATTGAGGTATTTTTTACTTTACTGGAGTATTTCCAATTTTCAGTACTTTTACTTCCACTACACCTCAGAGGCAAATATTATACTTTTACTCCACTACAATGATTTGAAAACTGTAGGTACTAGTTACTTTGTAGATTTTGATTATTATTACAAAACATACATTAAACACTTCAGCCCTATATACATTTCGGCCATTTGAAAATAGCCGATCTACAAGCTCACAATGCGAGCTTGTAGACCGCCTCCCCAGCCTCCTCCCGTAGAAGCATTTAGATCTTCACTGTGTCAGCATTCAGTGCAGGTACTGTTTATACAGTACAGTATGTATTGTATAAGCCAGTGGCTTTTTATGAGGAGGAAAGACCCCTGCTAGGCCCACGAAGCAGCAAGCCAGGAGGTATGCGGTCAGCTTAGGCTTGACTCAGGGAAAAGGACACCCCTGCCATGCATAGTCCCATGAGAAGCCTGCCATTCAATATGAAGGCAACTCTCAGGCAACTCAGGGCTGATGATCACCCTGTTGGTGGCCACCTTTGGCGAGAGTGTATAGTGTCGAGGCCTAAACACCCCAAGAACCAAGGGAACACTACTGATGATGATGCGTCCCAAATTACAACCTAACCACTCTCAACACTCTCATGATGTAGGTGACTGCACAAAGGAAATCTATATTTTATCCTGTGTTTCGTAAATAGTTGTGAAGTTATTTTTATGTCTGTGTACCTGTAGCTTCTGCCCTATAATCGTGTCCATGTTATTACTGTATCATTAAAGTGTCTGACTGAAATACAGAGATGTCATGTTCAGCGTCGGGGCTCTAAGAATGGTCATATCAGTCTGTCCAACGTCCACTACTATGTGGCCCCAAATAAATCTAGAACACTGCTGTTTGGGATTAGTTACAATGGAATTTGCAGTTCCTCAGAGGATGAAACCTGCCGATTTAGCCTTCCAGCGCCACCCCTAGGCCAAGATGTCCACTTGAACGATAAGATATATCCAAATCTAATGGGTGGATAGTTAAATGTTTATACATTGATTTAACCCTTTTTACTGAGAGCATCTTCTTGTGACTCAAGATAAAACACTGATGTTGACCAACAAAGCAACCAAAGGTATGGCACCCCCATATCTTCAAAGCCTTATCCAACCCTAACAACAACCCCTCCCGCTCACTCAGATCAGCTAACACGGGGAAGCTGTCAGAACCTTCCCTAAAACATTCAGGGACAAACGCTCCACACGTCCCAGACTCTTTTCCCTTCTGGCTCCCAAACTGTGGAACGAACTCCCCATTGCAGTTAGAACTGGCTGCAGTCTCACTCCCAATCTTCTGTCGTAATCTGAAGACTCACCTCTTCAGACTCCACCTTAGCCCGTAGCACTTGCCCGAGCCTTGACGACCTTGCAGTCTTATGCAAAGGTCAATGTAATTTGAACAGATGACAGGTTCATTTGTTGACCTGGCATCCTATAGTTTAGTTTCAATGTACAATTTTTTTGTACATATATTATACTGTTTATAGGCTGATAATAGGGTTCTTTGTTTACCTATGATATAGATTACTGAGGCACTACACTGTCTCTATGCATTGCATTTGATGTATTACCTTGTGTTTACCTTGCTTACTCTGCTAAATTGTAAATTGTTTAACTTCTTCCCCCATAACACACACACACACACGCACACACGCGCACACACACACACGCACACACAGACACACGCACAGATACACACACACACACATTCGTCTTTAAGGGCATCCAACACCTCGTTTCTATGGAAACAGCCACGGGGCAAGGAGAGATGCTGAGATAGCAAAAAAAAAAGCCTCTTTGTGCGACAGTGGCTCTTAGTACAGCAGCAAAGTGACCATGAAGGGAAGGGTTAACGACAATAGCAACACACACACACAGCTTCCAACAGGAGGCGAGATGTGATAGTACCACCAGACCCCCCAATAAATCCTATTACTCTAAATGTATTCTCCGGACACAGAATGAAAGAGGCCACCTTTGCAATGTCACTGAATTAACGTTTTGTGTGCTTTTGGAATAGTGGTTCTCAAGGTGGGGTTCAGGGACCCTCAGGGTTCCTTACTGGTCTGTAACTCTGAGAGTTATGGGGGTCCACTGGCCTGTGAAAGTGATGTTGAGTGTCATTCTCTCTTTGTTTTAGCTATAGTGGAATTACTGCACATTGAAAATGGTGTTTTGTGGTACAACGAGGTACTGTATAATAAACCAGGCTTTTGTTCTGTGTTTGCTGTTATCATCCATTACGGTTGATGAAGTCCATGAACAACTGGCACCAACTGAACACTGGGGAATAAGAATGCTGGATCACATCTTATTCTCATAAAAGAAGCATGCAAGGCACATGCACAATTGCACATACACACGCGCACACGCACACGCACACGCACACACACACACACACACACGCACACACGCACACACGCACACACGCACACCTGCTCTCTTCTACATGAAATCTCCCTCCATTCTGCGGGAGGAAATTGGATTGCTGTTGCAGCGTAACTTGATTATAAAGGGCCCACCTCTCACACTGTGGGGCGATACCACTTAATAAAGGTAAGTGCATTGACATGCAAAAAGTACACATGCATGAACTCACGTGCACACACACACACACACACACACACACACGCGCGCGCGCACACACGGCTGCAGACTCCTCTAAGCGGATTACAGGTACATAAACCAGCTGCTGTCAGATATTCCTTGAAAACTCAGTTAAGGGAAATAATTCTGTGTGTTTCACATCCCACCTGCAGCTGTGGCTAAACTGAAACCCAACCAAACCAAATCATAGACACCTCTTAAAGAAATACATCCATATACTGTGTGTAAAACAACTTTCATGCACTCACCAACATTCCATGTATACCGTATAGTACAGTAAAAGCCTAATCCCAGAAAACCCTGAACAAAGCACTTCTGTACCGGTTTCTACTGGACAAACAGCATTTATGAAGCATAAATTAGGCTTTTGGGTTTACCATGGAATGTTGATGTACAGCAGTAGATCTACAAGCTCACGACATGTTGCAGATGCAACGTGTTGTGATCTTGTAGTTCTGATATTCTTAAATCTATACAGTTGATTTAGTCGACTAAAATGTATTTTGGCTGTGCCTTGATGGCGTCGTAATGGCTGCTTTTACACTTGGTTGCATGCTGAAAATAGCCGATCTATAAGCTCACAGCGCGTCGTAGCGCGACGCGTTGTGAGCTTGTAGATCTGCTATTTTCAGAGTGCAACACCTGAGCGCAACCAAACATAAAATTACTTTTTTTAGTTCTACCAGATCTCTTCTTTAACATTTTAGTCTAGTTTGTATTTGTTGACAAAATTGTCAATATATTTAGTCTTAGTTTTTGTCATCATTAGTTTTTATTTTGTTTTCGTCAGTGAAAAAAGGTAGGCCTAGTCGAGGAACATTTTTCGTCATAGTTTTAGTCGACGAAATCAATACTGGCCTATAGCCCTGCCCACACCAGTGATTTGCAATGCAACAAATTGGTAGCAGAGAAAAGTTGCAGCGGTCTGACTCTGAATTCTGCAGGTCAGCGCAGTTCTTTAATTCTGTTGCAAGTGGTTGCAAGAGTAACCGGAACGCTCACCCCAAAATACAGTTATCGCCCCCTTTTTTTTTGCGAACCGCTGGGCCCCAGCGGTTCTTGTGTTTGTTTTACTGAATAAGGTTAGGTTTAGGCATAGTTTTACTGAGGTTATGTTTAGGAATAAGGTTAGGTTTAGGCATAGTTTTACTGAGGTTACGTTTAGGAATAAGGTTAGGTTTAGGCATAGTTTTACTGAGGTTACGTTTAGGAATAAGGTTAGGTTTAGGCATAGTTTTACTGAGGTTAAGTTTGGGAATAAAGTTAGGTTTAAAGTTAGGTTTAAGCACAGAGGTCGCCGGATTTGACCCGGGGCGAGTGTGTTTTGGGGTGAGCGTGCTTGTATTCAGTGCAAGTTGCAACTTTACTTAATTTATTTATTTGGCAGGGACAGTGCACGTTAACCTGAAAGTTGAATTCCAAATTCCAAATCAAACAGAATTGGAATCAGTTAAACATTTTTTTCAATGTTTTGAAATCCACACATTTATGAACGCTATACCGTACGTGTAATTGATCTCAAAGTTAAAGGGTATACTGTTACTACTTGTGAATGTACTAATTTGATTCAAACCCTTTGTTTCTATGCTGCAAATGTTCTTAATGACCTAAATAGACCAGACAGGTTTAGCCAGGCAGACCAGCCGACAGACAGCCTCTTATTTCTACCCTTTTGTTTTTTTCTTTCTTTACATCCTCTCCGGTCATCTGACGCAGATGGCTTCTATTAGCTAACTTGATGAATGTGTGAATGTGTGTGTTTGTGCTGCAGAGACCAGGAATGGCTTGAGGTGGGAGACTGAGACAGAACCGCTATACCCCAGTGCTCTTATTTGACCTTCCTCTCACCATCCCCCTCTGACACACACCACGCACGCACGCACGCACGCACGCCAGTGGTGGAAAAAGTACTGACATTTTGTACTTAAGTAAAAGTATCAATACTGCAATGTAGAAATATTGTAAAATCCGGAATTTAAAATGTACTTTAGTAAAAGTACAATGGTAATGGCATCAAAATATACTTAAAGTACCAAAAGTCAAGGTACTTGTTACGCAGAATGTTTCACAAGATTTCAAATGTATATAATCTATAAAAATCCTTTGAAAAAAGCCGATCTACAAGCTCACAATGGGTTGCATTGTGAGCTTGTAGATTGGCTATTTTCAAATGGCCGAAATGTATACAGGGCTGAAGTGGTTAATGTATGTTTTGTAATAATAATCTAAATCTACAAAGTAACTAGTAACTAAAGTTGTCAAATAATTGTAGTGGAGTAAGAGTATAATATTTGCCTCTGAGATAGTGTAGTAGAGTAAAAGTACTGAAAATTGGAAATACTCATGTAAAATAAAAATACCTCAAAATTGTACAGTACTTGATTAAATGTACTTAGTTGCTTTCCACCACTGGCGCACGCACACACACAAAGCACACACGCACACAGTCGACCATGGCCTAGTGTGTGCTGTGAAGTGGTACTAACCAACTGAATCAATGAGTATCATCGTGGGGGCAGCGACTGTCTCCTCTCCCACACACTGAAACACCTCCGGGCTATACGAGCTGCTAAAGTGGGCCGTGTCCCCGCCCGCCCGGTTCATGGTCACAGCTCTGCCCCAGACCCCCCCCCCACCCCCCTCCATCCCCCCCACCCCATCAGTCCAGCGGGAGTCACTGCTGCCTGGGAAGAAGAAGAGACTGAGGCAGAGAGAGAGTAGTGCAGTGTGGGTCAGACTAAGCCCTGGGGATGGAAGCTGGAATGTAATGTAGGCCTAGCTGCTCTAAATTGGAACGTGTATCACTCAATTATTCCCCTTTCCCCACTTCACTTCACTACTCTGCTCTCTGCTATACACCAGGATCTTCTTTGTGTCTGTGTGTGTAAGACATTCACAAAAGAAATGCGTGCGCTTGCCTGGAATCCAGACGAATCTGCCAGAGCTATATAAAAATATAATAAAATAGCCCTGATATTAGTCTGGCCATGCCAGGCTATGTGTGTGGAAGCATGCTCACACATTTACACACCTATGCACCTCTAACTTGCCCCCCCCACCCCCCCCCCCCCCATTTTACATCCGACAAAAGCTGACACCCCCCCAAATAAGACCAAAATACTTCTACAAGCTCACACTGCGTCAGTAGGTGTTCTGTCCAACACCGTCAGGGTCTAAACCTCTCAAGGCATGGAGTATGGAGACCACCTCCAATGGTTCAGGTGTTATACACACAAAGAACCTGTTCAGCCCCAGGGCTGTATTAGCCATTGGGCCGCCGGGGGCCGTGGCCCAAGGGCCCTTGGCTCTCAGGGGTCCTTCGGGGGAACTGGGCCGCGCGGCCATCGACAATTTACTAAAAATATCAAATGTGTGGGCCCCTCCTCTGTATTTACAGCAGTGATTTTCGCTGGGTTTGAGGCCCTGACAAGGGCTCCTGCAGGGGCCCTTCAAGGGCTCCTGGGGCCCTTCCATATGTGATGGAATATGATTAAGGATTTCATATCATACACACCATACCTGTAACTTTCACTAGCCCCCCCCAAAAAAATGTTTTAGGGGGGGCCCCAAAAAATTGACGGCCCAGGGGCCCGTGCAGGGGTTAATCCGTCCCTGTTCAGCCCCTGCATGTTTTTTTAGAGGTTCTTCAGCTTATCGCACCTCTAATGGTTCTATATAACAATGGGATTTGCGTAAAAAAATTGCTACGTTTCCCTCTAAAAGCTTTTGTGAGCTTTGCCATCCCTAGATGAAAGAGACTCAGAAAAGGCATTGCTGCTGAAATATCAACGCATAATATACTGCACAACGGCCTTGTAATCCCTCTGTATCACATATTGTTGCCGTTGGGCAGAAACCTTGTATCTCCATTTTTCAACTTTTAGTTATTTTGTCAATCAATGCCCATTGTACAGCTCTTGACGCCTCACATCATGAGGCAGTGTGAGCTTGTAGATTGGCTCCTTCTTCTTCTTTCGTGTATCGTCATCAGATGTCCATCTCAGTGTCGTGCAGCCACGCCCTGGTCTCAGGTCCCACAGCGGCCTCCGATGGTGGTCTATACGGGCACAGGTGGTAAGTACAATACAATCATATTAATACTATACAACCCTGAGAATGCAAATAAAACCATGAGCTAAGCGTCGAAGCAGGCGCAGCAATTAATCATCTCCTTAACCTTCCTTTTAAGACCTCAAAAGAAACCAAAGAAAGGTTGTTCCAAGCCGGTCCAAAATACCTTGGATAACACCACAGGCTTCTTTTGCTACCCTTCATGCCCACGGAGGGGACAGAGTAGCACAGCCGGGCATTGGATCTGAGGTTGTGGGAATAATTAATCCAGAAGAACCTAATAATAACAATTGGATCCAATGGAACACCTGTTCTTTCACCCATTTCCTGAAAAGCAACCGTTTTGTGACATACAAGATTTCTTCTGCCTGACAGCAACAATATTTTCACTGCATACATACTGTAACTGGACTTCCTCTCTCAGTTTTATCCGTCCTTCTTCCACAACCAGTGAGAAGGCAAACGGAGTCTTCTTGCATAATCCTGAGTGATTTTTCTTTTTTAATCACGGTGAAAAATGGGGAATCAGCTTATGGTGCTGCGAAGCCAAGTATAGAAAATGTGTGTGAGGGATTATATGGAGGCATCAAAGAATGTGGAAGAATACATTATAGTGAGCATCGTCCTCCATCTCTGACTCTGTCTCTCTCTGACTCTGTTTGTGATTTAGACCAGTAGTTCTCAAACCTTTTCGTGCCAAGGACCCCCAAATTGATATATATTTATTTATTTTATATATTGATATATACCACCCATCTGAAATGGGTTTTGTGCCAGGGACCCCGATAAGAGAAGGTTTGTGAAATCTAAATTATGGGGGTCCCCAGACCCCACTTTGAGAACCAATGCTTACAACTCTCTACACATGAGTGAGTAGCTCTCTCTCTCTCTCTCTCTCTCTCTCTCTCTCTCTCTCTCTCTCTCTCTCTCTCTCTCTCTCTCTCTCTCTCTCTCTCTCTCTCTCTCTCTCTCTCTCTCTCTCTAGCCTAGTCCACATGCACCAGTGATTCGTGATGCAACGAAACCGTTGCAATACATTGCACAGAGAAATAGCAGCGGTCTGAAATGTTGCAGCTTGACGATGCAGTTTAGGGATTCTGTTGCAAGAGGTTGCAAGTTGCAACTTGCGACAGAATCTCAAAACTGCACCAGTTCTGAGATGAGGAAATAGGCTTCGTCACACCATTTGATCAACTTTTAAGGCCATAAAATTCTCCTTGGAAATGTTAGCCCTGTGCTATTCAAAGGCATTGTTTAAAGTGTGCACATTTATCACAGCTGAACTACTACCAACACACAGGTTTGAATATTTGGCGCTGTAGGAAAGCATGACAACAAAGTGAAGCTTCCTTGGATGAGAACAGCGGAAAGGAGGGATGTAGAAGAGTGGAATCTATGGCCTTCAATCATTGTGTTGATTTTTAAATCCCCAAGTCGTCAATCCTTGGCCCACTCATTTGTTCTTGTAGATCTGCTGTTTTGGCAGAATGTAGGCTTATACTTCTATAATGACATGGTTGTTAATGCTTCAATCAAGACTGACACTCTGAACACAACCCAAGCTGCTGCGTAGAAGTCAAGTCAAATGTATTTATAAAGCACATTTAAAAACTGAACAGGAGGAGGTAGCTAAATACAGAAGCCATCGACTTCATCAACAATAGGACATTCATACAAAGGCACAAATACGCAATCAGCAATATACAGAGTAGAACATAAATAAACAGTACAGTTAATAAATACGACTAATGATAAATATCAGAGTCTCAAGCCTGGACTTATAAGATACCACGAGGGGGCGGATCAGATAGGAAGGGGATAATGAGCTTGTAGATCTGCTCTTTTTGCCGAATGTTTGCCTATTATGACATGCCCAGGAAAAAGGCGTTATGGTTCTTAATATAAGTCACTGACATTCCCAACACAAGCTGCTGTTGCGTATGAGTGACTGTATGAGAACACGTCTAATGTAATTAGGGATATTTCTGACTCAGTACATAGATCTGACCTAATATGCCATCATTTCGTCAGTTGCAGTTTTGAGGGTTTCATAAGAGCACTGTTGTGAAATATACTTGCTTGAACTGCACCTACTGTACCTAATCTACTGTATACAGTATAGAATATACTGTGAAGTTGTTTACACAAAGTTAGGTGGCAGCTACTGAAGAAAAAATGCTGTTGGTGTATACAATATACCAATTTTCTTTTTAAATGCATTTGATGATGCTCTTTTTATTCTCTTTGTTGCACTCTTTCTTTCCTTTAAATCTTTTTACAATTTCTATCATTATTCTGTTCTTGTTATTACCTATGCTGCTGCATTGTCTGAAGCAAGCCAAACCGAAATAAGTTTGACTCTTATGTACCTGTACACAAGATGTATAACAATAAAGTACAACCTTGAACCTTGAACCTATACTTTTCTAACTCTCAATTAAAACAGAACAGACCATATGCACAGACCTGTATTGTTGTCAAGCAACAATACCGGCAGATTTAATCACTTTAGATAGTTATAGGAATATTTTCTGTACATTGTGTGTGTGTCATACAATATGTCATCCAATGTAAAAAACTTTTTTTAATGCAATGTTACGCATATGGCATGTAAAAAACATTACAAAAATGCCATGTCACACTATGTCGTCCAATGGACCTTTTTTCTGCCCTTTCTTCCACTGGCCCTCTCTCCCTGTTTCCTGTCTCTCTTCAATGTGGAATATCAATAAAGGCAGAAAAAGCTCCAAAAATACAAAGAAAAGAGAAGAAAATACGCATTAATTTGAGGGTCCTTGACATGAAAAAGTTTGAGAACCACTGCTCTTGTTTATGTGTTTTCTTTTGTTCCAGTGGGGATGGCTTGCAGCCTGTGGTTCCATCAGGATTGTGTTTTTAATCTCATAACCGAATGTTAATCTGGCCTGGAATCCATGCTCTGCTTTTCAGTAACATTACCACCTGGTCCTTAGGACAAACACGCACGCACACACGCGCGCACGCACGCACGCACGCACGCACGCACACACACACACACACACACACACACACACACACACACACACACACACACACTATATACACACTATACACAATATTGTACTTTTACTCCACTATAGTTATTTGAAAACTTTAGTTACTAGTTACTTTGTAGATTTTGATTATTATTATTAAAACCACTTCAGACCTACATACTGTATATGCTTTGGCAATTTGAATACAGCCGATCTACAAGCTCACAACGCGCTCCAAAGCAACCCGCTGTGATCTTGTAAACCTGCTACTTTCAAAGGATTTTTTTTAAACTTGTGAAATGGGACCTTTTGCATAATGATTACTTTTACTTTTGGTACTTTAAGTAGCCACATTTTATGCCAATACTTTTGTACTTACTCAAGTCAATTTTAGAATTCCGAACTTGTACTTGTAACAGACTATTTCTACAATAGGGTATTGATACTTTTACTTAAGTAAAGCATTTGAGTACTTCTTCCATCACTACACACACACACACACACACACACACACACACACACACACACACACACACACACACACACACACACACAGGAATGCACTCACACACATACAGTACAAGCTCCTCAAAGCAAGCAGAATGCCTCATAGTCAATAAAAGCCATTCCTGGACAACATATTTCATAACCTTATGAATGCGTCTGTGTTCTGGATCTGTGTGGGAACTGAACTGGCAGAGGAACTGTTTGTGTTCAATCTGAATGCTGTGCCTTCTGTACTGTACGTGCCAGACCTGTGTGATGCTTATTACATAACATAACAGAAAACATCTCCCTTGTGTTTTGAAGGAGATGTGATAGAATTGTGGGTTATATACTGCCTGGAGCGATCCGATCATGAATTAAGCTGTGTTTGTTTTGCCTTGCTCAGAAATGATATACATTTTTCCACTAGGAGATCATGCCTTCATCCCATATTTCTTGTGCACACAGACAGTAGGCCAAGGAACTCAGTTCTCAAAGATGGATCAAGTCGGGTCAACAACAACAATGTTATTTTTGTTAATTAATAAACGCAGTGCAATCGTACATGTCCTGTGAGACTATGGACCTGAACCAGCCAATCAGCACCCAGTCTGTCCGGCTTATGTGATCTATTTTAGCTGTTCATCTTTTCTTTTGTCAGTCTTTGTCTACCCATGCGTTGTTGTTTTTGTTAAACAAAACAAAAAACAATGTATGGGCAGTGGTGGAAAAAGTACTCAAATGTTTTGTGGAAACATGGTCAGGCCCGGGAAGAGGCTGTTGTAGCCGTCTGGACACATAGGCTGGTAATCCAGCCTGACAGCATATCGCAAGTTCGAGTCCCAATCCTGACGACCTTTGCTGACCTTTGTCACCACCCCATATCTTTCCCCGTTTCCTGTCAGTCTACTGTATCAATAAAGGCAGAAAAAGACCCAAAGATATTTTTTTTAAACGGAAAAAAAGCAGATTTACAAACAAGCTCAAAACGCTTCGCTTGAGGATCTGCTACTTCTGATGTATTTTTGTGACACTGTAGTATGATCAAGTAGGGCGTTAATTTATGAAAAAAACACAAAAATATGGAGATAAGAGATTTCTGCTCGACAGCAACGTTATACATTGAGCTGGTCTTCCTTTTCAATCGCTTTTCCATTATGCCTCGTCTCTTTCTTAGTGTTTTTTGTTGTTGGCCTATATACTGTATAGCTACCCTAAATAATCTATTGTAAGCTCACGTTGCTATAGGCTACCCTAAATAATCTATTGTGAACTCACGTTGCTATACTGTAGTGACACGTGCTCACTGCTCAGTGATATGAACAGCAGTGTGTATTTGCTATCAAAGCAGTTCATTTCCAGTGCATCCGGTCTGAGAAACGGAACTGTTTCAGATCCTCTCTTTCCTCATCCTCCGTGAGTCATGTTGATAACTGAAAATGATTAAACCTGACAAAGCCTTTATATATGCCAATGCCATGCAGGCCATGTCTGCACACACAGCACACAACAAGTGAAACTAGAAAGAGTCACAAATCTCTGGCAGAAGGCACAAACTATACCAGGGGTCTTCAACGTTTTAGCTGAGAGAGACCCCCTCTATATTGTATAAAATTGTGTTTCAGATTAAACTTGGTCTGCTCTTTTTTCCCTACACCAAACCTCTTTGCCAAAATCTACAAGCTCCCAACGTGAGTTTGTAGATCTGCTATTTTTGGCTAAAGTTATCCTCAGAATAGGGATGCTAGGGTTCAAGTGGTTAATGTAAAAAAAAAATGAAAAAATCATATCACACAAAGATTTGGCGGACCCCCTGTAGTAGCTTTGAGGACCCCCTGGGGGTCCCGGACCCCCTGTTGAAGACCCCTGCCCTATACTGTACCTCCCTCCCTCTTTCTGTCTGTCTGTCTGTCTGTCTGTCTGTCTGTCTGGGGTATGTGACGACAATGTTTTGGGGTTGTGCACGTGGTGTATGAAAAGGCCAGCGTTCAATGGCGGGGAAGGGATATAATAAAAGCAGGTGTTCCCCATGAGGGGTCCGTCCGGGTCCTTGCGGGGGTCCCAGGAGAAGTGAGATAATAAAGGACTGTCATTACATCATCATGGTGTGATCAGAGTGGACAGGCTGCATAGAAACAAATCATTATCTTGTTTTTTTCTTTCGGCTAATTTCGGCTATAGGACCACAATGAAACAATGGCAATGGCAATGTGTTATCCTTTTAGCATTATTGTGTAACTGTTCCTCTGTACTTTTTGCAAACTGTTAATAAAGTATTCAATCGATCAATCAATCCCATCGGGGTCACCACAGCGGGTCATCTGTTTCCATCTGGTTCTGTTTTCTGAGTCTTCCTCTGTGACTCCTCCTGCCACCTGCATGTCCTCTCTTACCGCATCCATGAACCTCCTCTTTGGCCTTCCTCTGCTTCTCCTCTTTACAATATCATAACCTAGATAATGTCTTAAGTCTGGCCCCGGGGAGCGACACGAGGGCAGAATTTTGACATGGCCCGTGGATTCCTTCCCTGACCTAGACGATGATGACACACTGGACTAGCTAGCTGCAACCGAGCTGAAGGTCTAAGGATATACGACAGAAGAAGAAGATTCCTTCCTAAAATGTATATTATTTATGGCCCGCCACTGCCTCCAGTATTGTCATGTGAAATTCACACACTGGAGTTTATTAGTGTTTTGAAATTAACCTATAGACAGACAGGCTATTTCTTAGTAGAATTTCTGAGGATTTTCATTGATTGATTGATTGATTGAATACTATATTAGTCAGACAGGTAAACAGCATGTACAGTCAGACATAAGGCTAAAAGCATAATACAAAAAAGTCCTCAGGGGACTTGTTTCCATTGTGGTCCTTTGTATTCAATTCATCAACATTGCATAAAAAATTACACAATAATACACATCATCAACACATACAAAACACTTTATGTACAAAGGAGAAAAAGGAAAAAAAAGACGGCAGTGAATGACAGTGACACCTCCTTTACTAACTGCTTGTTGCTTGTGTTGTCTCATCATCGAGATGTGAAAGAAAGGTTATTTTTATTTAATTTGTAGTGACTTTTATATATAGGCTAATTGCAATGCAGTGTATGTATGTATGCATGGGGGGAAAAGGCTGAATCGTTATTGTTTTGTTCACAGCACAGATAATTGGCTTAGTCATGCATGGCTAGACTGCCAACAAACACTATTGATTGCATTGTAGTTACATAAAATGATTATGCATTTGTACGTGACTTTGATATGGTCTAAACCAGTGGTGTATTAACAAAAAATGTGTTAATATCCATCACAATCATTTTAACCACTTTATCCATATTTTATACGTTGGCAATTGAAAAATAGCAGATCTACAAGCTCACAGTGCGTCACTTCGTGCCGCACTGCGAACTTGTACATCTGCTATTTTTTTTTTTACGATTTTTTAAATCTTGAAAGTATTGGAAAATGTTGAATAACTGAGATTGTTTTTTCCCCACAAATCTTCTCTTCTGGGGTCCCCGGGGAAAAAAAATCCCCTTTTCAGATGGGGGTCCGCTGCGGGTCCGCTGCCAAATACATCAAATCAATTTGGGGGGGTCATTGACATGAAAAGGTTTGATAACCCCTGGTCTAAACCAAAGGTACAGTAATGACAGGAAATGCAGTCGACCCTAAAGGTATGTTCATATTTTTCAGAGATGGCCCCCTTTGAAAAACTTTTGGTCACCCCTGTCCTGTCCTATAAGATCAAAGTAGTCTGCAGGACCACTTAAAACTCCTGCTTTCTGCCTTAGTACATAATAATCAATGGCAGCATGGCTTATTGTGCTGCAACCCTTGACCTCGACGTGTTTAAAACCCATGACCCTTGAGCCCCACCTCTCCATGGGAACATTCTCTCTGTTTATGGCCCTTTAACAGATCTCAGATGTCACCGCCACGGTATAGACATTTAAAAACCTCAGTGTTAGTTTAACTCTGAGAGTGTATACAAATGGAACCAAAACAGAGCCTTATGGGTCCATTTTGAAACCAAAAAGGTTCCATTTGTAAAGTCTCAGTTTAGATTAAAAAGATGCAATCCGGAAGTTATTTTTACGAACAAAACATTATTCTAACCAATCTGTATGGTAGAGTATATGTTAATACAATTTAACTAGTACATCTGCAGTGGTTGGAGGTGGTCTCAATTGAGACATTTAGATGAGGTAGGAGATAGATAGATAGATAGATAGATAGATAGATAGATAGATAGATACAGATGTGCCACTTCAAAACTTCACACGTTACTGTTCTTTCCCTGAAAGTGCCCTGAAAATGCATTTTTTCCCCTCCCTTTTCTGCCCTTAAAATGCACTGTTTTGCCCCTGAAAAGAAGTTGTCACTACACCCCCCCGTTTTTCCCTTCAACAGACATCCATATACATGAGAACAAAAGAATGTGTGTTGAAGAAGGTGTCAGACTCATTATGAGGCGAAAGGTGATTTGACCAGTTGCTCAAATTAATTAGCATCATAAAAGCAGTGATCATCAAAATAATTCAGCATTTTAAATGCCCTTCTTTGTCCCTCTTATTGCCCTGGGAATCCCCTGAAAATTTACTGTCTTGGCGATGGCAGGACATGTGAAGTTTTGAAGTGGCACATCTGTAGATAGATAGATAGATAGATAGATAGATAGATAGCACTTTGTAAACCCTGGTTGTGAAACGTGCTATATAAATAAAGTGGATTGGATTGGATTGGATTGGATAGATAGATAGATAGATAGATAGATAGATAGATAGATAGATAGATAGATAGATACGCAAAATGCCAACAAATCTTGCAAAACACAGCATCTTGACTTATGATGTGGTGATGCTGTTTGTGCTGTTCATTCCCTGTACGGCGGTGACACTGGCTGCAGCGGTGGGCACTGGCGGCCAGCTTAGCCTCTCGGTGTGTCGCTGGCTGCGGCGATGGCCGCTGGTGGTGGCGGGCCAGGCTGTGGTCGCCGCTGGCACAGTGGTGGGCGCTGGTGGTGTTAGACCAGGTGGTGGGCCTTGCTTCGCGGTCGTCATCGGTGTCCTGGGCCTGGCACTGCTGTCCTTTGCCGACAGCGGCGTCTTGCCATCACCGGCGGCAAAGTGTGGCACGCTGCTCTGGACGAATCTCTTCTTCGTTGGCGGTTGCTTCGGCTTCATCTTGTAGTAGTACAATAATGAAAGTGAAACCGTCTGTTGACTCTGTGCCCTCCCTCTTTATACTGTACCTGGCAGGTGACACAGGTTTTGCCGACTTTCCCGCCCCCCATTTGAAAACAAAAGCGAATTGCTGTGGTTGGCTACAACAACAACAGAAATTCCCACAGTATGAACACGGTGGTGATTGGCTGCCTGTCTGATGGGCAGCCAATAGAGGGGCAGCCAATGTATCTATTGTTGTCGGTGGAGCAGATTTATTTCTTAGTTTTTCTTGCCTCCGTCTTTCAGCAGCTAGGCGGGGCCACTGCCCGAGTTGCCCAGCTGGCTGCGCTTCTGGTCTGATAGAGCATCTGCAAGAGCTTCCTGCAGATATTGAAAGAGGCCAGGACCAGGACACCTTGTTGACAAGTAGCACTGGCTGCCTGAAGCTCATAAGTGCACAGCAGTCAGCGTGGGCAATATCTCCCCTGGCCACATGGGACTGCCTCCTGTCTGAGCAGTAGAAGTCTGGTCTGTCCTGTCATGGGGAAGACACAGGTTCGAATCCCAGGCAGGCAGGTATTAAAGGGCATACAACTTACAGCAGAGTGGTTCTCAAAGTGGGGTCTGGGGACCCCCAGGGGTCCTTGGTGGGGTTTCAGGGGGCCCCGGCCAAATTAGTCAATATAGCATCAAAATCAGTTTAGCCACTTTAACCCTGTTTTATAGTTTGATAACAGATCTACAAGCTATATATGTATATAAAATACAAATAAAGTTAAAACACAAATGTTGTCTCATCATGGGGGTCCCTTGCAGCAAAACCCATGTTAATTTGGGGGTCCTTGGCATGAAAAGATTTTTAGAACCACAGCTGACTTATTACAGATCGCAGCTTTAACACTCGCCTCTCAGCGGGCGGTCTGAATGAAGCCCTACCGGCTATAACTGGAGCCATTCTAATTGGTCCATTATAGTAAACCAGGGGCGGGGACTGTTTCATCTTGTGGCCCAAGCGCCTGTCAATCGGATGCGATTAAGACCCGCCCCGTTTTGCTGCGTGGGTTCCCAGTGCACACACACACACACACACACACACACACACACTACAGACACACAGCACTATGTGTGATACACACACACATACAGAGGCGTGAATCCGTCTGTGCTGGTTCACAGGAGGAGCGGCTCCTTCGTGCGCAGCGCTGTGACATTCTGATGTTTCAGTGAACAGAGAGAACAGGATGCGACGAGAGACACAGCAAGACGGGGAGATAATAGACATTATTCTACCGGTTATTAAACACCATGATGTGACAGAAATGACCTGGACACAGACACAGACACAGACACAGGAGGAGAACCAGAGGATCACCCTGGGCTGCAGGTCTTGACGGCTCCTCTGCACGGCGGGCTGCAGACAGACAGCCAACCTGAGCCGTTACATTACATTAGAGGATACATTGTAACCAGTCAGTCTGCTGTCTGCTGCTGCTTCACGCCGCAGCGCGTGATTTTTCACGCACTTGATCTCATCAAACCTAGTTAGGATACTCCTAGTAATAGGATATAATCATTATTTATCATCATCATAAACACTGAAAGAAGGGAGAATCATGGCGAGCCTGAGCGACTGCTCTGTGAAGGTTTCTTTAAGGTAAGAGTCTGTCTGTCTGTCTGTCTGTCAACCTGTCTGTCTGTCTGTGCATCAATTCAATGATTGCTTTCAAACCCATCCCTGTTTTATTTGCAACATTAATGTTGCCGTTTGAATTTCCTGTCTATGATGGTTTTATTTGTCTGTGTTATTTTACATATAAGTCTGCTCGTTGTACCTTGTTCTGTAGACATGTGGGTGGTGCTCTGCACACTATTGATAAGGCAGATCATACGCCTATGCAATATAACTTCACTGACCTCTGTGTCAGAGAGTATATAACATTATAATGATCTCGCAATATGATGATGTTTGTGATGAAGTTATAAAGGATGAAGGATAATAAGCTATGCTAGAGATCCAGTAGCAAGGGAGGTGCCATCAAGGACAATTGATCAGGTAGCCTGTACCACATGCAGGGGAAATGGGCGTTCCTGTCCAAATCTAAATGGTCTCTTTTTACATTATATGGTGCAGGCTTAACTTACCCTATACCATGTTGTGTAGGATATATTCACACTATTGTATGGATGTGTGTGTGTCTAATATAGGCATATGTTGTGTTACCTCTGCAAAAGAAGCATGCACAATGAGCTCTCCCTCACAGCCAAGCATGTCCTTCCAATGCCTTTGTTGAGAATAATGCACCCAAAGCTGGGGCATTTTGATCAGCCTATATGGGCTTGTATTGGGACATATTGATAGTCCTTTTGATTTGGCCATGCCTGTGTGCCATGATGGCACAAGTGAATGTTGAATGACACAGGATCAGGTGCCTTTTGTTCCCCTCACACTTCAATAGAAGTGGCCTTTGAAATAGGAAGGCGTATCTTAACTTAGTAATTGTTGCTGCATCTGTCATTTTAAGGCTAAGTAACAGTAACTGTCGACTGAGTGGGTTGTCTGTTAAGGTCCATTGTCTCTCCATCTTGTCTCTCCATTGTCTCATTCAGGACCCCCAGGGGTCCATGAGGGCCGGGGTTCCAGGGGGTCCCCATGAAAATGTGTTGATATAGCATCTATATACCCTACTTCAGGGGTCTTCAACAGGGGGTCCGGGACCCCTAGGGGGTCCTCAGAGTTACTACAGGGGGTCCGCCAAATCTTTGGGTGATTTTCTTTTTTTACCTTAACCACTTGAACCCTAGCATCCCTTTTCTTTTTTTTTTGTTCAAGGTTTTTTTTTATTTTATATTTTCACATACAGGTTTTTCAACAAAAGGCATACAAAAACAGTGAATGTATGTTACCCCTCTAGCATCCCTTTTCTGAGGAGAAAAATAGCATATCTACAAGCTCACAACGCCTCGCGCTGCGAGGCGTTGTGAGCTTGTAGATCGGCTATTTTTTGGCAAAGAGGTGTTTGGTGTAGAGGGAAAAAAGAGCAGACCTAGTGATTAGTGAACAAAAAAAGTTGAATCTGAAACACGATTTTATACAATATAGAGTGCCTCATCTCTCTCTCAGCTAGGGGGTCCCTGGCCTGAAAACGTTGAAGACCCCTGCCCTACTTTATACTTATTTGGATATTCAAAAATAGCTGATCTACACAAACTCAAATCATCTCTTGTCGGAGTCCCTCCCTGGCACATAATGTCATCAGGATGGGGCTCCGGCTCCGCGGATCGATTTGGGGGACCACTGTCCGCTGTAGCTCACAAGGGGGGGAATTAGGGCGGTGTTTGATCTGAACCTTTTTAAACATGAGGGCCCTTGCCTGGGGCCAAGTGGCAGTTGTCAGTCTGTCAGCTGTTCAGTGAGTTTCCTTTGTGGTTGCTCACAATACCGAAAAAAAAGAGGAAGTGGGCTAGGTCAGGTTGCAGCTACATTATAAAAGCTCAAACAGTGAATAGAAAAGAAAAGAGAAGAGAAGCCAGCAGCATGGCAGCTGGTGGCGGCCGTTGATCATACTGGGAAGTTGAAGAAGACGGAATTATTATTAACTTATATTGATTGAAGCCTAT
The DNA here is from genome assembly GCF_963454915.1 of Gymnoscopelus microlampas. NCBI lineage: Eukaryota > Metazoa > Chordata > Actinopteri > Myctophiformes > Myctophidae > Gymnoscopelus > Gymnoscopelus microlampas. The sequence continues at coordinate 49,985,975 of NC_139944.1, read as the reverse complement.
TGAGAGATGCTCATCATTATCATAGGCCATTGTTGAAGTAACACTGGATCGGATGTGAGTGAAGGTGACAGTTATTGATCGTGACACACACACACACACACACACACACACACACACACACACACACACACACACACACGCACACACGCACACACACACACACACAGCGCATGTGTGATCAGCTGCTGCCTGTCTTCTGTTGTGATGCTAAGCGGTGATGATGAGAGGGTAATGATTATGTGAGGACATGTAGCCTACAGTAAAAGCCAAGTATAGTTATGCCCTATTGCAGTGGTCCTCAACCTTTTTAGGCCGCGACCCCCCCCCCCCCCCCAAATAATCATATTTGAACTGGGGACCCCCCACCCTGACAAGCACTTGGAATTGTAGGCATTACGTTTAGTTTGATTCGGTTCCACAGATAAATATTGTGAAAATCGTATATTTTCACAATGTTTGCCTCTTTCTTACTTAATATTTGAAGAAATGTGCAGATCCCCTGTATACACTGTATACACTTATGTTGGCTTGTTTACTGTTGAGGGAGAAAACAATATTAAGCTAATCATCTGGGGACCCCCCCAAAATAATTTGGGGACCCCCTGGGGGTCCCGACCCACAGTTTGGGGACCACTGCCCTATAATAGGGCAGTCTGCCTTATTTAACTATTTTCCTTGGTCAAAAAGGAGTCAAGTCAACATCATAGGTCTAGAGAGAGAGATCATTTCTCTTGGAAACCGTTTAGTTTGGGATCGCAGGCTGTAATTAAAACCACTATTTTGCAATTACATGGTTCCTACATACTGACCCCATTCATTTCCATCCCGGGTGATCTGTGTGTATATCATTATTTACATGCTCTGTAAGTGCCACTAAAAAGTGTGTGTGTGTGTGTGTGTGTGTGTGTGTGTGTGTGTGTGTGTGTGTGTGTGTGTGTGTGTGTGTGTGTGTGTGTGTGTGTGTGTGTGTGTGTGTGTGTGTGTGTGTGTGTGTGTGTGTGTGTGTGTGTGTGTGTGTGTGTGTGTGTGTGTGTGTGTGTGTGACAGGAAATGGGAAGCACTGAAATAAACACACGGAGCGGGATAGCTTCCTGCAGAATAAAGGATGGTTTTCCCAACGACCTCCATGCGTCTCTTTCCCTGGGAAAGTTGGCTACTGATAAGAGGGGATGGTGTGTAATTGCTCCCACATTGCTGCCCACCCCCCCTCAGACAAACTGCGTTAGAGGTGTGTGTGTGTGTGTGTGCGCGCGTGTGCGCGCATGCATAGAGGGCAAAATACAGCAATGATGGGGAAGCCCCCCCACACACACACACGCACACACACACACACACATATTCACATACACAGTCTGTGTCGCCAGCATCCATTTCCTGACAGTCTGACTGCTTTTCCCTAAACAAAGTCTGATAGAACCAATAACATGACCTACAATCCTGCATTCAAATCTGAGGGGAACTGACACACACACACGCACACGCGCGCACACGCACACGCACACACACGCACACACTCGCACACACTCGCACAGTTTCACTTCCCCAACCCCAAGGTTTCCTTCATTTCCTGTTGGTAGCATCTTGAGTGCTGCATTGGCTCAACGTTAAAAACCTTGGACTTGCTCTGAGTGTATGGGAGTGCTGCTGATACAAATGTAATGTTGACGTTTGAGATAGTGTGTGTGTCTGTCTGTACTTGTATCACTATACTTGTGTAGTATCATGTAGTATCAGTATAGTAGAAATGGAGAAATAGACATAATGAGGACTATTTCCCTTGTCACAAAATAAGTGGTTGTTTTCATAATATAAAATTGCCTTCCTAAAATGTCAATGTCCTCAAAAGTATGTTAACACATTAAGACTTGAGACCAATTCTACAAAATGTCTTCTAATCTAAATCCTAACTGTTAGGATTTCTATATCCGTAGTTCTCAAACCTTTTCATGTCAAGGACCTGCTATTTAAAAAAATAGCAGATCTACAAAGCTCATAGCACGGCACGAATTAACGCGCCATGAGTTTAGATCTGCTATTTTTGAATAGCAAAAGTATAAAAGAATGGGTGGTTAAAAAGTGGTTACAATTTTACGTGATACAGATGCTTTCCCGGTCTTAATGGGTTAATACTAATACATGCACGTCCGTATGCCTGTGTGTGTGCATTTCTGAAGGCGTGTGTGTGTGTGTGTTGTGTGGTGGACCTATAGAGAGTTCTGAGAGCCAACATGAATATTTCCCTTGCATATTGATTTCTCATATTTATGCATATTGATTTCTCTTGTCTCTCCCCTTGTCTCTCTCAAATTCATGCACGGTAAAAGGTTGTAATTAACACTCTCAGTCACTCACAGGCCGTCTCATCCCCTCAGTCGCGCCGCTAAGTGACCCGTCATGGATGTTTGTGTGTATAAATAGTCCCAAAGACAAAGCTGTTTAGTGCTGTGTGGTCTTTGACCCGTGACCTCCACAGAGCCTTTCATTCTGACAGTCATGTCCTCCTGACGCCTGATTTATACATCAGTTGTGTGCTGAGGTTGCACGCCGAAAATAGCTTGTAGATCTGCTATTTTTTATGCTTTTGTGTGAGGCTGTAGTGTGATCAAGTAGGGCATTAATTTACGAAAAAACACAAACAGTTAAAATATGGAGATAAAAGGTTTCTGCCCGACGACAACAATGTATAGCAACCAGGGCAGGAATTTAACAGGGGCCATGAAAGCCATGGCCGCCGTTGCCCCTCATTTTGGCCATATGCCCTTGAAATAATATACCCAGAGGCCTAAGTGGCATTAATGCCCGCCCTGTATGCAAGCTGATTTCACCATTTTCTACTTAGCTTTTTTTCCTGTCAATATGTTTTTTAGACACCAGTGTCTGAATTCTGTATGTATTTATTTAGCTGATAGTTATACTATGCATTTAAAATGATTTATTTTTTTGATGGCGTTGCTGCCCTGGCATTTTGCCTTTGTGCCCCCAAAAAATGTACTACACCAAAGGCCAAGTGGCCTTGCCCCTAAAACAATGAAATTCCAGGCCTGATGGCAACAAAAACTAAGAGGAGTCGGCTATTTGTAGTTTCAGGTGATGATGGTGATCAGGCATGAAATGACCTGCAATAGTATAAATAGCATCGACTTAAAGGAACAACGATAATAATGATACGGGTTGTCTTCTCCCGCCGCAGTCGGGAGGCTGATCGTGTGATCATGCAGACGCTCTGGGCCTCAGGGCGATGTGATGAGAGGGCAGCTGATACGAGGATGATCTGTTATCTCTTTATATCTCTCCCCTCGGCTCATTTGTTGCATCATCAGATTCAGCACCACCCCGACTATAGACTGATCGGTTTCTTGTTTACATGTAAACATGCTTGGTGTGTGTTTGTTTATTCAGGGGGCAAAACGGCTTTGACTGAAACATGCACACTAATCTAATTAGTGAATAGAGTCCGCTATAGAGTGGAGAGCTGCAGTTTGTGATCATGTGACCTCAAGTACAAGTCTGTCTAGAACTTGAAAGAGGCTCTCAAACTTCAAATTGTCATGGTCTCTCCTCAACTCTGACAGTATACAAATGGAACCAAATGGACCCTAACGGGTCCATTTGGTTCCATTTGTATACTGTCAGAGTTACAGACTTGTAAGGGTCAAATTAGAACCCCCTCAAGGAACCCTTGAGGAATCCCTGGACCCCACTTTGAGAACCACTCAAATATAGTACACTCTATAGAGTATAGCAGATGAGATGAAAATATGAGAAAATGTTGACATTGTATTGTTATTTGCTGAACCAAAAAACATTTATATCTCATAAAGTATAGTCTCTTGTCGGGTGGAAACCACCTATGTCCAAAACTGTTCAAATTCAATCATAGCAAAAGTAGCAGATCTACAAACAAGCTCGAAAAAACGCGGCGCGAAGATACTTTTGTTTGACGCTGTAGTATATGATCAAGTTGGGGGTGTTAATTAATGAAAAAACACAAAAAGTTTGAATATGGAGATGGGAGGTGTCTGCCTCGACACCAACGGTATGCAGGCTTTAGTGTGATTTTATACCACATAGGACTAACAAGTGATACTGTTCGCAAGTGTTATCATTCATTTCAGAATACTACACTACCAAAACATTAGCCTGAGAACACAACATGATTAATAACAGAAGAATACAGTGACGGAGGAAGAGGCCCCTCATGGCTGATAGACAAGAGATAAAAGTGCAGTTTTCTGTTGGGGAACCAGTGTCCTGTGTAGGTTACCACCAGTCTGACCTGTTTCCTGTGTGTGGAAATCAGTCCTCTATCTATGCCAAGTGTCGTGTGTGTGCGTGTGTGTGCGCGTGTTCTAGCTTTCCTATTGTGGTCATGTCATAATAGGTGAACATTCAGCAAAAAAAATTGCAATGCATTGTGAGCTTGTAAAATCGTCTATTTTCAGAAAGATATTTGGTATATAGAGGGAAATAAGGGTTTAAGTGGTTAAAATGGTTGAATTTCAGTGGGAAATGGTGTGTGTTTGTGTGTATAGTTTGTTGTCCTCTCTTGTGTTCCAAATACTATGCGGGACAGAAGTGAGTTGAGCTGAGTGTGCTAATAGTCCACTGTCAGTAGATTAAACCCATTAAGACCTGAGACAGATTCTACAAATGCCCTCTAAAGCAGTGGTTCTCAAACTTGGACCCCCCAAAATGATTTGGCCGCCAGGGACCCCCAGAAGAGAAATGATTTGTGTTAGAAAAATATGCAATATTTAGAAAAAATTCAAACACTTTCAAGATTTTTCAAAAATGTTCAAAAATAGCAGATGTACAAGGTCGCTGTGAGCTTGTAGATCTGCTATTTTTAAGAACCACTGTTCTAAGTCATTCAGATCTTTGTTAGAATCTGAAATGACACAGATGCTTTCCCCTGTTTTAAATGGGTTAAGAGAAGGACGGAGACGGGTTCAGGCTCTCAGTGAACAACTCTCTCAGTCCGCACTCACAAGGTGAATTTTATTTTACCGCTGCAGCAGTCATCATGACAAACGGACGCGTTTTGGCATGTTGTGAAACCCTGATGAAGTAGCCTGAGTAGCCAAGCCAAAGCGCGTCCGTTTGTGAGAGACTGCCGCTGTGGTAAAAAATAAATAATCAAAGAACATTCACCTTGTCTGTGCGGACTGTCCTCTCTTGTGGTCAAGCAGTGCTGCTGTTATTATTAGCTCCTCATGAGAGCTTTGAGCATGGCCTCAAAACATATCCTCTCCTCTCTGCTACCATCATAGATGGTCAACATAAGTGAAAATGTTTTTTGCTGTGTCACCACTCGGCACACGTCATTTTGGTTTCTTCAAGCACCCTTCTGGTCACATTTGTTTGACCCTTGAACTCTATTGGACCTAACATTACTCAGTGAAAGTCATTTGTATCTCGGCGTAAAGCACAAATTGCACTTCAATGATAAACAATATAGACTAAAAGATAGATAGCAGCTGCACTCAGTCACTGACCTACGACCTGAAGATCATATAATTGAACTAAGGCCATGATTAATGTTTCTTTATTCTACTTTATTTGAAAACCAGCTGACATGCTTTATTATCCCACTTGCAGTGAAGTCGTGTAGGGCAAAAATAACACAGAAAAGGCAACAGTGAAAGACAATAATGAAATGACAAGTATATGGGGCTTAAAGAGAGGAAAAGGTGTCTTGTACATTGTACATTGTTGCAGACAGTGTGCATCTGTTATTGTGAGGTCATAAAAATGGTTTTGAGAATGCTGTTAGATACTGTAGTACTTAGCCTGTAAAGCTATGCCAGCAAAACATACCGTACAAGAAATAGCATGTTCCTCTTAATCTGTCAGACAGTCTGCCTTTGTGTACTTGAGGCGTGCCTTGGCTTGGACAAAAGGTTAGCTCCTAGATTTTGAGTCAGATTTATGGAATCGCCTAGGGTTAGGGTTAACCACTTACGTTTTAAAGTGCTCACGTAGCCTAGTCGCTTCTTCTGGGCTTGTTTTCATAGACCTGGTTGCTTAATTCTCTCGCAAATTCTGGCAACACTGTGTGTGTGTACGCACTGTATGTGTGTGTTGAAAAAGCAGAGGCCATTTAAACACTTTTTAAACCACTTTTTAGATGTATTTTTGGGCTTTTATGCCTTTTATGGAATGGGGAGAGAGATGGGGAGTGACACGCAGCAAAGGCCGTCGGGCTCGGGACTCGAACCCACGATGCGCTGTCAGGCTACATTGAGCCTATAGGTGCCTGGACCGCTATGCCAGCTGTCCTGGCCAAGATCTATGGTATTTTTTACCATGTCTGCAGAGGTGTGTGGGACTACAAGATAGATAGATGATAGATTCAAAAAATAAAACCATGAAGCAAATGGTTATTAGACTGATGAATCGGTTTGAGCCACTGCAAGGTTCACCAGCACTTGGCAGGCAGGCAGCAATTTCTCGCGCTGCTATAATCTGTCTGGAACAGTTTTCTGATTAGCCTGCAGTCTGTGGGGCTTCAGCACCGTCACAAACTGGCCTGGGGGTCCGCCGTCATGGCAACGCTTGCCTTGCGCAGCTGATAAAAAAAGTAAGTAATTAAAGTAAGATTTGATGTGGAGAGTGGGCAACTGTGCACACTTCAAAACAACATTGGTGTGTTTATATAAGTACTATTGGAGTAAAGTCCCTTGACAGTAGTTTAAGGAAAGGAAAGACCAGTGCAGTGCACACTCACTGCAAACCGTCTTAAGAAACAGTCTGACCCTGGTCAGACTGCTGCTGCTGCAGTAAATAAATAAAAAACAGTGCGGACTGTTTCTTAAGACTGTATTTATATAAGACCATTGCTTCAGAATTGGATCTTAAACGGCTGAAACCGGCAAAACAGCACTTCCAGGGAAATCTGATAGTACAGGGGTCTTCAACAGGGGGTCCGGGATCCCTAGGGTGTCCTCAGAGTTATTACAGGGGGTCCGCCAAATCTTTGTGTGATATGATTTTTTTTTTTACCTCAACCACTTGAACCCTAACATCCCTTTTCTGAGGAGAACTTTAGGCAGAAATAGCAGATCTACAAGCTCGCGAGGCGTTGTGAGCTTGTAGATCTGCTATTTTTGGCAAAGAGGTATATACAGTAGGTGTAGAGGGAAAAAAAACTTTAATCTGATACACCATTTTATACAATATAGGGGTCCCTGCTTCATCTCTCTCTCAGCTAGGGGGTCCTTGGCCTTAAAACGTTGAAGACCCCTGCTGTAGTATGATGAAATAGGGCATTCATTTACGAAAAATCTGTGTCAACATCACTCTCTCTCTCACCTCAGCCAAAAGCCTGCATCAGCTGTAACTCTGATGGACCGTGTGCGGTCCAGCCAACATCCCTCTCTGCAGCAGCTGCCCCCCAAAACCTCATTTGATCCTGTGTGTGTAGTGACAGTAACGCAACAAATGAATTACTCTGACCATTTTAGAATTAGATTAGCCTCGGTCAGTGTTGGAACCTGATCAAAGCTTCGATGCCAAGATCGTTCACAAACTGCGAGCATAACAAACTGTTATTATCATAATAACCACGTGTAACCGCCGGGATAATGGAACACAGATTAGCTTCTGCATGCAGATTGTTTAGAGAATGTTGTCAGGTGAAATCAGATTATTGTTAAGGGAAGCAGCCCTTCCTGCTGAAGGCCTTAATCCACAATGGGTATTCATGTTGTTATTGTTGGTCCACTCCACTGAATCAGCTGTTTTTTAAGCCTCTTCTGCCATGTTGACCATAGTCGTTCTGCCCTCCCTGTTCATTCACAACAAGCAACAACAAGACAACACACGCACATATCACACACACACACACGCACACGCACACGCACACGCACACGCAGACGCACACACTCCAGTAGTGATTAAGCTACTCAGAGCTGAAGGTGATTAACAACAGCCAGCTGTCCAATCCCAACATGTCTGCATGCAGCAGCATGGACACTGAAAAACACACACACACACACACACACACACACACACACACACACACACACACACACACACACACACACACACACACACACACACACACACACACACACAGAGAATGAATTCCGTTGTCATATTCCATAATACTTACAGATTATGTACGCAGTCAGACCATGGTATTTCTTTGTTTTGGGGGGGCTTTATTCTGTAAAATCCTGAGGAGTATGTAGCCACTTTTAAGAAATGAGTATTTGACATTGCAACAAGAGAACAAGGCCTGTGTTTATAGTCTAAACACAGCATCTGAGGTAGTGTGTCTATCTGTCCTTTCTGCCATGGGAATACGGGATATGGGTTCAGCTGGGCCCAAATTATGCATACATACACACACACTGATACACATGAGCGCATGGAGACACACAGAAAACACACAAATGCACACTTGCACGCACTAGGCTAATGCTTGTTTGAGAGAGAGAGATGGGGGGAGAGAGAGAGCGAGAGAGGGAGAACTTTATTGTCCCTGTGGGGGACATTTGTCTTTGGACACTGTGCTACAGTCCTTGCTTCACATAAACAATACACAACAATAAAAATTAGAAGCATTCGACACAATGCTAGACAGTCGTTTCCCATGAAAACATCTTCAAACACAAAAGACATTTTGATTATAAACTCGACATGCTTCAGCTTGTAGATCTGCTACTTTTGATATATATATATATTTTTTAATATTACAGTTTTGGACATGAGGTTTCCACCCGACAGAGAGACGACATGCTGCAGTCCCCCTTTTGACACGAGGGAGCTAGACACTCGCTCTCTCTTCTCTCTTCATCTCCTCTCTTTCTCTCCATTAAATCCCCCTCTTTCTTTCCCAAGTAAGAGCTGTTCTTCTCTTCTCTTCTCCTCTGCTCGGGGGACTTTCATTCACTTCCAGGGGCACAGCACTGAGTTCATAAGAGCAGACACATCGATTGACTCGCGACGACAACACCACCTCTCTGTCCTCCATCCCTCCCTCCATCTTTCGCTCGTTTTTCTTCAGGCCTTTTAAACATATACAGCTTGTTCTGTTTTTCCACGTTGCTTCCTTTAATTCTCTTCACATACCCTGTGTGTGTGTGTGTGTGTGTGTGTGTGTGTGTGTGTGTGTGTGTGTGTGTGTGTGTGTGTGTGTGTGTGTGTGTGTGTGTGTGTGTGTGTGTGTGTGTGTGTGTGTGTGTGTGTGTGTGTGTGTGTGTGTGTGTGTGTGTGTGTCAGTGTGTGTGTCAGTGTGTGTGTGTGCCAGCTCAGCACAGAGCACAAAGACCTGCAGTGACATCAGGCCTATTCACTGTGTGTCCTCTGTCTACTGTCTCCCGAGAGGTGCCCTGCTTAAATGGCCTCTTCAACACACACACATACAGTGCTTGCACACACACACACACACACACACACACACACACACACACACACACACACACACACACACACACACACACACACACACACACACACACACACACACACACACACACACACACACAGCTCTCATGTGCTTTCTAAATTCCCTACAGGTCCATGCTGTGCATAATAATTCACCCCAGTCATGTAAGAAGCGACTTTTTTGCTCATTAATGTTCAATTTTGTGTGTTTTTCCTTCGTTTTTGTTTCATATGGTGTTTGTGAGAACTTGTTTTTGAGGAATAATATGACTATCATTTAGTGTTAACACTAAACGTTAAGAATATCAGGCAGTGACCAACTGTCTAGAAGGGCTGACATCTGACAACATGGAAATGCAAATGTTTCCAACTGAAGCTCCTTTCATATCTGTAGCTATATTCAAACGGATGAATTCACATACCGACCATAATGCGACCATTAGAACTGAGTATAGCTCGGTCACGCATCTTCGTGTTTGATGACGCGTGCGACGAATAGAACACATGTGCTCACGAGCACAAGCGAGGGTTAATGTGTGAAAGTGGAGGACAGTTGAGGACAGAGTGCTCATGTCACACTCTCATGCTGCATTCTTACATTTCACCCACTTGGTTTGTTCACAGTGCAAACAGGCTTATGTGTGCAAGAAGAGAACATGAAAGGCTCAGAGAGACGTTCTTGAAGTTCTTTACGTCACCAACGTAAACACTCAATGTTATGTGACTTTTCTCTGTGACTTTTCTTTACCTTTTGAAAGGGAACAATTGTTGTTTTCATTGTTAAAAGGGCCTACATTCTTTAGAGAAGGGTTTTAATAAGGACATGATCAATTGACTCTCCTCCTTGCTCCCTCATCATAAATCTTTGACCATTGCCCAGAAAACTGTCTCCCAAATAAGGTTGCCAAATACCTGGAATTCATATAAGGAGCACCCGCGCCGAGTGTCTCTTAGTTCCAAGACAAATAAGGGATGCCCCGCAAAAAGATAAAATCTCACTGTATATATTATATGTACAGCTTTTGTATATTATATTAACCACTTGAACCCCAGCATCCATATTCTGGGGGGAACATTGCCCAAAAATAGCCAATCTACAAGCTCACAATGCATCGCAATTTTTGGCAACGAGATTTGGGGTTGTCTGTGAACAGAACGGTGTCCAAGTAAGGGATGATTCCGTATTCCAAGGGACAGTTGGCAACCCTACTCCCAGAGTGTTGTTGTAAATTAATTGTGTGTGTTTAAAGTCCCAAATCTGCACCAGTGTTTTTTTTGCACAAGGAGTGAATTTCCTGTCTCATTCCTTCGTCTGTCTACAGCCTCATCTGAACCAAAGAGGTTTTTGTCTGAACTTCTAATAAAACAGGAAGTGAACAGGAAGTGGAGGCTGCCTCACAGGAAGTTATTGTGCAGCAGCAGCACAGCGTCTGGGAGTGCTGATGCACTGACTGGCTGCAGTTCATCAACGGCTAAAAACAAATGGATCAAAAGTATAAAAGTCCGCACAACAGCATTGCTCCAAGTGATTTAAAACACAGACAAGTGGTACAGGTGGTACAATGTTTCGGCCACACTTGGCCTTCATCACCGCACAACCTTTTGAACTGTCAAAATTGTGCTTCTTTTTTTACTCAAGTACTCAATTATTTTCAGAAATAGCAGACCTACAAGCTCACAATGCATCACAACGCGTTACAGACCTGGAAGGGTCCATTTGTTTTTTTAGTTCAGAAGTGGGTTGCGCACATCCAGTTTGTCACTGGTGCTGGACATAGAGTAACAGTTCAGTTCAGCTATGACCTTGTAGATCTGCTATTTTTGAATAGCCAAAGTATGAAATAATGGTCATAGCTCAAATCTGAAATGATGCTTTCCCGGATTGAATGGGTTAAGTAAAAACAAAACATCTGAGTATTTCTTCCACCACTGAGGCTAGGCTACTCTAAAATGCTAAGCAGCCCCCAGGGAGGTGCACAGATGAGCAGAGTGCATGGCAGCAGTCTAGTCAGGATGTGTGGAGGCTTGGACCAGGGTATATTGGTATATGACATGACAGCATGTCTGGGAGAGGAAAATATCAACACAGCTGAGCTGGGGATTGTGTGTGATTTGTGTGACCCAGCATGCACCTCTGAACTGTGATATCCAGCTGGGTCATTATGTTTTATGGAGCAGCATGGACAGAGTGGGGAGGCTGGCTGGGTCATCTGCAGTGTATGTGTGTAGATGGTGGCACTAAGCCACATACCGTCTCGGGTGGAAACCTTATATGTCAAAACTGTTACTTTTCAGGATTCAAAAAGTAGCAGATCTACAAGCTCAAAACGCGTCACTTCGCGCCGCATTTCGAGCTTGTAGATCTGCTACTTTTGATGCTTTTGAGTCACAACGTTTAAATATGGAGATAAGAGTTTTCTGCCCAACAGAGATGATATACTGATCAGTGAAGGTGATGAGGGAAGCACAACTAGATAGACAGTACCAGATGTCTGCATGTTCACTAGCGATTTTGTGTGTATTTGTGTGTGTGTGTGTGTGTGTGTGTGTGTGTGTGTGTGTGTGTGTGTGTGTGTGTACTTGTAGGCCTACTTGTGAGGGGCCAAATGTCCCCACGGGTATATATTAGAATTTGAGAAATAGACATTATGAGGACAATTTTCCTGGTCCTGAGGTTGTTTTATTGTTATTTTAGGGTTAAAAATGGCTAAAACTAAATTTTAAATGACATTCTTGTGTGTCTTGTGCATGCATGTCTGAATCAAATATAGTGCAGCCCTCATGTGTGCAAACAAAGATGGTTGATCTTTCTTTCTTTCTTTCCCATTTCAATTAAGACTATGCCCAGATTCAAGAGCATGATTTCCAAGTGGTTGAGCAGTTGATATGTTTTTCTTATAATGAGCCCTCTGTTTCATTCTGTCGTCCCCTCCTCTCGCCAACAACAACTCTGCAGTCTTTTGGTGTTTGAAGCCCAATAAACTGACCCTTTGTAATGTATGCCAACGCTTAATTCTGTCAGATCCTTAATTATGGTTCGCTTGAACGAAGGAGAAAAAAATGACTGATGCCTTACACTGACCTAGATTAGACAAGGCGGTCTGTCTGTCTCTCTGTCTGTCCGCTGTGTCATGAAAAACACAGGGGAAACAGCCAGACTCATGCTCTGTTGTGTGCGTCGGAAATATCAGACCTACAAGCTCACAGACGGACTGTCCTTGAACACTGTGCTTTAGAGGAATGGTTCTTAACCCATTAAGACCGTGAACGCATTTGTGTCATTTTAAGATTTCTTTGGCTATTCAAAAATAGCAGATCTAAAAGCTCATAGCACGGCACCGAGTGCCGCGCTATGAGCTTGTAGGTCTGCTATTTTTGGCGCGTGACATCACCGTCGTGCGACGGGGCATAAATTAGGCTGAAGCCTTCTAATTTGATTCATCTCCGTCTCTCTCTCTCTCTCTCTCCTCCACCCCCCCCCCCATAGAATAATAGACAGAGCAGACAGGAAGGGGGTGGGAGGTGAAATGGGGTGGTTGGGGGGGAGGCGGGGGATTGACCTAGAATCAGTTCTAATGCTGCAGACGGATGCGTCAGGCAGGCTGGGGTCTTAGAATAATTGAGATAAGATGAGGTGGATTTGATGGTGAATGCGGCAAGATTTTCGATTTTCTTTTCAAGTGGCGCACGCACGCCACACAATTCTTTGTCTCTGTGCTGTTCACCTGAAATGATATATTTTTCAAATGCAATGCCTATTATTAACATTATTATGTATTATTACATCACATTATTAATATTTTTCATCATCATCATCATCATCAATACAGACATCTCAGAAGTAAAGCTGCAATCCAAGACCTTATTTTAATGAATGTTAAATGTTAAAGAACACATTATTGTAACCAAACCGTATGCTAGTGTATGTTAATAAAATAATAACCAGTCCATCAGCAGTGGTTAGAGGTGGCTTCCCTACTCTTAACATTGAGACCTTCGTTTCTACAGCCCATTTCACAGTGACACTTGTGCTCCGTAAAGCTGCTCTTTGCTCTCTTGACTCTCGCATGGAAGAGAGAGAGAGAGAGAGAGAGAGAGAGAGAGAGAGAGAGTTGTGTGATGTGTGTGTGAGAGAGAGCGAGGGTCACATGTGTGTGAGGGTATGCTGTATGAATGTGTGCAAAACACCATGTCAATTCATGTATCCTTGAAGTGTGCTGTAAACACTGTCAGGGGTTGACACTAAGGTCTCAGAGGCACCTGTCCATCGGGCAAGTACAGGTCAAGTTCTACTTGCCCAACGGTCAAGCCCACTTGCCCGAAAAGTAAATCAAATTTACAAAGTAACTAGTAACTAAAGTTTTCATATAATTGTATTTGGAGAAAAAGTACAATATAATATTCTCCTCTGAGATGTAGTGGAGTTAGTAGAAGTATTGAAACGTGTAAATAGTGAAGAAAGTAAAAAAAAATACCTCAAAATTGTACAGTACTTGAGTAAATGTACTCAAGTACAGTACACCACTGACTTACGGTTTGCAGCTTTAATTTTCACAATATTGAGATCGTTGCTGTTGGCATAAGAAACCTTGTATTTCAACGTTATGCTTGTAAAAATAGCCGATCTCTCTGTCTATCTGATACTACTCTTTTCAAGACCAAACTCTCTGTATTTGTTTGTGTTCTGGTTTCTCTGTCACAGTCCATTGACCTTCTTAACCCTTTAAGACCTGAAACGCATCTGTGTCATTTTAAGATTTCTTTGGCTATATAAAAATAGCAGATCTACAAGCTCATAGCGCGGCACCGAGTGCCGCGCTATGAGCTTGTAGATCTGCTATTTTTGGGGAAAAATCGTGAAAATGTGTGCAAATATTTAGTTTGAATATATATATATATATATATATATATATATATACTGTTTTTTACTAAAATCTTTGCTTCTGGGGATTTTACAAATGTCTTCTAAATCCTAAAAAAAAATGTCGTAACGTTTTTTTTGTATTTTCTTTTGTACTTATGTTGCTATATTATCAATGGTTTTCAAACTTTTTTCATGTCAAGGACCCCCAAAATAATATGTATTTGACCGCCTACCCCCTCCCATCTAAAAATATTTTGTTCCAGGGACCCCCAGAAGCAATGATTTGAGTTAAAAATGTATAAAGATTTGCACACATTTTCAGGATTTTTCAAAAAAATAGGCACTCGGTGCCGCGCTATGAGCTTGTATATCTGCTATTTTTGAATAGCCAAAGAAGTCTTAAAATGACACACATGCGTTCCCTTTCCGGCCTTAAAGGGTTAACTCTCTCACTCATACAGCTACAACAGTGTTTCCACCTCATTGTCGTCACAGTGAAAAGGACATTTGAAACCTACACTGTACCCCGAGGCGGCCCTGAGAGCCACAACTCTTGGCTTCATTCTTTTAAATGTTCTCTTTGATGTATTATGTATCTTGTCATTGTACATAGATAGTCCATTCATTCTGTCACTTAGCAGGATAATGGGGTGTTGAAAATAACCAAAGGAGGGCAGGGCAGCTTATTCAGTAATGGCTTTAAAACGTTTCCGAATAGATTACAGAGGGAGGTCATACAATTTACAATTTAGGTGACTTACCAACTAAGTGTAAGATCATCAGAGTAAATGGCATGAACCCTAGTCAACAAATGACAGGGTGACATAATAGAGAGTGCAAGAAAACAATGTAGTGCTTCAATGAAATACCAGGTAAAAAAAATAACAAACCTAGCGCTCTTTCTAAAGTAAACATTTCTTATCATTTGAGGTCAAGCAAACACACATGTACGAATTACATAACATAATATGTGAACTAGTAACCAACATCATACGTTTTTTTTACAAGATAAGTTGCCACAGGCTATCTAACCCAGGGGTTCTGAAACATTCAAACTTTAAGGATCACCAGTTGTGTAGACATTAGGCCCAGGGACTCTCATAACTTGCAGACCCTTACAGGTCCTTTTGGGTCCATGTTGTACTCTCTTAAAGGGATAGTTCACCCAGTGATAGTTCACCCAGTTTTTTCTATCGATTAGTCACCCCATGGAGACTTGAATTCATGGATATTATTTTGTTTTTGTTGCATTCCTAAGCCAATAAATTGATGACCAGTGGTCGGGTAGGCAGCGGTTCCGGTAGGAGACACAAAGGAGACTCTTTGTGTCTCCTACCTGAACCGCTGCCGGTCATCAAATTATTGGCTTAGGAATGCGACAAAAACAAAATATTATCCATGAATTGAAGTCTCCATGGGGTGACTAATCGATAGAAAAAAAGTCATTTTGGGGGTGAACTATCCCTTTTATATTAAGAGTTACAGACCTGAAAGGGTCCATTTGGCTCCTCACTACAGTATCAATCGTTTTAGCTTGGGACCCCCTGGAACCCCCTTAAGGACCCCTGGGAGTCCCCAGGCCCCGCAGATTCAGAACCTCTGATCTAAACCTAGCCTTTTCCAGACAGTACTATAGGACCACTCCTCCATCCTTGGAAGTCTGACTTGGTTAGGAGGCAGCGGCGCTGACATCAGTGGATCAATTGGCCTGTCTGCACTTCAGTGTGCAGCAGCGCATGCTAACAGCTAACGTGGCCAGTCATACATTATAGTGCCGTGGCGTGTAGAGACTGTAGACGGCCATTGCCTAGTAATCGCTAACAAAGCCTGGGGCTGTAGTGGGACTACAGTAGATGAGTTGGAGGCTATTTCCATAAACGCTTGTGAGAAGCTTTGAAGTTGTCTGTGTGTGTGTGTGCGTGTGGTAGTGAATGTCAAATCAGACTTATGTGTGCCATAAACGCCTTTCACTGTAACCTAGAAAGTAGGAAAATAATATAGTTAACCGCGTGTGCGTGCGTGTGTGTGCGTCTTGGTGAACGTCTTCCTAGTTACTGGAGTTCCATATACAGAATGTGGAGCAGGCCATTGGCTGCCATCCGTTGCCAATTAACCAGAGGCATTCTTGGCCGACCAAGGCTGGACGTTATGAAGTGGGCAGTGCCGTGGGCACACATACAGTGTAATGGTTGGTCGCCTGCTTCCACCAAGTGATATCGTTGGGCAGAAACCTCCATATCTCCGTATTCTAACTTTTTGTGTTTTTTCCTAGAACACCAAATGATATGCAGAAGGCCTATGCCAAACTATAAGCTATAGGCCAGGCCTACGCCAAATGGTCAATAGTAGAGAGCCAGCACTCCAACGGCTCCTGCCACCACCGCCTGGGCAGGCCAGCTGTCCCTGTCCTGTGCCAACCATAGTATGTGTCCTCCTGTCCACTGCCCCAGTTTTGGCTCCATGCTTTATTATACTACAATCCATACCTCCATGCCCACTGCTTTATCATCATTGCAATTTACAGTACAGTGAGAAATTGAAAAATACACATTTGTCAGTTGAAATGTAGTTGTTTGTCTCATGCAGCAATGTATAAATTATGCTTAAACCCTATTCTTGGCGTATTTCCCCGTATACCAAATCTCTTAGCTGAAAATAGCTGATCAACAAGCTCACAAGGTGTTGCAAGTTATCGCAACGCAACCCGTTGTGAGCTTATAGATCAGCTATTTTCACTGAATGTTCGCCCCCATAGTAGTGGTTCAGCTAATATTTCTGACTGCTATCCTACTTACTTTGGAGCACTAACTCGTTTTCTCAACACTATTTACTCGACCACTTAACCCTGTTGTTTGTTGACTATAGAGTTCATGCCGCTTCTCAGCCCTACATCTTGCACTTTGCAATCCACTCTGCATAAGATCATCTGCTAACTGCACTAAATGACATCCAGAGGCTAGACTTGGCTTGCACCGTACAGAGACATGGGTCAACGCTAGCTAAATGGCATTTCCTAGTTGTCTTTTACTCTGTTTAAGTTCCGGATGCCGTCTCATTCCATCCGTAGCTAATGGGACCGTGTCTTGCCAGCCAGGGCTGCAGCTGAATGCACAATCAGACAGCTTCCCTTCCTACTGGCAATCACTGCACCCCTACGTGGCATTTGATGGAGCACCATATGCAATGTCTGCTACTGTGTCTGGCTGCTATCATACTAGCCTACTGTGGGGAAGGCATCTGTTACTGTTAGACACACACACACACACACACACACACACACACACACACACACACACACACACACACACACACACACACACACACACACACACACACACACACCCAGCTGGAACTTCTTTTTAATGTCAGCATAATCACTGTCAGAGCATACTGTGTGAAAATAGCAGATCTACAAGCTCACAACACGTCGCAGCGTGACGTGTTGTGAGCTTGTAGATCGGCTATTTTCAGCATGCAACCAAGTGTAAAATCAGCCAATAGACGCCATCAAGGCACCGCCAAAATACATTATAGTCGACTAAATCAACTGTAGATTTAGTCGACTATAATCTTATGATATTTAGTTGACTAAAACTAGACAAAAACTAAAACATTTCAGATGACTAAAATATGACTAAAACTAAATAGGAATTCTATTCAAAAGACTATGACTAAAACTAAATCAAAATTTGCTGTCAAAATCAACACTAATATGTAAACAGAATTGGACTTGAACGGATGGTGACATTATAATGACAGATGGCTAGACAGACACATGAGTGTGTTGATGGACAGGAGAAGAGGGAGAGGTGACGGTTTTATCTGTGGAATCTCTGCAGTGAGATGATCCAGGAAATCAATGGGAGCACTGATTAAATGGGTAGATGGCACGCAAAATGCAACGCCTGCTGTGGCTCAATAATCAACAGACTTCACTTTCTAACAGCAAAGCAAAACCCTTTCAGTTTGCTGTACCTTTGAAAACTCTTAGCTCTTCAAACATTCCTGTTACTCTGTCTTTGAAGAGATTATGTATTAAATGTAAATGTATGTGTTATGTAAACAGAACACATGCCGTTTGTCGGTGCCGGGTTGAGCCACAAAGGGATTTTAATGAATTCTGCTGCTGACACCACTGTAGCAATAACTCCTATTGAAAAATATGAATATTTCCCATAATAAATAGCAGTTATTGCTACACTACGTCGTCTACTGAATACTGTTGCTGTCAGGCGGAAAAACTTCCAAAAACGTGGAAAAAAAGAACCTGTGTTCCATGTAGTTGTGAACTTGTACTGTATCGTCTCTGTCGGATGGAAACCTCATATGTACAAAACTGTTACTTTTCAGGATTCAGATTAAAAAAGAGCAAAAGTAGCAGAGCTACAAGCTCGAAACGCGTCGCAACGCGTTTCGAGCTTGTAGATCTGCTACTTTTGATGCTTTTGTGTGACGCTGTAGAATGATCAAGTAGGGCGATGATTTACGGAAAAAAACCCCACAGAAAGTTGAATGAAATATGAAGATGAAGGTTTCTGCCCGACAGCGACAACAATATGCACACTTTTGTTTATGAAAAGGGTTTATGGCTTGTTTCCATCGGGGTCCTTTGTACTCAATTCATCGAGTCAATCTTGTATACTTGTGTAGGTTGAGTTGATTCCAGCCCAAGTTGATTTTATTTTACCAGTCGGTGGTCCGCCACCCCTTCATGCGTCCCTGCACCAATGAGGGCCTCTCTTCTTTCATCCCACAGACACCGATATGCCCAGAGCACCTCACCAAAAATAGGCTGAGCCAACTTCCTGACTTCCCGGGGCTTTTCAATGCAAACATAAGACAGACCTCATGAATTGACACATTATTCCCCCCTCCCTCCTGTTGCTTTTCTTTCTATCTGTCTTCCTCTCTCTCTCTAGAGGCAAGCTTGAGAAGAAAGGGACAGATATTCAAAGAGGTTTTTATCTATCGTCACACAGCTTTGCAGCAGTTTCGTATCAGGTGTGACAACGTGTCACAAAGTGGTTTTCGCTGCTTCCTGTTAGCAGGCTAGCGTAGCGTGTGTGGGTGTTCCATGCTGTCACAAAATACACCCAGTGACAGTATGTTTTTTCACTCAAGGAAGGATAGTGTCACTGTGATTTCAATTGGTGCTGATGATTATATACCAGGGATCATTGAGGGGGTTTACCCTATTTTATACTTTGTTTATTCAAGAATAGCACATCTACAAGCTCACAATGTGTCACAACAGCTTGTAGATCTGCTATTTTCTTAGATTTAGATTTTATTTTTTAACAAGAATTTGGAATCATTCTGAAACGTTTTACACAAATCTCCTTATGGGGACCCTTGCACACAATCTTTTTCAGATGGTGGTCCGCGGCCATAGCTTTAGGTGAATGGGTAGAGAGCCATAGTGTGTAGGTGAATGGGCAGAATGTACTAGGTTCCCGGCCCCGACAATGTGTCAAGGTGTCCCTGAGCAAGACACTTAACCCCTAACTGCTCCCCCCGCTGGCCTGCACTCAAGTCTGACCACTTGGGCAGTAATAATAATCATTAGGGTGAAGCTGAAAACTGAATTTCCCCTGCGGGCATAGGTCCAATTTATTATTAATATATACAATTAAGACAACATATCTTCAAAGTCATAAAAGCAATGTGTTCTGTGCTTCCAGAGCAGAGTGAATCATGGCCTTGTGCTTGATGAACACAAGAGCCTTGAACAAAAATGGAAATGAGGATTCAGTGATGGCACTCACTGTAAGTGCTTTTGTGCATTCTCTTTTTTTTTACCCCTTTTTATCCACAATGTAGTTGTTAGCCAATTCATTCCTCCCCACATACGTTTCTGTGTTGTCACTGCTGTCGTTTCCTAGTGACTAAACCTACCAGTGAGGAGCCCCCACCAGGAGGACGTATAGACCTTCGTTCTACTCTTCCCGCCCAACACTCCCTGCTGACAGGTGCCGCCCGTCCATAGGAGTACCTGCAGGGACTATTATCACCCTCCCCGCCTGGCTTTCCTCCCCCGAACACGGGCCAATTGTGTTTTCAAACTTTTAAATTTCAAGGTCTCCCCTTAACTCAGACAGTATACAAATGGAACCAAATGGACCCTAACAGGTCCATTTGGTTCCATTTGTATACTGTCTGAGTTACATACTTGTAAGGGTCACTTTAGACCCCCCTAAAGGAACCCAGAGTGTCCCTGAAATCCACTTTGAGAACCACTCGTGTAGACACACGTCAAAATCGGATGCACCACGGTGGATTCGAACCCACAACCTCTGCGGGTGGTGGGCAGGCACTTTACCAGTGCACCACCTGAGCGTCCCTTTTTTGTTCATTCTTAACTTCCCACGTTGGAAGTTACTGTCAGTCCATGTTTGGTTGTTTGACCAAGATAAGAGGGACAATAGGTGTTGTGTGTCTTTGAGGGACAATAAGTGCTTTGTGTCTCTGTTGTGTCCTGGTCACCATGGGGACATGATGATGACATGGACCTAGTGTTCACTTATTCACATGCAGTGTGACGAGAGCACAGCTAAAAGTCTGTCCGTTGAGTCAACGTGAGAAAAGACTTGTTCAGTATTGAGGACACAGGTTTGGGTTTTGTGTAAATGTGTGATGATCATAAGACACACGTCTTCAGGGTGGGGAAAATGGGATTGAAAAAGGTTTTGATGTTTCATTTTAGTTTTGCATTTTTAATTGGCCGTTTGAAGTTGTTTTTAGACGAATGCATCAATTTCTTCCTAATTGAAACTAGGTTAAGACTATGTGCCAGTGTGCAACCTTGTCTGCTCTCTCTCTCTCTCTCTCTCTCTCTCTCTCTCTCTTATTCTCTCTCTCTCTCGTTCTCTCCTTCATTTCTTTACATGCTGACTCTCTCTCTTTCATTCTCTCTCTCTCTCATTCCCTCAAGCGTTCCCGCTTCTCTCTCTCTCACACACACACACACACACACTCACAACAAGACAGAGACAAAAGAGCTCTTAGAGGACAAAGCCCATTATTTTGGTTTAATGAAAATGAAGGACTTATCCTCCGCTGTGGCAGTTACCCACACACACACACACACACACACACACACACACACACACACACACACACACACACACACACACACACACACACACACACACACACACACACACACACACACACACACACACACACACACACACTCGCCAGTCAGAGGAACTAATCCTAATCTGAGTGCGTGTTCCTACAATGACGAGGCAGTAATCAGAGTTTAGTGAACAAACACATGCTGTGCTCCTCATTATGTAACTGACCACATGTATGTTGACCAAAACACACACAGTTCTGGGTAGCAATAGAAAATAATACAATGGGGGGAAAAAAGTGTGAGCGAGAAATCCCTCTTCCCTGCCTTCAACAAATGCTGTCAAAGTGCCATTGAGTAAGGCATACTGTAGGTATAGTATAGGGTCGTCATGATTATGACATTTTATGTGACAATTAATTGTTGCTCAAATATTTGTGATTTAACGATTTAATAGTGTTCCTGTCGTTGAATTTTGGAACATTATGGGGCGGACATAGCTGAGTGGTTATTGGTTGTGAGCCCGTCTGGGGAGCCAGAGCCCCTGGTTGTCCCAGGTACAAATCCAGGCCAGGCCAGCAATGTGTTGAAGTGTGTCCCTGAGCAAGACCCTTAACCCCTAATTGCTCCCCGAGTGAATGGCTGCTCACTGCTCCTAGTTGTTATAGGATGAAATGCAGAGGACGAATTTCACGTATGTGGATATATACTGTACATATATATATACATTATACAGTGACAAAAAACACCTCAAGGAGTGTGGACTATTTTAATCTATCTATGCTTCGTAAACAAAAGGTGCACAAGGCAGATTATGACTAATGAATAACTTTAATGATTTTAATGATTTATACTAACACTAATAGTGGAAAAAAATGCAGATCTAGCTTGTAGATCCACTATTTCTGCTATTTTTAAAAATGTTTGAAAATATATGTTTTTTTTCATGACGATTATTCAAAAAATAATTGCGACTATAATTGTGACAGGCCTACATGGGTACTGAACTATAACCCGGTAGAAATAGTGATTCTTTCTGAGCGTGTCACATCTGGATAATGTGTGGCTATAGATATACTCCCCCCGATGTTGCAGATGACAAATGTGGTTTGAGTCAGTGGTTAAATATAGGGCAAAATCCATGGTGTGGCACAGATAGTGATTTGTGACGATAATTATACTGTAGCGTGTAGTGGCCTTTCAGATGGTTGTAATGAATTGAACTCAATGCTGATGTTCTGATTAGAATGGAGAGCACAGCAGCAGCTTAACGGACACGTCTTCACCCATTTTGCAATATCTTCATATAATTGGTCCTCACTAATGCTCATTATAATATGGTATTATTATGGTAATATTACCATATTGTGAGCGCACCTTTCTCGTCTATATTCATGAGACTTATGTAACTAAATGTCCTAATTGATGATTCATATACTTATCTTAGCATAGGTTATTGCTTCTTCTTCTTCTTCTCTGTCTGCATGGATTAAAGTTCTCAGTCGACCACGACCGATTTCAGTCATTTGGATTCCATAGAAGTCGAAAATAGCAGATCTACGAGCTCATAGATCCGGTATTTTCGGTTGTTCGTTGTTTTAAGATTAAAGAGTATTTGAAGTTATCAAACTTTGCAATAGAATACATGTTTAGAAGCATCTTCCATGCACATGAATGGTCTCAGAAATGTCATAAAAGCAAAGGTTTAATGCCTTAAATCTGTGATTCTCTTCAACTGTTTGGCTGTATGTGGAACAGCAGCAACATAGGTTTAGAAACACCTAAACATCATCAATACACTTTCAGTTATGAGATTTCATTTTGCTTTATTCCATGTGTCTGTATGAAGGACCACCGTAGCTTAGAGCAGGGGTCTTCAACGTTTTCAGGCCAAGGACCCCTTGGCTGAGAGCGAGATAAAGTAGGGACCCCCATTATATATTGTATAAGATATTTATTTTTTCATAGATTTCATAGGCAGCTTCATAGACTTGTTTCACAGCACTATCATGTTGGATTCATGTTAATGTGTATTTCCAGACATTTAACCATGCACCTAAACCATACTTATTAAACCTGACCTTTCACTCTGTACTTAGTCTGCTCTTTTTCCCCTCTACATCAAACCGCTTTGCCGAAAATAGCAGATCTACAAGCACACAACGCTTGTAGATCTGCTATTTTTGGCTAAAGTTCTCCTTTAGAATAGGGATGCTTGGTTGAAGTGGTTAATGTAAAAATCACACAGAGATTTGGCGGACCCCCTGTAGTAACTCTGAGGACCCCCTAGGGGTGCCCCCGGACCCCCTGGTGAAGACCTCTGGCTTAGTGGTAGAGACTGAGAGCCCGTCTAATAATCAGAAGGTTGCCGGTTCAACTCCTCCTGGCCCCGTTCTGTGTGTGGGAGTGAGCACAAGACAATCTAGTCCTAACTGCTCCCCCCTGAGCGCTCAATATGATGTCTGAGCCGCCGTCAAGCTGAAACTGAATTGTTCCTGTGAGTGGAGCGCTGAATAATATTTCCCCAGAGGGGGGGGGGGGGGGATTATTAATAATGGTATCAAATGGTGGTCTGTGGCCTATCCATTGCATATCAAAATGGGGGGTCCTTGAAATGAAACATGTTTAGAATCACTGCAGTAGACATCACACGTGACCCAGTCCATGCATGTCTACCAAGCTGTATAGCACAGCGTGACCCAATTTGACGTTGTGCGCATTGAAGGAGGGTATATAGGGAGTCACACTGATGGCTGGTGGTGGGGCTATTCCACATTTCGGTGGCATAATAGTAGAATTAATTCATCCCCATGTTTGTGCCGAATCTGGGGGGGAATGAGATCATTGGAGCTCCCTCTGGTGTTGTGACCTACTCTTTTGAAGTAGTTAAGACATGCAGGGACATGGGTGCTGGTCCCTTGAGTATCTTGAAAACAAGGCCCATTGTAAGTGGCTGTATACTCTGTCCTCTATACCCTGAGCCAGAAGGGGGTCCACACACAGCCAAATTACACTCAATTTGGGGGTCCTTGACCTGAAAATGTTTCACAAACACCGCCGGGATATATAGTATGTGGTGTTTATCTTGGCCAGGCTCCTGAATTGTTTGGCCCTCCTCCATAGATATTGACCGCAGGAGAGGAGACGGCCATCCATTTATCATAGTTCTGCAAGGACAACCGGTGTCCTCCAGTCCCTGTCATCAGATATAGCCTATGGGGGTTCCGGTCTTACGTACACACAGGTGTATAAACGGTTAGGGAATAGGGAATAGGGGAATTGGGGTTATTTGTTGATGAATTGTTCAGCTCTGGTTCCAGGTGGAACCACTATGCTGCTGCTATACACTGATGAAACATACAGCAGGCGACTGTGTGACATTTTACCGTTCCACAGTCACCTACTGTATGGGCACCCTGCCCAAAACTACTGGCACTGCACAGGGGTGTGTGTGTGTGTGTGTGTGTGTGTGTGTGTGTGTGTGTGTGTGTGTGTGTGTGTGTGTGTGTGCGAGACAAGGAGATGACAGGTTACACAATTGTCTCTCAGCTCACTGCATATTAATGAATGGGCTCACAGACACCAGGATGATATTAAGGATGCTGAGAGATGAGCCTCAGCATCTGTGTGTGTGTGTGCACTGTGGGTGGGTGGGTGGGTGGGTGGGTGGTTGTGTGCACTGTGGGGGTGGGTGGGTGGTTGTGTGCAATGTGTGTGTGTGTCCATGCAAGATTTTCAGTGGAAGTCATTTTATTTTAGTCTTGACATTTCGCAGATCAAATTACCTACCAATGTTTTTTCCTCCTCATATTAAAGCCTGGTATTGCTGTCGCTCATTAATCACATGCCGTCCTCCTATAACTGCATCTGGTTTTTGAAAAAACAAATCTCCGGTCCAGACTCATGCACGCACGCGCACACACGCCACGCACGCACCCATACAGTTCAGCCTGTGTCTTTCTGTTACCACACTGTAAAAAAATCCTGTTATTTCTCCATTTGTAACTCAAATTGAGGGTTGTACAAATTTAACCACCTTTATGGGTCCGTTTATGTGCTTTGGGTAAATAAACACGTTCTTACAATTTCAACGTGCTAGACAAGTAAAACAGCAAAGAACAACATGGCTACTGTGAGACGGCTAATTGATGTTTAGGTCCAGCTGTTATTCAGCCAGCTCTTTTAAGGAGGACTTGGAAGTTAAACAAAGAAGCTAATCACCATTAGGCTTTTGCAGGTAAAGCCCTTCCACATGGGTGGTCTATGGCTGAATACTGCAGTAAGGCGAGGCCAGTTCATTTGTACTATGGCACATTTCAACAACACAACAATTGAAAGTGCTTCACGACGAAACATGAAGCATTATGTGTTAATTGTCGATTAACTACAGTAATTGAACCCTATAATGCCATTTGCATCATATTTGCATTACAAGTACTACCTGGTATATATTTTTTACCAGATCCATCCCTACTGTATAGTGCAGTGGTTCTCAACCAGTGGTCCGGGGACCACCAGTGGTCCTTGAGGGGGTTCCAGGTGGTCCCCACTCCCCAGCTAAATGATGGAGAGTTGGTAACCAAATGGACCCTTATTAGATCTTTAACTCTTGAGAGCGTAAAATGAAACCAAATGGACCCTTACGGGTCCATTTGGTTTCATTTTACGCTCTCAAGAGTTACATTATTGTTAAACATCTGCATTACTTAATTAGATAATTGTTATTTTGATCAACGTTTGCCTGTTATCTCTCCTATGGTACCAACATCAATACATGGAATTGTGGACAAAATCTTACCCAACAACAACAAAATATTATAAATCTTGGGTCTGAGAGTCTAAATCTCATCTAACCCTAACCAGAATAAATAGTGGACCTTGCTATGAAAAAAGAGTTGAAAACCACTGGTATAGTAGGCTTTGCAGTAAAGTCAGCCCCTGGGTGTTTTAGCGCGATATGGCCCTGACTCTCATTCTCTGCCTGTCAGCAGCAGTCAAGCTTTCCTGGATGGAAGGCATACATGCATGGCTGGTTAGACCTCTGTCAACACCTACTGGGACTGCTCTGCGAGCTAGCTGTGCTGCTTGCCTTTCAAAAACAGTAGTTTTAAACCAGCAAATTATGGATTGGATTGGATACGTGTTTCTTTTTTTCCGTTTAGTGGGCGATATTTGATTTGGGTCGGATGGCGGAGAAAGAAAGTGGGGGAGAGAGAGAGAGAGAGAGAGAGAGAGGAAGTGAGGCGGGGAGGAAAAATCAACAGTGCCGGAGCCTCCACTGTTATCACAGAAGAAGGAAATGGAACAAGCCCTTTTCCCTATAGCAACCCACTGTCCCCACGCTGGCTCTCTTGACCTGCTGATGTTTTCACTGGCAACGCACTGAGAGAGGGAGTGGACAGACAGACAGAACACTGAGGGGTGGGATCAGACAGACAGACAGACAGACAGACAGACAGACAGACAGACAGACAGACAGACAGAACACTAAGGGGTGGGATCAGACAGACAGACAGACAGACAGACAGACAGAACACTGAGGAAAGGGGTAGACAGACAGACAGACAGAACACTAAGGGGTGGGATCAGACAGACAGACAGACAGACAGACCGACCACTGAGGGAAGGGAGTGGACAGACGGATGGACAGACAGGCAGACAGACAGGTGGTGGAGTGCAGCTTTAATGATACTAGCTATATGTAAGTGTATACACACACACACACACACATACACACACACACATACATTTCAATGACTATGTGTGAAAGAGCAAGTTCAAGACATCAAAGGTGAACCTTATCCTAAACCCATGGACCATTATGTATGCTTTTAATGATACATTTTTTGGCTTTTTATGACTTTTATTTATAGGACAAGTAGGCTGACAGGAAATGGGGAGAGAGAGATGGGGAGTGACATGCAGCAAAGGCCGTCGGGATCGGGAGTCGAATTCGCGACATGCTGTCAGGCTGGATTACCAGCCTAGGTGCCCAGAGTCCCAGACGGTTGGTTGCGCCAACCATCCGGGCCCCATTATATTATCTTAACAGCAGTGGGATACAAAAGAGAGAAATGTACGAATAAGCTTAGTTTCCAGGCTTCCTTCAACCATTAGCCACCACTTTACTACACAATGAAATCCTGAGTGTTCGTTTAACTGATTTGACTGTGAACCAGCTCTCTCTCTCAAAGCCTGCGGTTTCCCTGAGGACAGAGCACGCTGCTCTGTGACTGTTAATGCGAGTGTGTGTGTGTGTGTGTGTGTGTGTGTGTGTGTGTGTGTGTGTGTGTGTGTGTGTGTGTGTGTGTGTGTGTGTGTGTGTGTGTGTGTGTGTGTGTGTGTGTGTGTGTGTGTGTGTGTGTGTGTGTGTGTGTGTGTGTGTGTGTGTGTGTGTGTGTACGTACTTTGGGGACAATCTACAGGCGTGCTTCTCCTTGCAAATCCCTAAATGCAAAAACCTTGCTGTCGGGTGGAAACCTTGTATGTCCAAAACCTTTGCTTTTTTATTATTATTTTTAAAAAAAAGTGAAAATAGCCCCTCTACAAGCTCACAACGTGACGCATTGCAACATGTTGTGAGCTTGTAGATCTGCTAGTGCGACAGTCTTATATGATGAAGTAGGGTTATTCATTTACAAAAAAATATAAAAAGTTGAATTATGGAGATATGAGGTTTCTGCCTGATGCCGACGGAAACAAAATGCCTATTTCTAATCCCAGCCAATCATAACTCTCGTCTGACAGGGAGTGGCTGCCCGGCAAGCCAATGATGACCCAGAATCAGGGGTGTAAAATAACTAAGTACATTTACTCAAGTACTTAAGTACAATTTGAGGTCTTTTTTACTTAACTTGAGTATTACCAATATTCAATACAATACTTTTTACTCCCCTACAATTATTTGAAATCTTTATTTACTAGTTACTTTGTAGATTTCGATTATTATTACAAAACATACATTAACCACTTCAACCCTATATACTTCGGCAATTTGAAAATAGCCGATCTACAAGCTCTCAACGCATTGTGAGCTTGTGGATCTGCCATTTTCAAAGATTTTTATACATAGGAAAACATGTGAAATGGGACCTTCCTGAGAACTTTTACTTTTGGCACTTTAAGTACATTTTGATGCAAATACTTTTGTACTTTTATTCAAGTAAATTGTGAAGACCGAACCTTTACTTGTAACAGAGTATTTATACATTGTGGAGTACGTTTTCCATCACTGCCCAGAATAGAGAATGAGACCCATGTGCAGGTGCCAAGCCTGCCATCAATGGGCCCGAGTAGCAATAAAATCCACTCTGTACAAACAATGCCAATACGATTCCATGCCAAAACTGTGTGTGTGTGTGTGTGTGTGTGTGTGTGTGTGTGTGTGTGTGTGTGTGTGTGTGTGTGTGTGTGTGTGTGTGTGTGTGTGTGTGTGTGTGTGTGTGTGTGTGTGTGTGTGTGTGTGTGTGTGTGTGTGTGTGTGTGTGTGTGTGTGTGAGAGAGAGAGATACATTATAGAGCTGTGGTGGAAAAAGGTAAAACATCAACTGATGCACAAACTTGGACACATCATCAGTGTTGTTACCTGGAGTCACTGGGTGTTTCGGGTCTCGCAACAGTGTCCAACTGGCATGCTATCCTGCCCCCACTGTCTCTAAAGGGCTTAGGGTGGCTGGTGAGATGTTAGCAGCGGGTGTTGGTGATGCCCGTTGGGAACGATGCCTGTTGGGAATGCATGTCCCTCCAATTATATAATATATACCCGTTGTACCCCTTGCCCTTAATTACCACAGTGTACTTGGAGGCCAATCTATGATGTCATATTAATGACAATCAGGGATCTCCATGTGGCAATAAAAGGGACACAGACAGATGGACAGATGTTGGGATTTGTGGATTTAGAGACAGTTTGACTTCCCACTCAACATATCAGTCCCTCAGGCCCACGGCAACATACTGTATACGCCAAGTCTGACGTCCATCAGTCTGATGCTTCTCCAGATGTGCTGTTGTATCTCTCTCCCCTTCAACAACCACCCCCCCCCCTTTCCCCCCAAGGTCATTTGGTGGTCCAGGGCCAGCAGAGGAAGTCACACACTGTGTTTTCATTCACACTCGACTCCATCCCTTTATCAGAGGAAAAACAACTTGTTAACGTTAGACTGTCGTCATCAACTTTCCTTGTCTTTGACTTGTTTTGTTCTACCTCCATCTTTCTCTTTCCGTCCTCAAACGGCTGAATATTTTGGGAAAGAGTCAAAACGGATTGATTATGCCGCCTTCTTCATGTGGGGCGACGGCCAAATTTATACTTTTATCCTCCACTCCATGAAAAGAACCGAATTTTCTGCTGGAAAATCTGTTGTGAAGTATAATTTATCCCCAAAGCTTCTCTTGGCCTCATTCAGACTTTGCTAAACCATCCAACGCTCATTTTTCAAGGGGGAAAATACAAATAGCAGCATCATTGTGTCGCATCACAGCACCATTTGTCAGGATAAAGGGCTAAAAGCCTGATTTATACTTAGTCGTGCGAGAGTGTCGCGTACCGAAAATAGCAGATCAACAAGCTCACGACGCATCACATCTGCAACACATTGTGAGCTTGTAGATCGTCTATTTCTGGCTGGCGACACCTTTTGTACGACTAAGCGTAGGTCAGGCTTCTTTTAGCCTGCCCCAGCGTGTCTGATATCTGGTCTAGAGGGGCGGGACGGAGAAAACATCCGTGGGCTCCTATTGGTTCACCGATCTGTGCACCCGCCCGCGCCCCTCCTCCTCCCGCAATGTGCAGCATTTGAGAGCCCTGACGTCACAACATTTGGAGCGACGCCCACTGCACTCCGGTTGGTTGGGGAAATGAAAGGTTGACTCCCACTTCCTATGCCAGGAATGTGAACAGCTTGGTCCAGTCTCTTATTTTTGAGCAAAACGCAAAGGAAAATAAAAGCTTGGATATCGAGTTTAGGCTTCTTTAGCCCTAAGCGGCTCTTGACGTCATTCAGACTGTTGCAGTCATTCAAAGCTAACTTTTCGTGCGGAAATAAACGCCTCTCTGTTCCTGCTGACTTCCTCTCTCTTTCTCTCTGTGGTTCCTCTTCCATCTCTCTCTTTCTGTCGTGTTTCAACACTTCCTTTTCACTGCACTTTTCATGAACCATTCATTTGAGGGCGCACTAATAAACTCATAAACTCATACAGTGTGTTGGCTTGTTAGCCAAAGAGAATGAAGGGAGCTGAGTGCGGTGAGCGTTGAAACCCTGATTGCCGTGCCTGCCTGAACCGAATGGTGACGCTCGATAAAATACCATCATAAAATGACTGTGACGATCATGGCATTGATCCCACCAACACACATGGCTTCCAGCTGTGCTGAATATGCCGGTCCGTTGTGCCATCAGTGAGGGTAGAGGTGGAACCGATGGCATTCCTCTGGCAGATGACACTGAACACACTGGCATCTGCAGGACACACGCATAACAGATAACATGTGTATGGTTTTGAACATGAAGGCACAAAAGCATGGGAGAGATGTACAGTAGCCTGCATAGTATATTAACCCATCAAGACCTGAGGCCGATTCTACAACTGCCTTCTAAATCAGTCATTCTGAAACTTTTTCGGAATTCAAAATGATTCAACATTTTTCAAACACTTTCAAGATTTTTCAAAAACATTTAAAAAATCACACCCTGTGTGAAGGAAGCGGTGCCTTTGGGGCGGGGCTTAACTCATTTCAGTTCGTCCCTATTGGTGGTCTGAGTCCACTTACCAAATGTGTACTTGGTAGCATGCTGCAAACTGGAATAATGGCTGTTTAAAGCCCAGCCAATGGGCAGACAGAGGGGGCGGGGCTTAAGTAATTACAGTTCGTCCCTATTGGTGGTTTTAGTCCTTGTACAAAATTTGTACTCCGTAGCATGCTGCGAACTTGAGTTATGGCTGTTTAAAGGCCAGCCAATGGGAAGACAGAGGGGGCGGGGCTTCAGCAATTCATGCTCGTCCCTATTGGTGGTCTAAGTC